>NC_062561.1:67392500-67737500 GCF_022837055.1 Prionailurus viverrinus | reverse complement strand
TAAAAAAAATCCTGAGGTGTCTGGGAGGCTCAGTCAGTTAAGTACCTGACTCTTGATTTTGGCTCAGGTCATGATCTCATCTGTACTGGGCATGGAGCCTACTTTGAAATTCTTTCTCTCTCTTCCTCTGCCCCTCTCCACCACTTGCTCTCTCTCTCTCTAAGAAAGTTTTTTTCCTTCAAAAACAATGAACCCCCCCAAAAATAAATAAAATACAAAAATAATAAATTTTAAAAAAGAACCCAAGAAAGATCAAAGAAATACACTTACCCACACAATATCTTGTCTGCTTGCTGCCCAAGATGGCAGTGGGCCAAAGGGGGCCATAGAGAAGGAAGAACCACAGAGATGTGCAGAATGACGCTAATGGTCTCCACCACACTCTTCCTCTCTCTTACAGTTTCCCCCTTGTTCCTAACAAAGCCTTCCATAGGAGAGGGAACGATTCTGAAGTATCTCAAAGTAAGTTTGTAAGTTGGGACTGAAAAGAAATATACCATTGATTCTTCAAATGGGTGCTTGAGAAAGTTCATTATTTGAGGGCCTACGTGGGCTATCCGAGCTTGAACATTTCCCTTGTCATTAGAAGTCTCCTGGATTTAACTAAGTATTCTCTCTTTATCCTTTGGCACACACTGTGCACTAATGACGGGGGTACTTGACACAAAATCCCATAAAATATTATGCTTTAGTAACTTCCTAGTTAAAATTTTATTTTCTTTACTGAGGCCAAGGTACAGTTTTGCCATTTAGTTGTGGAAAGACTACATTTTAAAAAATACCAGGGGTGGGGTGCCTGGTTGGCTCAGTTCGTTGAGCGTCCAACTCCGGCTCAGGTCATGATCTCACACTCCATGAGTTCGAGCCCCACGTCAGGCTCTGTGCTAATAGCTCAGAGCCTGGAGCCTGCTTCAGATTCTGTGTCTCCCTCTCTCTCTGCCCCTCCCCTGCTCATGCTCTGTCTCTCTGTGTCTCAAAAAAATAAATAAAAACATTAAAAAAATTTTTTTAAATACCAGGGGCAATTTTTTAACATAATAAACCCACAACTTATGGCAGATTTGCAAAGGCATCAAATCACGAGGCAGATAGTGATTCTTGTGATGACATAAGAGCAGGTAGTTATCTCCCCGGAGGTATCCCGAGGTATGGAAATGCCTTCCAAGAAAAAAATGTCCCTAAGATACAGATACTTGTAATAGAGTTTCTAACATGCATAACGATGAAAGCTTGCTTGCATGTTTTAAAAAAAGTAAAACCAAGCAACAAAAAGGCAGTTTATGGGCATTTTCTTTCACGTAACTACTTTTTAAATTCTTCTTGCTCTGCTATTTTATCATTAAATATGATTTAAAAAAAAAATAGAACCCCTCTGTAAACAAAATTCTTTTTTCACTCAGCACTGTCCTCCTTGTCATATGCTTTTACCCCCTTGAATATGTACAGGTGTATACATATATATGTGTGTGCATGTACTTCATACTCAGATGGCCTGGGGAAGTATAGGAATTGGGAATAATCTATGAATTACTGACAGCATGTGTGGATGTATATATGTGTGTCTGTAGATGTATAATGTATGTATACACACCTGTCTGGAAAAGATTCCTCCATGATGTGAGGCAAATTGAAACTACCTTTTAAATCACTTTTGGGGGCACCTGGATGGCTCATTGGGTTAAGTGTCCGACTCTTGTTTCGGCCGAGGTCATGGTCTCACGATTTCGAGAGTTCGAGCCCCAAGTCAGGCTCTGCGCTGGCAGGGTGGAGCCTGCTTGAGATTCTCTGCCTCCCTGTCTCCCTGCCCCTCCCCTGACCTGTGCTGTCTCTGTCTCTCTCAAAACAAAATAAAAATTAAAATAAATAAAATAGTCATTTCTGCCCTGTCCCTTGGAGTCTATCATTTGCACTGGGTATTTGTAAAAGATTCATGACATTATTAACCTCCCTTTGTCATATAAAATACATGATTTAATTCTTTCAGCCCACGTTCATATACCTCATCCATCCTAGGCAATTTTTTTTAGGATTTTATTTTTAAGTAATCGCGGCACCCAACATGGGGCTGGACCCCACAACCCCAAGGTCAAGAATCACATGCTCCACCCACTGAGCCAGCCGGGCGCCCCATCCTAGGTAATCCTTGACACTTTCACGAGCACTCAGTCTTTACAGAGTTAACAGCCAACTGTATGCAGCTGCTTCGGCACAGTGAGGGGAAAAGCGACATTTTACTTCCACCCCGAGCAAAGCCATTATATTTACCTTCTACTTTGAAGATAGTAAAGTGTGGTCGGCAATGGAAAGAACCCAACGCGTTACCTGCGCAGTTCATCCACAGACCCTGGTAAACCCAAGTGGCGGTTATCACCGATGATGCTCGGGTGGTCACTTTCCATTCATTGGACGCGGTGGCCGCGACAAGAGCTCCAAACCCTCCGACGCCAAACACCAGAGCTGAGATCTGCGCCCTGGACATGTCGCTCTGTCTTCTCCAGTGACACAGTCCAGACAGAACGCTTTGGTGGGCTAGGCATGCAGCGGGTGACTAGCGCTCGGACAGGTGTTATGGCAGGTTAACGCGGGTAGGGAACAGCATTTCATGCTCGGATGGCCTGCGGAAGGACCGGAATTCAGGATAGAGTCTGGTTCACCGATGGCATTTTAAAGATAGCTTGAGATGATCTTTCTAATTTCCTACACGGAGATTTACTAAAAAATTTTAGATGGATTTTAAAGGTTTTGATTTCGCAGATATTTTTTTCCTGGCACCATAGTTAATGCTTAATTTTCTGTTAGCCTGAAGCTTAACGAACCGTGCACCGAGCAGATATTACAAAGTACAAATTATACAGTAACAGTTAAGGCTTATTTGACCAATTGCTTTAGTCTCGCATGCTTCTGAATCTTTATAGAAATGGAATCATATGGCAGGTATTCTTCGGTAACTTACTTTTTCACAGAACGTTATGTTCGTGAGATTCATCTATGTTCAAGAATGTAGTTGGCGGAAATATAGTACTTCATTAAGTGAATATACTACAATTTATTTATCCATGTTCCTGGAGATGAACATTTGTGTTGTTTCTTCCTCACCCCCACCGCCTCCCCCTCAATAACAGTGGGAACAGCTGTAAATATTCTCATGCATTTCTTTTTGTGCACCTGCTGCAAGAGCTTCTCCAGGGTAATCTTAGAAACAGAACTGCTAGGAAGCAGGAAATAAGTAGGAACTAATCTTCAACCTTATTGACAATACTAAGTTGCTGTACTGAGTAGTTCTAGTTGTTTACCATCCTACAACCAGTGGGTGAATCCTCATTGGCTCACTTCATGACATGTGGCATTGGGGTGTTTCAGAATTGCTGGGTTTTGTTTGCTTTTTTGGGGGGGGGGAGTGGGGGGGTTGGCCACTCTGATGAGTGTAAAGCTCTCCCGTTATGATAACTAACTTGTATTTCCTGATTACTAATGAAGCTGAGCATATTTTCACATATTTATTGGTTCATTGTGTTTTTGTCTACAGATATTTGTAGCTTTTGCTCATTTTATCCGTTGAGTTGCTTGACTTGTTATAATTTATTTTTAGTTCTATATACATCCTGGATAGCAATCATTTGTTGGTTATTTACGTTGTAAATATCTTCTCCCAGTTTGTGGTTTGTCTTTATTCGGATATTTGATAAAGACTCTTGATTTTAGCATGCTTAAATTTACCAAGCATTTACACAAATCATTTTACTAAATGATTTGTGCTTTGAGATCTTGATTAAGAAGTCTCCCTCAGGGGCATCTGGGTGTCTCAGTTGGTTAAGCTTCCGACTCTCCATGAGCTCAAGCCCCCCATCAGGCTCTGTGCCGACAGCTCCGAGCCTGCTTGGGAGTCTCCCTCTGTCCCTCTCTCTGCCCCTGTCCAGTTCACAACTCTCTCTGTCTCTCTCAAAATAAATTTTAAAAAAACTTTTAAAAAATATTAAAAAAAAAAAAGAAATCTCCCTCAGAAATAGTAAATACGTTACCTTTTAATCCTATTTCAAAGTTTTAGCTTTTACATTTAAGTTCTTAAATCATCTAGAACTGATTTTTCAGGGCAGCTGGGTGGCTCAGTTGATTAAGTATCTGACTCTTGACCTCAGCTCAGGTCTTGATCTCAGGGTTGTGAATTCGAGCCCCTTGTTGGGCTCTGTGCTGGACATGAAACCTACTTAAAAAAAAATGGGGCACCTGGGTAGCTCAGTCAGTTGAGTTCCTGCTACTGATTTCAGCTCAGGTAATGATCTCACAGTTTTGTGAGTTCAAGCCCCATGTGGGGCTCTGTGCTGCCTGCTTGGAATTCAGTCTCTCCCTCTCTCTCTCTCTCTCTCTCTCTCTCTCTCTCTCTCTCTGCTCCTCCCCCACTTGAGCTGTCTCTGTCTCTCTCAAAAAAAGTAATTAAGCTTAAACTGGAATTTATTTTTCTGTTTTATGATTTGGGATCTATTTCATTTTTCAACATGGAAACCAAATTTTTCTGTCCCTACTAAATGGCCTCTGGTTTCCCTATTGATTTGCAATGTCACTTCTGTCATATCAGATGTAAATATTTACATGGTCTGTTTATGGACTCTCATAATCTGTTACATTTATCTGCTTGTCTGTTCCTGCACCCATATAATACTGGCTTAATTACTCTAATTTATAAATATTTCTTGAGATCTTGTTGATGTCTCATTTTTTGCTCTTGTTATCAAGAGTATCTGAGACTTTTTTTTTTTTAGCTCTTTGCTGTTCCTTACATATTTTAGAATAGACTTATGAAGTTATACACATATACATACCTACTGGGATGTTTATTGGGAAGAAAGTAAATAACTTTATAAAGTTGAGCCTTCCAATGAGTATTGTATATCTCTTCATTTAACCCTTCTTTAATGTCTTTCATAAAGTTGAATATTTTAAGTAAATCTTGTTACATTTTTTGCCTGATTTATTTTTTTTAAGATTTTCTTTCTTTCTTTTTTAAATGTTTATTTTTGAGAGAGAGAGAGAGAGCACAAGCACGGGAGGGGCAGAGAGAGAGGGAGACACAGAATCTGAAGCAGGCTCCAGGCTCCAAGCTGTCAGCACAGAGCCTGATGCAGGGCACGAACCCATGAAGTAAGAGATCATGACCTGAGCCGAAGTCGGACGCTTAACCAACTGAGCCATCCAGGCGCCCCAAGATTTTATTTTTACGTAATCTCTACACCTAACATGGAGCTCAAACCTACAACCCTGAGATCAAGAGCCACATGCTCCATTGATTGAACCAGCCAGGTACCCCATGCTAGATTTATTCTTAAACTTAAGACTCATTCTAGCATCTTTTTGTCTAACATATTTTATCCGATTTCCTTCTTGTATATACAGTGTTAGGGGTACCAACCCCCACGCAGTCAAAAATCCACATATAACTTTTGATCCCCCAAAACATACCTACTGTTGACCAGAAGCCTTACTCATAAACAGTTGATTAATACATATTTTATATACTATATGTATCATGTTCTGTATTCTTATAATAAAGTAAGCTAGAGAAAAGAAAATGTTATTAGTAAAATCATGAGGAAGAGAAAATACATTTACAATACTGTACTCTATTTATCAAAAAAATCCACATGTAAGCAGATGTGCTTGGTTCAAACCCTTATTCAAAGGTTTTTGAACATTTCGTTTTTCTTCTTTTTTGCATTTTTTAAAGTTTTTTCCCACATTTCAATTTTTCCACTTATTAAATTAGAAGTTGCACATTATTTGGGTTGTTTAATAGTTACTCTAGAAATTTTAATGCATATTTAACTTAATAAATAAAATCGATCATTGTCTTTATTCTCCTTATGAATAATATAAGGACCTTAAGATGTTTTAACATTAATATAACTCCTCTTCTGGCCTATGTTATTACTTTATTTCTATGTCATTTGATTTTTTTAGTCCCATGAATTAGAGTTTTATCTCCCCAGATGTTAGCCCGCACTTGCCATTATTACTACATACTGTCATTTTTCTTTTTTTGCTCACTATTCCATTTTGCCTCTCAAACCTTCCTTGTAAGTTTATTATTTTTCTTCTTCCTAAGGTCTATCCTTGTGAAGTTTCTCTAGTGAAGGACTGTTGGTAGTTACCTGTCTTAGTTTTTGTTTGCCAGATAATAATATATTTCTTCTGTGCTTGCTTTTGGTAGATAGTTTTTTGGGGGGTATACGGTTATAAGTTGACAATTGTTTCCACTCGTCACTTTGAAGATATAATTCTACTTCCATCTGACTTCCAGTGTTGTAGAGAAATCAAGAACTAGATTTATCATTTCTTTATAGATTAGTCCGTGCTTTGTGTTTGACTGATTTTAAGATTCTCTTTGGTTTTGGCAGTTTCGATTTGACTTTCTAAGTATGGATTATTTTTGGTAATCTCCTTTGGGATTTACTGAACTTCTTGAATCTAATCATTCATATCTGTCATCAATTCTGGAAAACTCTTAGTCCCTTCCCTCTAGAGATGTTACCTCTTCCCTATTCTTTCTTTATCTCCTTCTAGAACTCTGATAAGATCTATTTTTTTGTTCTGTTTGTCCTATTTCTTAACTTCTTTTTAATATTTTTAACCACTTTATCTCTCCATGCTGTATACTAGGTTTTTAAAAGATATATGTACTAACTTATTAATTTTCTCTTCAGCTGTGTGTAATCTGCTAGTATCCATCCAGAGGTTCTAATTTCTAATACTATACTTTAAAAAAAAATGTCTAGAGTTTCTGTGTTATCCTTTTCTGTATCTTCCTATTTCTTGTTTTCTAATCTCTTATTCTTTAGTCATAATTCAAGTGCCCTATTTTGTTTTTTAAGTATTAAAGATACTTAATTTATATTCTATATCTCATTACTCTCATATCTGTAGTTTTTGCCAATTGGATTGATTTTTTTTTTTTTTTTACTGACCCTCTCATAGTTTTTTGCTAAAACATGTGCTTTGTCATATATCTGGGTATAAAAAAAATTCTGTGCATTGTTTACTATGAAATTAGTATTATATTTTAAGGTAAACAAAAGAATTTATACTGCTTGGTAAACTATTTGCTCATAAATTTAAAAGTTTTCTTTATGTCATTTAACGTAAAGTAATGGACCAATAAACCTATGAAAGATGCTTTCTTTAAACAAAACAAACAAAAAACACATGTGCTTTGTGATTTGGGATTATAAGCTCGTGTTCCTGGCAACTTTCTCATGAAAATGTTTTGAGGCCTGAGTTGGACATTTGTTCTCCCAGATAGAATTTATATTTGCTTCTTCCTGTTTTTTAGGTGAGCTATCAACCCAGGACTATTTTTTTTAATGTTTATTTATTTTTGAGAGAGAGAGAGAGGCAGAGAGAGAATCCCAGGCAGGCTCCATGCTGTCAGCGCAGAGCCCAACGCAAGGCTCAAACCCACAAACCAGGAGATCATGACCTGAGCTAAAATAAAGAGTCAAAAGCTTAACTGACTGAGCCACCCAGGTGTCCTGTGAGTACAGATATTGAATTAATTAAAAAAAAATTTTTTTAATGTTTATTTTAGAGAGAAAGAAAGAGACAGAGCAGGAACAGGGGACAGGCAGAGAGAAAGGGAGACAAAATCCGAAGCCGGCTCCAGGCTCTGAGCTGTCAACACAGAGCCCAGCATGGTGCTAGAACCCACGGACCTCGAGATCATGACCTGAGTCTAAGTTGGCCGCCCAAGGACTGAGCCACCCAGGCGCCCCAGACTGCTTTACACTAAATTATCATCTTTTACTAGCCATTCAAAGCGTGAATTCTAGTGCCACACCCAAGTGAGTGTCAACTTGTGGTTAGGAATTCTCAGGTAACTTCCTTTTGTCCCCATCCTCAAATGCAAGGTTGAGACAGGACATTCCTTTACCATCACCCAGGGGACAGTGATGGCGATGGTGGCAGAGGTGGTGAAGCACTGCCTTTTAATTTTGCCCACTGCAGTCATTACTTTGGGGCGGGAACAACTTCAGAGTCCTCTGATCCAGTCTCCAGTGTTGCCTGGCACTAGGACCCCCTGTTATGGCCAATTTGGAACTAAAATCTCGGTGACCAGGGATCCCTCAGGGTAGCCACTGGCTTCAAAGCTGGCTTACCTTTCTATATTTGTGTTTTCTCTTCATTTCTTCGCCTCTAAAGATTTCCTTTGCTTTTTCACTAGCTCAGGTGTGCATTTAAAAATATTTTTCAAGGGGCGCCTGCATGGCTCAGTCAGTTAAGCATCCATCTCTGGATTTCGGCTCAGGTCATGATCTCAGGTGCGTGGGTTTGAGCCCTTCGTTGGTCTCTGCACTAACAGTGTGAAGCTTGCTTGGGATTCTTCTCTCTCTCGCTCTCTGTCTTTCCCCCACTCGTGCTCTCTGTCTCTGTCTCTCTCTCTCTCTTTCAAAATAAAAATAAATAAACTTCAATTAAAAAATATTTTTGGATTAAAAAAAATTTTTAAGTTTATTTATTTTGAGAGAGAGAGAGAGAGTATGGGGGAAGGGGGAGGTGCAGAGAGAGAGAGGAAGAGAGAGAATTCCAAGCAGGCTCCGCACTTGTCAGCACAGAGCCCGACACTGGACCCAAACTCACAAACCATGAATTCATGACTTGAGCCAAAACCAAGAGTCAGACGCTTAACCAACCAAGTCACCCAGGTACCCCTTGAATGTTTTCTTTTTCTGTTTTTTCTTTTTCTTTTTTTTTTTTTAGAGAGAGCATGAGTAAGGGAGAAGCAGAGAGAAAGGGAGACACAGAATCTGAAGAAGGCTCCAGGCTGTCAGCACAGAGCCTGATGTGGGGTTTGAACCCACAAACCACAAGATCATGACCTGAGCCGAAGTCGGATGCTAAACTCTATCACCTGAGCCAGCCAGGTGCCCCTCCATTTTTTTGTACTGACTGTAGGTGTTTTGTTTCAGGAAGGTTATATAGGATACCTAATCCACTCTATGCCAGAAATAAAAGTGGCCAAATGTAATAAAGTAAACACTTATGTTTAAAAATATCCCTAAAAATCAAATAACCTGGGACACCTGTCTGGCTCAGGTGATAGAACATGAGACTTTTGATTTCAGAGTCGTGAATTTGAGCTCCACGTTGGGCATAGAAATTACCTCTAACACCATCAACTGATGATTGGATAAAGAAATTGTGGTTTATATACACAATGGAGTACTACGTGGCAATGAGAAAGAATGAAATATGGCCCTTTGTAGCAACGTGGATGGAACTGGAGAGTGTGATGCTAAGTGAAATAAGCCATACAGAGAAAGACAGATACCATATGTTTTCACTCTTATGTGGATCCTGAGAAACTTAACAAAAATCCATGGGGGAGGGGAAGGAAAAAAAAAGAGGTTAGAGTGGAAGAGAGCCAAAGCATAAGAGAGTCTTAAAAACTGAGAACAAACTGAGGGTTGATGGGGGGTGGGAGGGAGGGGAGGGTGGGTGATGGGTATTGAGGAGGGCCCCTTTTGGGATGAGCACTGGGTGTTGTATGGAAACCAATTTGACAGTAAATTTCATATATTGAAAGAAAAAAAAAAAGAAGTTACCTCTAACAAATCAAATAACCTATCAGGAAGTAACAATAAGTGAATCTCTCCCAAATGAGGAGAATCCTGGAAGTTCAGATTTGTGCAGATTTTGCTGTGCTACCTAGTCTCAATTCCTATTTAGATTCTTTTGGAAATTAGTTGCATGTTTTTAGTGGAAAGAGCTCTCTCTCTCAAAAAAAAAATAGTCCAATAAACTTCTTTTTCAGTACATTATATTTTTCTTCATCACACTGTGAGTTAAATTCCCAGAAAAGGTATGCCTGATTCTACATTTAAGATGAAAATCCTGCAATTTAAAATGAAAAACCACCCAAAAACACTCCACCTATTTTCTTGTATCATTAAAATAAGATTTTATGGGTGCCTGGGTGGCTTAGTCAGTTAAACACTTGACTTTGGCTCAGGTCATGATCTTGCAGTTTGTGAGTTCGAGCCCCAAGTCGGGCTCTCTGCTGTCCACACAAAGCCTGCTTCAGATCCTCTGCCCCCCACTCTCTGCCCTTCCCCTGTTTGTGCTCTCTCTCTCTGTCTCTCTCAAAATAAATAAACTTAAATAAAATAAATATAATAAGATTTCAACTGATTTCTTAAAACTCTTTTGCCAATATCTTGACTCCAGGGCTTAATTAGGACACTATAAAACATTCTTCCAATAACTAGCAATAAAAATTAAATAATTCTGTCTATAAATAGTTATTTGTCTCTTACTTTGCCAGAATTTTGTGCACTTTGATTTCTTTTCAGATGTAAATACATTTTAAAGTCTCCTTTTTGGCATAAAGATTTACAGGATTAGAATCTGAGAAACAAACAAACAAAAAAGAGACATACCACTTGGGTTAGTCTGCAAGTGTTTTGAGTTTACCTTCCTCTGGGGAGAAAAGAAGAAATTATTTCTCTGGAAGAATTCAACCAAATTTTGTTCACTATCCCATTGTCAAAGTTACTAAGAGACACCAAACTTTAAATGTTTTTTTGATCATGTGTAAAGCTTCCTGGAATTGGAAGCATAATTGCAGGTAGAGGTAGGGGGAAGAGTCCACTGTAATTAACCATAGAAAAATAAAAAGAACTAAGCCTGCAAAGACAGACATATGAGAAAAATCCTGTTTAAATCACAAAACACCTAGAGGACTGTCAAGGTGTTGTGAACACAGCTGTGATTGAAGGGGGGGGTGGTGGAATCTGTGAGCTCTTACAGACTAATAAATTTATATCACAAATACCTCCTTTCTAAGTTGGTTTGAGGATTATGACATTATACATGTAGAGCACAGAGAAAGTGCTAAATATACATCATTTATTGCTGTTATGATTCTTCCTAGAAAAATGAAGATCCTGAGATTAGAGACACCAACCAATCCTTCTGGTTTGCC
This sequence comes from Prionailurus viverrinus, assembly GCF_022837055.1. Taxonomy (NCBI): domain Eukaryota; kingdom Metazoa; phylum Chordata; class Mammalia; order Carnivora; family Felidae; genus Prionailurus; species Prionailurus viverrinus. The sequence continues at coordinate 67,726,531 of NC_062561.1, read as the reverse complement.
CAGTCCTTCTACGTTTTAGCCCTGAATGCCCCGGGTCCCTCGGACACTCTCAGCGTTGGAGAAACAAATCGTTCCAGGTTTTCAGCTTTTATTGGGGTGGAGGAGGGTGGAGGAAACTTAATGAATTTTCATTTTTCAAAATCAAACAGTATCTCCTGTCACGGGCTCAGCATATTTCCTGTTCCTACCCTCCTTCCTCTCACACTGCCACCTGCCTGCAAAAGGAAGTAAATTCTTGCCGGAAGAGACTGGTCTGCGCACCTGGACCTGAAGAGGGCGGGACCGCGTGTTCTCCGCGCCTTGCGACAGTCACCAGCAGAAGGCAGGCTTCCGAACACCCTGCTCGCGGTCCCTCCCGCTGAATCACACGCGGTTTCTGCCTCCCATCAGCTTTTAGTACCTTGCTCTAACAAGCTAAGATGTGCAGATTCTTTTTCTCCTTCCTTCCTTCTTCCCTCCCTTCCTTCCTCCTCTTTTCTGTCTCTCCTAACTTCATCTTGTGTGTGTGTGTGTGTGTGTGTGTGTGTGTGTGTGCGTGTGTGTGCGTGCGCGCGCGCACTCCCTTTCATTTCTGATTTTAGGTGCAGAAGGTTGGGTTAGTTCTACACCTCATTCCTGATCTAACATCTTCTCTGCCCTGTATGAAGCTGCTCTCTTAATTTGTTCTTTTGAAATCCCCATTCCCCCTTCATATAACACGGGAGTCTCTGTGTGTCCCTGCGTCCCCGCCAACACTTAGCATTATGCAACCTCTACATTTTTGGCAGATTAGTGGGTATAAAGTGATACCACTGCTTCAATTTGCATTTGTCTGGAAACTTGAATTTGAGCATCACTTCACATGCTTTTAACCTTTTAGTTTTTCCTCTTCTGACTTTGCCCATTTTTCCTTTAGGATTCCTATATGATTTGCAGGCATTTCTTTTATACTCTGAAGAGTAGCCCCTTACCAGTATTACACATTTCCTGTCTCTTCCCCCAACCTGGCATCCTTTCATTTGTCCGTGGTGTCCTTCCTGAGACCATCAGCCTCACAACTTTAATGGGATCACGTTCCTCTGTATTCCGTGCTTTTCAAGTTCTGCTTAGAGTCCTTCATTGCCCTAGAATAGCAAGATGTCCCCCTGTGTATTCTTTTGCAGTTCATAATCTCTGGTGCACAATTCTGAAATCTAGTTTTCCAGACTTTCACAAACCTGGCGCCGTGTCCATCAGCTAGAAACGGATGGCACACTCACACGGGATAATTTGAGAGGACTTTAATAAGGGACTTTAGGGGTGCCTGGGTGGCTCAGTCGGTTAAGCGTCCGACTTCGGCTCAGGTCATGATCTCACGGTCCGTGAGTTCGAGCCCCGCGTCGGGCTCTGTGCTGACAGCTCAGAGCCTGGAGCCTGTTTCAGATTCTGTGTCTCCCTCTCTCTCTGCCCCTCCCCTGTTCATGCTCTGTCTCTCTCTGTCTCAAAAATAAACATTAAAAATAATTTTAAAAAAATAAGGGACTTTATTTAAAGTGTAGAACGGGGTTCTCAACCTCAGCACTATTGACGTTTTGGGCCAAACAATAATTCTACTTTGTGAGGAGCTGTCCTGTGCCTTGTAGGATGTTCAGCAGCAGCCCTGCTCTCTGCAACGCCTGTAGTATGCCCACACCAACAGTCCCGACAACCCAGAGTGTGCCCAGACATTGGCGTGTTGCTCCCAGACAGGGACAATGGTGTAGACGGCCCAGGTGAGACAGTACGGTGCCATGGTCACAAGAGGCAAGGGGAAGGGCATGATTCCTGGAATCAGGTGAGAGGTGTTGTGGAGAAGGCCACCTTACCAAAACTAGGTCCTTCGGTGGGAAGACGAGCCAGAGCTGGCCTGAGAAACCCCACCCTTCCCTTCTCTTCTTTCTGCCAGAGGGTAGGGGAACCTGTGGTGAGGTCCAGAGAGACTACCTCCCAGGCAGAGAGCAAGGTGGAGAAGGCAAAAAGGTAGATTTGGATACTCAGCCCAGCAAAGTGCTGCTGGAACCAAGCTGAGTCTACTTTAGTCTTTACATGATTTACTACAGAAATACTGAAGTGTCTGACTGTGGGATGCTACCCGAGATCCCGTTGGAGGTATTATGTAATATGTATGGTATATATACCATCTTGCCCTTTTAAATCTGAAAAGGTTTGAATTCCAAAGCACATCTGGCTACATGCATTTCAAATATGTAACTATGGAAATGCACCTTTCACCCACAGGTGAAGTGTATCTGGAGTCTGTCATTTCGTGATTCAAGGTAAGGATCTGGTTTTATTTGTTTCCATGTAACGAGCCCATCCCCTCCTCCACCTGCTAAACAATCCAAGCTTTTCTCATTATCATTGTGACTTTCATCCCGTATTAAGTTCTCGTGTAAGCACATGGTCCTATGTCTCTATTCCAATTTACTGGTCCGTTTGTGTATTCTTCTACTAGTAATAGAAACTATCCCATATTTATTACTTCCATGTCTACATATATCCTAATATCTGGTAGGAAAGTCCTCTCTTTCTGCTTTTTTTAATAGTAAATAATTTTTATTGTTAGTTTTATCAGAAAGATTTTGTATATGAATATCATTTTTAGAAGACAGTAAGGACGTGGTTTTTTATGATTTTTTTTTTTTTTGAGAGAGAGTGTAAGCAGGGGAGAAGGGCAGAGGGAGAAAGAGAAAATCTTAAACAGGCTCCACACTCATCCTGGAGCCCAATGTGGGGCTTGATCCCCCAAACGGCATCATGACCTGAGCTGAAATTAAGAGTCGGACACTCAACCAACTGAGCCACTTAGGTGCCCCAGGACATGGTGGTTTTGATAGAAATTTTATTAAAGCCAGACATCATATTTTTTTCCCAGAAGGAACATTTTTAAAAAGCTACCTTTGGGGCGCCTGGGTGGCGCAGTCGGTTAAGCGTCCGACTTCAGCCAGGTCACGATCTCGCGGTCCGTGAGTTCGAGCCCCGTGTCAGGCTCTGGGCTGATGGCTCGGAGCCTGGAGCCTGTTTCCGATTCTGTGTCTCCCTCTCTCTCTGCCCCTCCCTCGTTCATGCTCTGTCTCTCTCTGTCCCAAAAATAAATAAAAAACGTTGAAAAAAAATTAAAAAAAAAAAAAGCTACCTTCAACAAAGCGTCTTTGAGCACATCAGTTCTGTTAAAGAATGGTAAATCATATATTATAAAAAGTCTTTGATACGAGAGGCCCATGGGTGTCTCAGTCAGTTAAGCGTCTGACTTCAGCTCAGGTAATGGTCTCACAGTTCGTGGGTTCGGGCCCCACAATGGGCTTTGCTCTGACAAGGTGGAGCCTGCTTGGGATTCTCTCTCTCCCTCCCTCTCTCTCTCCCCTCCCCTACTTGCATGTGCTCTCTGTCTCTTCCACAAAAGAAATACATAGATATTTTTTAAAAGTCTTTGATACGAAACACACAAGCTAATACCTTACATTTTTCAATCTTCAGATGAAACCTATTGCTTCAGTTTCTAGAGACATAAAATTGCTTTAAATTAGAGCAGATCAAACATCACATACCTCTGTGTGAGGCCCACAAGTTCTGCTTAAGTGAAAGCAGGCTTAAGAGACCTGAAAACTAAAGCAGTGTAAATCCTTGACTAGATCCTGAACTGGACTGACTTTTTTTTAAGGCTGCACATGACACGTCATTGGAATAATCCAGAAAATCTATAGATTGGCTATATAGACACCATTAGTGTAGCAATGATATGTTCCTCAGGTGTGAGAGTGCCACTGTGATAATGTAAGAAAATGTCCTTGTTCTTAGGTGGACAGACATACTTAGGGGGCACCTGTGTGGCTCGGTCGACTCTTGGTTTCAGCTCAGGTCATGTTCTCACTAGTTCATGGGATAGAGTCCCACATTGGGCTCTGTGCTGACGGCGAGGAGCCTGCTTGGGATTCTCTCTCTCCCTCTCTGCCCCCCCCCCCCACCCACTCACACACGCACTCTCTCTCTCTCTCAAAATAAATAAATAAACATTTAAAAAAAAAGAAGTATTTAGGAATAAGGTTGAGGCATCAGCAGCTTACTTTCCAATGGTTCTGAAAAATAAGCACATAAAGCAAATCAAGTATATAAAGCAAGATGTCAGTGTTTGGTGAATACGGATGAAGGTGTCCGGCCTGAAGGTTGTTTGTGTCATAATTTCAACTTCTCTGGCTTGAAAATTTCCAAACTAAAATGCTGGGGGAGAAGAAATAGGAAATCATAGAAACATTAACAGTGCATATGGAGGGGCGCCTGGCTGGCTCAGTCATGCGATTCTTGATCTCAGGATTATAAATCCGAGCCCCACATTGGATGTAGCGATTACTTAAAATATTTAAAAACAAAACAAAACAAAACAACAACGCAAATTGAGAACTGCGTGTGTGAAGGCATCCATCGCCTCAGTGACAAAGTAGTCAGTTTTCCTAGACGTGAGCAAAGACTACATTCTGTGACTATGGGTGGGTGTCCTTCTGCCCCGAGAGGAACAGAGTGCTGTGCAGATTGATTCTCTTTACTTCCTTCAGGTCTATCCCACCCCCATCCCCTCCTCAGTGTTACTCTCTGGAGCCCGGGCGGAACAGGCCTGTATCAGCCAGGACTCCCCCCAGCTCTCAGGTCTTCACAGGGAAGAAACCCAAGTTCCACAACCACCGCCCCCCCCCCCCAAGGCTGCCTCAGTGGCCTAAACATCCCTGCCTTCCCCTTTGAAGATTGATTTCACGGGGCGCCTGGGTGGCTCGGTTGGTTAAGTGTCTGACTTTAGTTCAGGTCATCATCTCCTGGTTTGTGAGTTTGAGCCCCAAATCAGGGTCTGCACTGTCAGCTTGGGGTTCTCTCTCCACTTCTCTCTCTTCCCCTCCCCCACTTGCACATGCTTGCTTGCTCTCTCTCTCTCTTTCTCAAAATAGATAAACTTAAAAAAAAAAACAACTCACTTTCACACCTAATTTCTTCAAGAAAGCTCTCAAAACTATCTAAACTTTGATTCGGGTGGACTTTTGTTTTCCTACATCCATTTTAGAGTAAGCTTATCAATTCTTCACAACATCATAGTGCAATGAAATTTTACTGTTTTTAGGCAGCAGTAAGATAAAGGGAACTATGCAAATGAAAGAAAGTGGATCTCTAGACATATACTTTCATTCTTAGGTCTTGAAATACCTGGAAAAAATTATTCTCTACTGGGACTTAGGGAAAAATCAATCTCTTAAACCCTTTGCTTAAGATTTCACTGCTATCAGGGGCGTCTGGGTGGCTCAGTCGGTTAAGCGTCCAACTTCGGTTCAGGTCATGATCTCACGGTTTGTGAGTTCAAGCCCCGCATCAGGCTCTGTGCTGACAGCTTGGAGTCTGCTTCAGATTTTGTGTCTCCCTCTCTCTCTGCCCCTCCCCAACTTGTGCTCTGTCTCTCTCTGTCTCTCAAAAAATAAATAAATCTTTTTAAAAATTTTTAAAGAAAAAAAAAAGATCTCACTGCTATCAGATATTCTTAAGAAGCCTGATTGAGAAATAGTGATATGTTGACAATGGGCAGATACGAGGAGATAAAGAGATGTGTCCATGTTCCTATGTATCCCTTAGTGAAACTCATCATGAACAAAAACTGTCTTTCTTGCTCTGTGTCACTGAAAATTATCTAAAATCAGGAAGTAGATGTCCCATATCTAGCTCTCTGATATTACACTAATGTAATCACAAGTGATGATTCTAGTTTTATTGCAGGAAATTATAAAATGTATCGACTTGCCAAATGTGTTTTCACTTGGCCACCCTTGTTCTTAAGTGGCTTTCAAGCAAGTATAATGGACTCTTGCTAGGTGGTAAGGTGAACGGTGGTCTGCTAAAGCAAGCAGTGCTGGGAGAAATTAACAACGCAACCCGCTCTGGGATTGTGGTGGTTACATCAGAAAAGTGTTACTGAATTATTTGTCCCTTTATTCGATAAGTCTGATGCACAGTATTACACTCAGAAAGAGCCAGATTTATAAATCGGAGCTGAGTTTTCCAAACAGCCAAGTCCTTCCCACTTTCACATTGGTCAGATGCTACCATATATAGTGGAATCAAACTGCTTGATTTGGCTTTTACCCAGGGTAGAAAGACTCAGGCCTTTCTCGTGTAAATAAACAAACAAAATTAGGAGTTGTCATAAAGTCGGGGAAGAGCCTTTGTTAGGCCCAGACAAGCATGAGCTGTGCTGGTTCTCTTGATGTTCGATGTCGCTCAAATCTGTCCTTGAATGCACAGTATGGAGACCCTGTGGGGACATTCCCCCTGCACATCCCTGGGTTGGGGGGGAAGGGCCAGAGCGGCACTGAGTCAGGCTTCCCACCCCAGACCACAGCGTTAACACAAACACCCTGAAACTTCAAAGGAGGCAGAACATGAAACCGGGAACAGCCTCCCCTTCAGCTCCTAACTGAACTGCAACGACGAAGATGGGCCACAGCAGGGATGGTGCCTAAAACAGCCCGAAGCACAGCGAACCCCAGTCCTTGTGCACATACAGCGCACCTTTCCTTCTCTTCATTGTGAAATAGAACACACGTTCAGGACAGGACCTAAAACACAGCTCAGGATCGCGAGTGGCTAACGGGTTGCGTAGGGTTGTCCCAGCGGCCCCGTTCAGAGAACCGATCTGCTCTAACGCTCACTAACTTCAGCACTTCCTTCTACAAGTCTAGCTCCAAACTGTTCCTTGCGGACATCAGTTACCTGGCCCAGGTGTCTCACTCTTTGTCTATATGGGCCTGGTAGTAACTTTTTTTTTTTTTTAGCAGCACCTTCTGGACCTCTGTCCTTCTTCATTGTCATTGGTTAACACATCACTGGACCTTCTTGACTTCGGGCTGACACCCCCCAAGTCACCCCAGTAGTATCCAAGCCTGGTGAGACCACTCCAGAATCCTATACAGCGTCTACACCTCCCCGCACCGGTGGAGAAATGGTGTGAGTTACGGCATGCATTGTGTCAGCCTGCTGGCTCACAGAAAACCTCCCGAACTTCCCCCGAGAAACTTTCTGGCTTCTTTAGGAAGATTAAAGATCTTTCAAAGAAAATGCCTATGCCACTTCAATATTTCCTACCACTTGACAGCTCCTTCCAGAAATGAATCCTCATCTCTGGACTCCTTGTCAAAAACCTCATCCTCTCCCCACACATATTTCTGAACTAATATGGATTTGAGTAAATTCTAGACAGGATTCTGGATGATGATTTCATAACCATATGATCATCTGGTGTTGGAACTGCCTTCTCTTGGTTATTCTGTAGTGAATCAACTCTCAACCTGGAATTTAAAAATAGAATTCTATGTCACACGGAGACGGTCCCATTGTCAAGCCAGGTACAGCAATGCACTGTGAGAAAGAGGCTTGGGGTCACTGGGGCAAAGAGGGGAAAATGACACGTGCAACCAGGTCAACGTCTGCTTCTATAATGGCACCCATGCCAGGCGGTAACAGAAAGGAGCAGGACACTGTGGTGGCAAGGAAGGCGCAGGGGCTGTGGAAATGGCAGAGCTGGGCTGGACTCCCACTAGCCAGTGCGATCTTGGGCAAGTTCATATATTTTTAACTTTTAAAGAAAATTGTAGGGGTGCCTGGATGGCTCAGTCGGTTAAGCGTCCGACTTCAGCTCAGATCATGGTCTTATGGTCGTGGGATCAAGCCCCGCATCAGGCTTTGTGCTGACAGTGTGGAGACTGCTTGGGATTCTCTCTCTCTCTCTCTCTCTCTCTCTCTCTCTCTCTCTCTCTCTCCCTCTCTCTCTCTGTCTCTCTGCCTCTCATTCGCACTCTCTGTCTCTCAAAATAAATAAATAGGGGCGCCTGGGTGGCTTAGTCAGTTAAGCGTCTGACTCCGCCTCAGGTCATGATTTTGTGGTTCATGAGCTTGAGCCCCGAGTTGGGTTCTGTGCTGACAGCTGGGAGCCTGGAGCCTGCTTCAGATTCTGTGTCTCCCTCTCTCTCTGTCCCTCCCCCACTCACACTCTGTCTCTGTCTCTCTCTCTCTCAAAAATAAATAAACATTAAAAAAAAATTTTAATTGTAATAAAATATAGGTTACGTAAAATTTCCCATCTAGCCATTTTTGAGTGTACTGTTCTGCGGCATTAAGTACTTTCCCATCGGCAAAATCACTAACTAATCTTCCCGAACGGAAACTCGGCACCCATGAAACAATAACTGCCCTGCCTTCCAGCTCCTGGCAACCGGCATTCTACCTTCTGGTTTGAATTTGACTTCTCTTGTCACCTCCTACAAGGGAAAATATGCTACAGTCGTCCTGGCGTGACTGGCTTGTTTCGCCGAGCATAATGTCCTCAAGGTTCATCCATGCTGTAGCGCGAGTCCGAGTCTCCTTCCTGTTTAAGGCTGAGTAATATTCCATTGTGTGGACATAACTCATTTTGCTTACCCATTCACCCGTCGATGCGCGCTTGGGCTGCTTCTGTGTTTTAGCCACTGTGGATAATATTGCTACAAACGTGAACGTACGTCTGCTGGATCCCTGCTTTCGATTCTCCTGGCTATGTACCTCGTGGTGGGATTTCTGGAGCATAGAGTAGTGCCACGCTTCATTGTTGGAGGATATTTTTAGCTTACTATTAAAGTGGGATGTACAGGGGCGCTTGGATGGCTCGGTCGGTTAAGCGTCCGACTTTGGCTCGGGTCATGATCTCGCGGTCCCTGAGTTTGAGCCCCGCGTCGGGCTCTGTGCTGACAGCTCAGAGCCTGGAGCCTGTTTCAGATTCTGTGTCTCTCTCTCTCTGACCCTCCCCCGTTCATGCTCTGTCTCTCTCTGTCTAAAAAATAAATAAACGTTTAAAAAAAAATTTAAAGTGGGATGTACAATTAGGAAATGAGCAGACAGGTCTGTGTTGACCTGTCGCCACTGAGCACCAGGGGGCCCACAGGCACCACCTGTCCTGCTCTTGCGGCTTCTGCCCCACATCACTAATCCCCACTCGCCCAACTTTGGGCAACACGAACTAATTTTGTTATCAGAATTATTTAGGGTGCCTGGGTGGCTCAGTCGGTTAAGTGTCCAACTTCAGCTCAGGTCATGATCTCACGGTCAGTGAGTTCAAGCCCCGAGTCGGGCTCTGTGCTGACAGCTCAGAGCCTGGAGCCTGCTTCGGATTCTGTGTCTCCCTGTCTTCCTGCCCCTTCCCTGCTCACACTCTTTTTCGTATCAAAAACAAACAAAAATATTTAAAAATTTTTTTAAAAACCTATTTAAGCTTTGTAGAATGGGGACGAAACTACGATCTTCTCAGGGCAGTTGAGGTGATTCCTCGGAGTGCCTACTTTGTACAGGGCACGATGCACAAGACAGATAAAATCCCTCCCGGGGTGTAATTCATGTGTGCTTGAAAAGCAAGCATGGCACCTGGCACGTAACTGATACCCAATAATCGCCTGCCGTCTCCCCTCCCCACCGTGCCCCAGGTCAGTCCTGTCATCCCAGCAGCCTCATCTTTATCCTCCGTCTTCAAATTGCACCCTATCCGGCCGGTAGATCAGAGACCCCACTAGGGTCCAATGAGCACAGAGAGGCCTGGGCAAACCTCTCATCTGATAAGCATGCAAGTCCCACACCAGCCGCCACCTGTGCGCAGGTACCTGGTTTGTGCGTGGCCCTGCCCCAGGGATGTGCAAGAGCTTTGTACTTCTTCCTGGGAGGGTCTTCTCTTTCAAACCCTGCCGAGCAGCTTTCTGGTGCCCCTGGGGGCTGACAACAGGGCCGAGAAAGCACTGGGTCAACTCTCATTTGCAGGAAAATTTGTTTGACCTCTGCAGACAGAACCTGCTGGCCCCTGGCACGTGGCAGAGTTCGGGGTGAGCCGGCAGACACAGCCCCAGGAACTCGGGGACTGCGATACGAGGCAGGGGCACCACAGGTGACAGCCATGTCTCTTTGGCGTGAAAAATACATTTTTTAGTAACTTGGGAGAAAATGTAGATTTCTAAACTGCTAGCTGGGAGGCCCAGAACGATTTTCTTTTCTAAAACTTGCCAGATGTGTAGCAGGACCCACTTGAGTCCAAGTTGTGATTTAGGTTGTGATTTTTGCCTTTGCCAAGTTCCCAGCCCGATGATGGCCATTTTCTCTTTACCCTTCCCTTTCTCCTTAGCGGTTTTCCCCTCCTCCTTCTGCCTAACCCAAGCCACTCTCTGCTCTCCGGAGGGGACCTGTTATCATCTGGAGGTTAGTGTGGATTTAAGTCTGTGTGTGCCCTTCCCAGGATAATTGTTTTTAAGTTTATTGATTTATTTTTGAGAGAGAGAAAGAGAGCAGGGGAGGGGCAGAGGGAGAGGAAGGGAGAGGGAGAGAGAGGATCTCAAGCAGGCTCCACGCTGTCGGTGGAGAGCCCGACGAGGGGCTCAAATTCACCAACTGTGAGATCATGAACTGTGCCAAAACCAAGAGTCAGAGGCTTAACCTACTGAACCGTCCCGGGATAAATATCTTTAAGCTCACTGACTGATGTTTTAAAGCTGCCCCCCCGCCCCCCTTAACTCCATCACTCTGAATAAAAAGTGCAGCTACCAAGTAAACACAGCTTCAGGACAGTCCTGGCCTCTTTTCCCAACACATTGTTATCCTTTAGCCCCTCCTATATAGAAATTCTGGCGCCCCAACTATTCAGCCCTTACCTGTACTTGTCGTGTAATTACCTGAGTGTGATGTTAGCCTCCAAGAGCACCTCTGAGGCGAGCTACCCCAGGACCCATAAAACAGAAAGACTCAGAGGCCGAAGGTGCACAGGCCTTAGGACAGGGTATAAAGGGGATATATGGACCACACTGCCTGAATCCTGGATCACACAAAGTTCTCCACAGAGGGTGTCTCTCCCTCGATGTCTCTCTCTCTCTGTCTCTTTCTCTTGCATCAGCCTCCTGGCAGCATAGACGTGAGGACAAGTGTTTCAGCTGGAGCAAGGGGCCCATGGCAGACAGCAGGTGCAAGGGACCCCCTACACCACCTGCTAGATCAGAGACACGGGCATGCACACCTGACCACAGCTGGAGCTCGCCAGCCGGCCTGCTGAACCGCTCGGCACTCTGTCTCCCTTTCTTGGGCAGCACACGTATGGGGCCAGAATGAAGCTCTACTGGGCATCACCAGTGTGTGATTGATGTAAACATGACAGCTTACAGCAAGCCTGGAAACTTGATCTTTCTGTATTTCTGTCTGTGATGAATATTAATTGTTCTGCTCTATATTCTTTTTATTCTACCTACCTTCAGCATGGCTTTCAGACTGCCAATTGACTTACTAGCTATATTTACTATGTCTTCTTAGTTCTGTTTATCTTGTCATGAGTGGCTTTCTTACAAACTATCTATACTTAACACAGGAGTTTTCTCCTGTCTGTTTCCTTGTCTTCTACAGCAGAAGTGCCAATTGCCAAATAATTCGGCAAACGCACGTTACAATGCTTGACAGACAGGCTTTGGTCTCTATCAGAGAAATTCCCAGCGTTCACAGTCATGTACCAGGAGCTTGGGGAGAACAGAGCACCTTCAGATTTTCCTGAAATCACATCCCCAGGCAGGGAATTCAGTCAGACTTCCACAGAAGAGTCATGGACCACTCTTTGGTGTGCAAGTAAGGGTGAGCAGATATGTAACTGGGTTTTGAAATTGCTGTCTTATGTTTGAAATTTATTGAAATTGGGAATATACGTACATAGGGAGGTCTGTTCTCACAATGCTATATATTCTTGGGAAAAACACTATCGCACTACCTTGTACATGATTGTACTTGTGTGTCCTTGAACATGTCAGGAAAAGACGCATCAGTATTATGTTAATAATAAAATGTTCCCGGGGTGCCTGGGTGGCTCAGTCGGTTCTGAGTGTCCGACTTCAGCTCAGGTCATGGTCTTGGGGTTCATGAGTTTGAGCCCCACATCAGGCTCTGACAGCTTGGAGCCTGGAGCCTGCTTCAGATTCTGTGTCTCCCTCTCTCTCTTCCCTTCCCCTGCTCATGCTCTGTCTCTGTCTCTCAAAGATAAATAAACATTAAAATAATAATAATAATAATTTTAAAATGCCCCTAGCCACATTTTTGCTCCTTGTATCCCAACTTTTCTATTTCTATTGGCTTGTGTACTTCTTATTCCTGCCTATAAGTCCAGTTAACACAGGAACATAAATTATCTGATCAGATTCATATCGATGTTACTCTGTTTAAAGAAAAGGGGGGGAGGGGAACAGCTAGAGAGCTCTGCTGTCACCCAGACATAAAGGACTAAGTGTCCTTAATAGATGGAACATTGATCCCCACAGTTGTCCCATCTGGCCACGAGATGGCGCCATGCACCAGTAAGACACCACAGCTGCTGCTGGGCCCGGCGGTTCTGCAGGCTCGGGTGGGCTGCAGAAAGGTATGACGGGGTGGGGACCCTGAGAAGGGACACCGACAGGACAATGACCCTGAGGAAGTGAATGAAGGCTGAGAACGTGGAGGTAGTGTAGAACAGATGTTAAGAATGCAGACTTTGGGATCAAATAGCTGACTTTTCAACCCCAGTTCTGCCACCTCCCTAGCCTGGTAGCCTTGGGCATTTTAGTCTTCTCATCGAGAAGATAAGATCTGCTGGCAGGGTGCCTGGCTGGCTCAGTCGGTAGAGGATGCCAGGCTTGATCTCAGGGTCGTGAATTTGAGCCCTATGTTGGGGGTAGAAATTACTAGAAAAAAAAAAAAAAACACCAATGAGACTTTGCATCCGTAAAAATGTGTCTTTTTAATGGTCATTTTAAAATTCTTTTAAAACTGCGTGTAGTTGGCACACAGTGTTACAGCAGTTTCCTGTGTATACAACATAGTGATTCAACCTCTCTGTGTTGTGCTGAGCTCACAAGCACAGCTACCATCGGTCATCCCACATCTCTACCAGTCTCACCGATGATAATTCCTGTGCGGTGCCTTTCATCCCCGTGACTTACCCATTCCATACTCCGAGGCCTGTAGCTCCCCCTCCCCAACAGCCATCAGTTTGTCCTCCGTATTTATAGGTCTGATGCAGCTCCACAAAGGGCTTTTCACTCCATTTTCTCTAATACTTCTCATTTTGTAGAAAGGGGAAATTGAAAGCCTGATCCATTGAACTGACTCATCCACAGCTAGTTCATAAAGCCCCTGAAATGTACCCCCTCTTCTCCGTTCTCTGTCAGCAACGCCGCTGGAGCCAAGTATTGCCAAGGTGAAGTGCTCGTTCTCCAGAAAGTGCCCGCTGTTGCTGAGACCAGGTTCTGCTCTCCTCTCCCCAACCAAAAGACCACTGACTAACGCTTATTAAAGAGAATCAGGCGGTGTTGAAGGGGGGGTGTTTCAGGTTATCAGTTTAATGGTTTATTTATTTTGAAGAAGAGGAAGGAAGAGGAGAGAGAAAAGGAAGTTCATGAGTCAGACCCAGTTTGTACACTGCTTTTTCTTTCTTCTCTTTCTTTCTTTATAAATGCACATAAAAACAAAAAAGCAATTGGCTTCACAGCATGGATCATTTATAGGTCCCTTTCATATTTTAAAATTAACTTTTAAATGTTTTAGTTTCATTAACAACTGAACAGTATCACAGGCTGTAATAATGATCAGAAATAGGGACTCATAAGAAAAACTAATAAGAGCTATGATTTGGTTGGCGTTCAGATATGTGATTCGTTTTGAATGAAAGCTATGGTTTCATTTGTGTGGTTTACTTTCCTTCAAAAATAAAAAGGTAACAATTTTTTAGTAGTTTTTTTAAATTTTTTAATCTTTATTTTTGAGAGAGAGAGACAGAGTGCGACCAGGGGAGGGACAGAGAGGGAGGGAGATGCAGAATCTGAAGCAGGCTCCAGGCTCCCAGATGTCAGCACAGAGCCTGACATAGGGCTTGAACTCATGGACCTCGAGATCATGACCTGAGCTGACGTCAGACACTTAACTGACTGAGCCACCCAGGTGCCCCAAAAGGTAACAATTTTTATATTTCAAGATGCTTATTGACTCAATTGTAAATGCCACAGTGCCAGACTGCTTGACACTTTTCTTTTTTTAAATTTTTTTCTTAACATTTATTTATTTTTGAGACAGAGAGAGATAGAACATGAACGGGGGAGGGCCAGAGAGAGGGAGACACAGAATCTGAAACAGGCTCCAGGCTCTGAGCTGTCAGCACAGAGCCGACATGGGGCTCGGGCTCACAGACCGCGAGATCATGACCTGAGCCGAAGTCGGCCACTTAACCAACTGAGCCACCCAGGCGCCCCTGCTTGACACTTTTCTTATCTGCCTGGTGGAGGCATCATCCCCCAGGGTACTCTGGGTTTCATTTGAAAATTACCTGGCAGATGGTGGATGATGAGAACTCCATTCTGTAGTTTGCCTTAGGTCCTGGGGGATACCAGAGACAGAACCCCAAGATCCCTGCTGGGGTGGGAGTGGGTCCCCCCCCAGATCACCTGGAAAAACCTGGAACTGCTTCCTCTCCCTTCCAATCCAGCACACCCAGAATGCCCCTCTTCAAGAGTTGGTCCGATGAAAACTATACCTGTAATGCACAGCTGTGTTGATATGTCTTGTGTGTGTTCGTGTGTTCAAAATGTTTTACAGGAACTTGCCTAGGGATTATTGAATAAAGCACAACAGTGTTTAATCCTTCCTTCCTTCCTTCCTTCAAATCACAAATTCCAAATAGTGACGTTGTAAACCCTTCAAATTCTGGCCAAAACAAATCTCTCAGGGTTTTCAAAATCCTCTTTCACTAATAGTGAAACAAGGCTTTCTTGAGAAGGTTCTTGTAATTCTGTGGGCACAAAATGATGACAGCCTAGACTGTGTGGTGGTGAAAGAGAGAGACAGAGTCAAGAGGTAGTTTTTAGGTAGAAACTTTGGGGCTTGGAAATGGGCTAGAGGTGACAGAGGAGAGAAGAAAGTGTCGAGAATAATTACAGCACTTTTGGAGTGTGTATCTCGACCTGTGAAAGTGACATGACATGAGGGAGAAGGGCAGAGAACAAGTTTTGGAAGGGAGGTCAAGGACTCAGATTTGGACCTAAGAAGCTTGAAAAGCCTGGGCTGCGTCCCAGGGGGCAGGTCAAGTGATCAGTGGGATATAAATGTGTGGAGCTCAGAAAAGAAGTCAGTCAGTCACCTTCTGAAGAGGGTGTCTAGAAAGATAAGGGAAAACCAGGAGGTGTCTTGTCACAGGAGCGTGGAGAAGAGAGTGTTTCAGTGAACCCTGTGGGCAAAGGCATCGAGTGCCCTGAAGACACCAACATATGAGGACTGAAAAACATCCACTGGGTTTCGAACATGGAGATCCCTGGTGATCTCCGCACATGTGAGCTGTGTGGCATTATGGAGGTGAAGGCACATGGAGGTGGGTTAGTGAATGACTAAGTGTTAGAAGAGTAAAAAGAGTTAAGGATAGACAATTTTTTGAAAATGCTTTTCTGGAAAAAGAAGTAGACATAAGGCAGTGACCACAGGAGCTGAGGGCTTAAAAGAGTTTGTTTTTATTTGTTAATTGAAATATAATGGCCATAGAGCACCGTATTAGTTTAAGGTAGGCAACAAAATGAGTCGATACATGTATGTATTGCAAAATGGCCACCACAATAGGTCTAGTCAACCTGCATCACCACTCATAGGTACAAATCATTTCTCTCGCCATGAGAACTTTTAAGATCTACTCTCTTCACAACCTTCACATATACAACACAGTATTGTTAACCGCGGTATTAAGCATAATACTTTACGTCCCGGGATTTATCTATCTCACAACTGGAAGTTTCTACCTTTTGATCCCCTTCATCCATTTTGCCCACCCCACCCTCTGCCTTGGGCAAGAATTCTCTGTATCTATGAATTCAGTTTAGATTCCACATATACGTGAGATCCTACAGTATTTGTCTTTCTCTGTCTGGCTTATTTCACTTAGCATAATGTCCTCAAGGGCCATGTTTTTGTTTCTAAGATGAGAAAGTTCTGCATGTTCGTGTCCTGATGGGAATGATTCAGGAACAAGGAAGAATTTGATGATGCAGAAGAGAGATTCGGGGAAAAGAACAGAAGCCAAATTTTGAGAAGGCGGGAAGGGATGAGGTTCACACTGGGCACATTCGTGGAGCCACTGGCCTTTGTCGGGGAACCTAGACAAGGGGTCTGACCTGAGCTGGTTTGGGTGTGCACAACTGAGTTCCCTCTTACCACAAAAGGATGGCCATAAAGAAATGACACAGGGTCAAGGTTAGCCAGACCCTCCCACCCGCCACCATCCACCGCACCCACCTGCTACACAGCCTCACAAGGTTAGGATGAAAGACATAGGTATTTACTGGGCAAAGAGTGAATAACCTAGTTCACGCAGCAGGTTCTGTGAGCTCAGTCCCCTCCCCGTTCTCTGACACTGTACGATTGGTAGGCTGTATTTTTGTCTCTCTTCCTAGCTACTGGTGCAGCAAGCTCAGGCTTGGCCAAATGGTTTGTTTTGGCGAATGAAAAGCGAGTGGAAGTGATAGGTGCTGCTTCGTTTAAGATCTTTCCCTTGGTTCCACCGTCATTCTTTGCCTCCTGTCCTGAGACCAGTATATCCCAGAGAGGACTGCTTGACGGCCTTGTGGAATGAAGACCAGAACCTCAGCCGGCCTGCAGCCCATCTTCCATAAGCCTTGATCATGGTAAGCCACTGAAAGTCAGGAAATTGTAACCACAGCATCAACTAGCTAAGGCTTACCAATACATAGGAATTCCAACCTACATATTGCAATTCTACGAAGAATTCACTTGGGCCACTTTGCCAAGGCAACATTCTGTGCCTTTCCTTCGGTATGGTTGGACATAGGAAGCCACATACAGGCCCCATCTGTAAGAGCTTCAGGCTGGAGGCTTCGGTAGATACTTTTCCTGTGTTCATATAAGGCAGGAAGATGTGCACGGGGTGGGGGAGGGGCAAGGCTCCAGCTATTTTAGCTGATCCACACAGATCAGATACCTTCAACGTCTCCGAGAAGTAACAACTTTCTAAAGCCATCACTATAATTAAGAGCCCAATAAAAACCTGTTTCTTGACATCCAACGTATTAATAAATGAAGAGTGAGTTCTAGACTAAGACAGGGAAAATTTCAAGATTTGTTGTGGCCATCCCTGGAGTTTGGCCCTTTCTAATATAATGCTGGACACCACAGACTGGGCCTCCCTTCCTTCCCCGCTTCCTTCCTCTCTCTTTCTTTTCTTTTCTTTTCTTTCTTTTCTTTCTTTCTTTCTTTCTTTCTTTCTTTCTTTCTTTCTTTCTTTCTCTCTTAGTCTGTAACCCTTTATCAGCAACAGAAATAGGAGGTTTTTGTTATACAACACAGGTAGTAATTGATAATACTACAAATTTATTATAGGTTGACACAGATCAATTTAAAAATGTAATTTCTTGGGACACCTGGGTGGCTCAGTCGGTTAAGTGTCAGAATCTTGACTTCAGCTCAGGTCATGATCTCACAGTTTGTGAGTTTGAGCCCCACATAGGAGTCTGGGCTGACAGCATGGAACCTGCTTGAGATTCTCTCCCTCTCTCTGTGTCCCTCCCATGCTTGTGCTCTCTCTCAAAATAAACTTTAAATAAATAAATAAATGAAATAAAAAGACGATGTAATTTCTTGGGGTACCTGGCTGGCTCAGTCAGTAGAGTATGAGACTCTTGATTTCAGGATTCTGGGTTCAAGCCTCACATTAGGTTTAGAGATTATTTAAAAATAAAATATTTAAAAAATAAGAATAAAATGCCATTTCTTTTTTTTTAATGCTTGTTTATTTTTGAGAGAGAGAGAGAGCACGAGTGGGGGGAGGGACAGGGAGAGAGGAAGACACAGAATCTGAAGCAGGCTCCAGGTTCTGAGCTGTCAGCACAGAGCCCGTCGCAGGGCTCGAACTCACGAGCCATGAGATCATGACCTGAGCCGAAGTCGGATGCTTAACTGACTGAGCCACCCAGGCGCCCCTAATCAGAGTGTTAGTGTGTTTTACATTTAGTGTAAATATTGATGTGACTGGGTTTCAGCATTTCACTTTGCTATTTATTTATTTATTTAATTTTATCTGTGTTTTGTTTTTTCCATTACTGCCTTTTTTTTTTTTTTTTTTGGTGGGGGGCGGTTATCAGATATTTTTCAATTTTTTTTTTATTAAAATTTTTTTAACGTTTATTTATTTTTAAGACAGAGAGAGAGAGCATGAACGGGGGAGAGGCAGAGAGAGAGGGAGACACAGAACTGGAAGCAGGCTCCAGGCTCCGAGCCATCGGCCCAGAGCCCGACGCGGGGCTCAAACTCACGGACCGCGAGATCGTGACCTGAGCTGAAGTTGGACGCTCAACCGACTGAGCCACCCAGGCGCCCCTTCAATTTTTTTTTTAATGTTTATTTATTTTTGAGAGAGAGAGAGAGAGAGAGAGTGCGCGCACAAGTGGGGGAGGGGCAGAGAGAGGGGGAGACACAGAATCCAAATCATGCTGCAAGCTCTGAGCTGTCAGCACAGAGCCCGACGCGGGGCTCGAACTCACGGACTGTGAGATCTTGACCTGAGCTGAAGTCGGACGCTTAACAGACTGAGCCACACAGGTACCCCAAAATGCCATTTCTTTACCTGGAGGCAGGACATGTGATAAGGAAGATTTCCTCCCTCAGAATTTCTCTGGAGGCATGGTGACCAGGGTCCCTTTCTGTCACCCCCAGTTCTGATGCTTTGCGGCTCCCTCTCCACCCGGTTTCTACTGTTGCAGCGATGCTTCCAGACCCTCCCTACCCACCTTCTTTTCCTTGCCCTTCTCTCAGTTATGCCTTTTTATCTTCAACTCTCTTGTTTCTCTCCGTCTTGAAAAGAATAAACCTCTAAATTGACAGATTTATCTGTTGTTAGCACAACTGGATGAAAGTGGAGGAAAGGAGAAAGCCCAGAAAAAGTCAAATGGATGGTGGAAGAATCTGTGTGCGTTCACGCTCCAGCATGGGTGGACCTTGAGGACATGTGCCGAGTGAAATAAGCCAGACACAAAAGGACAAATACTGTAGGATTCCACCTACATGAGGTACGCCGAGTGGTCAAATTCATAGAGCCAGAAAGGAGAAGGGTGGTCCCCAGGGGCTGGGGGACAGGGGATGAGTGGTTGGATGTATAGTTCAGTTTGCAACCTGAAAGGCATTCTGGAGATTGGTTGTACATCAGTGTGAATGAACTTAACACTACTGAGCTGCACAGGAAATGGGTAAGATGGTAAATTTTATGTTATGTGTATTTTACCACAAGGGACAGGAAGGAAAGAAGGAAGGAAGGAAGGAAGAAAGAAAGGAAAGAAGGAAGGAAGGAAGGAAGGAAGGAAGAAAGAGAGGAAAGAAGGAAGGAAGAAAAGAAGGAAGGGAAGGAGGGAGGAAGGAAGGAAGAAAGAAAAGGAAGGAAGAGGGAGAGAGAAAGGAAAGAAGGAAAAAATGAAGGATGGAAGAAAGGAAGGAAGGAAAGAAGGGAGGGAGGGAAGGAGGAAGGAAGAGAAAGAAAGGAAGGAAGGAAGGAAGGAATAAATCTGTGGAGGCTTTCCAGAAAGCCCAGATAGAATAATTCACAGATGGTGGAGAAAACACCAAACAGTGGGAAGACAAAAGCTATAGGCCCGTTCTGTCACACAGATGACTTTTTCATCCTGGTAAACTCCTGATCCTGAGTTTACCCAGTTCAACACTAGGAGACCCACAAAGCCAATTCTATGCACCTGAAGACCAGCATTAAAACCCAAATGTATGTTAAAGAAACTGTTGAGAGCACTAGCACTTTTCTTGTGCGTGTGTGCGTGTGTGCGTGTGCGTGTGCATGCGCCCGTGCAAAAACATCCTTTTTTCTTTTCTTTCAAATCAGGAAAACCTTCCAAGCCATAAAACAAAGAACAGGTAATTAAGAACTGATGTTGTTAACAAGCTGCTTCTGTTTTCATTCATAATAAGAGAGCTTTCAATTTCCCCATGGAAGAAAGGTCTTGATTTCAATGATAAACCCAGAACATGAAAAGGATGGAATTAATTGAAGCCCCTTTGGCTTTTGCCCAAGTTGGCTCGGGGAAAATCTGGCAAGGTATAGGGACATCTCTCAGAGAACTCAGATTAGACAGAGCCATGGGGGAGCGCCCTGGGGAAGTGGATCAAATAAATTAAGAACTTGCCCTGGAGGTCACAGGAGAACCTGTCAGAAACACCGTGGGTAGCTGAAGCACAATGCCTCCCAGACCTGGGGGAAAGAGACTCCCCACACCTCGCTGAGGGCCATGCCCAACTTCTGGGATCATCACTGTGCACGCATTTGTAACCACGGTTTCCCAGCACAGACGTAGAGAATACTTCACTCCCCTTCCCAGAAGAGCAGAACTGAGGGCAAGAGAAGGCTCACCGTGGGGCACCTGGGTGGCTCACTTGGTTAAGCATCAGACTTTGGCTCAGGTCATGATTTCATGGTTCGTGAGTTCAGTCCCTGCGTTGGGCTCTGTACTGACAGCTCAGAGCCTGGAGCCTGCTTCGGATTCTGTGTCCCTTCTTTCTCTGCCCCTGTCCCACTCACACTCTGTCTCTGTCTCTCAAAAAATAAATAAATGTTAAAAAAAAAAAAAAAAAAAAAAAAAGAAGGCTCACTGTGTCTACGTAACCAGCCTCTTGAGTTTTGAGTGAGCCCATGACAGATAGGGAAGATCATGAAGTGTCTGAGTGTCCTCTGGACCCCAAGCCAGCCTTCCCCCTGCCCTCCCCTCCCCCATCTCAACCACTTCTATTCCTGTCCACCCTTGTATCTGCCCTTGGCCTTTCCCCCTTAACTCCACTCAGGTCTCCTAGAGTTCTGTCTCCGAGCTGAAATCTTTCTTTTCTTTTCTTTTTTTTAAAGATTTTATTTTCAAGTAATCTCTATGCCCAATGTGGGGCTCAGACTCAATCCGGAGATCAAGAGTTGTGTGTTCCCCCAACAGAGCCAGCCAGGTGCCCCAGAGCTGAAATCTTTCATTTTTTAAAAAAAAAAATTTTAGGGGCGCCTGGGTGGCGCAGTCGGTTGAGCGTCCGACTTCAGCCAGGTCACGATCTCGCGGTCTGTGAGTTCGAGCCCCGCGTCGGGCTCTGGGCTGATGGCTCGGAGCCTGGAGCCTGTTTCCGATTCTGTGTCTCCCTCTCTCTCTGCCCCTCCCCCATTCATGCTCTGTCTCTCTCTGTCCCAAAAATAAATAAACGTTGGAAAAAAAAAATTTATAAAAAAAAAATTTTAATCTTTTTAATGTTTGTTTATTTTTGAGAGAAAGAGACTGAGGGAGAGAGAGTGAATGAGCAGGGGAGAGGCAGAGAGAGAGAGGGAGACACAGAATCCGAAGCAGACTCCAGGCTCTGAGCTGTCAGCACAGAGCCCGAGGTGGGGCTCGAACTCATAGACCGCGAGATCGTGACCTGAGCCGAAGTTGGACGCTTGACTGATTGAGAGACCCAGGCGCCCCAGAAATCTTTCTTAAGCCAACTTATATGTTGCTTAAAGCATATCCCTTGATATTCAGGCGGCTTGAAGTCAGGACAGGGAGGTGATGTGAGCATGGAAATATGACAAGAGTCTGAGGTACTGATCTGTCACTTCTCCCAGCTTTTTTTTTTGTTTTTTTTTTTGTTTTTTTTGTTTTTTTTTCCAACGTTTATTTATTTTTGGGACAGAGAGAGACAGAGCATGAACGGGGGAGGGGCAGAGAGAGAGGGAGACACAGAATCGGAAACAGGCTCCAGGCTCTGAGCCATCAGCCCAGAGCCCGACGCGGGGCTCGAACTCACGGACCACGAGATCGTGACCTGGCTGAAGTCGGACGCTCAACCGACTGCGCCACCCAGGCGCCCCTTCTCCCAGCTTTTAAACCAGGGTGTATAGGGCAAAGGTAGACATCGTGGCATTTTCACCAGAACCGGCCTCCCGACAACTGTGACAAGTAGAGCGAGTTGCCTACAGGGGGGGCCCGTGGCCTCCGTCCCACCGCTGCAGGCCTCCGCACGTCCGTACCTCTCTTCAAACTTATTTTTAATTTTTAACTTCAGATGTTGGGTGGAAAGCTATCTGATTAGGTTACTGCATCATGATGACAAAAGGAGTGGTATCAAGATAAGACCACAGCTATTTATCCCGTGTTTCAAAGGGAACAAATGAATCATTCCACAAACTCCCATCGTGTAAAATTCCAAAGTGCATTATTGAACCGACGGCTTCTAAAGATTTAGAAAAGGAAGCAATGATCATTGGCGCAACCTCTTAGGTTCAATAAATAAAGAAATGTAATGCCAAATTAAATACATTTGCTCATAAAGGCTCATGGGTTAGAAGAAAACTGTAGTGAGATTCTTTTAAGACTTTAGCAAGCATCTGACAAAGTTTCTCAAGATATTCTTGAGAATATAGTGCAAAATATCTATATTCAGCTTCAGGATGACTAGGTATTAGATGGTAAGGTGATTATGAAGTGTGATAATGGTATGGTGATTATCTTTTTTTTTTATTTCTTTTTTTTTGTTTATTTCTGAGAGCGAGAGAGACAAATTGTGAGGGAGGGGCAGAGAGAGAGAGGGAGACACAGAATCCGAAGGAGGCTCCAGGCTCAGAGCTGTCAGCACAGAGCCCCACGAGGGGTTCTAACTCACGAACCATGAAATCATGACCTGAGCCAAAGTCCCATGCTTAACCGACAGTGACCCAGGTGCTCTGATGATTATCTTTTTAAAAAGTCGTTATCTCTTAGAGATATGTACTGGAATGTCTGAAATTCCAGTGGGTGAAATTATATTTTGTCTGGGGGTTGTGTTAAATGCCAGAGGCACCTCCAATAAAAGTACAGAGTGTAATAAAACAAGGTGGACAAAACATTAGTTCACTGTACTCTTCTCTCTACTTTTGGGTATGTTTGAAATTTCCCGAAATGAAAACTTTAAACACTTACCACGATAGAATATGAAAAATGTTTGTTGGATAGAAAAGAAAGAGTTGAATAAATTTCCTAAGCTTTCAAATTGTAATATAATTATGTCCCTACCCATAATTCTAAAACGTTGGACAATCTTATCGATCTGTGTTGCTTCTTGGATCCCACATCTTCATTTTGGATCTGTTTTATTTTTCTTATCAAAGTATATTTGTAATATATTCAGGGAATAGGAAGCCCTCTCTGAATCAAAGTGTTTTAAAGTGCTATTCAGGAAGAAAATAGACATATTTGATGGAAGTGGTGGTAATGAGATTTCTTATCTAGTTCCTGATCTTGAAGAGATATTTTCTAATATCTAACAGTATATAAATTTAATACAGGTTTTTCGTGGGTTCCCTTTAATAGGTTAAGAGATTTCCCTTTCTAATTGTAGTTTACCTTTTTGGGTAGAGTAGGGAGACTTAATTGTGCATTGGTATTGAATGATTTTATAATCTATCGATATAGTTATGTAGATTTTCTCCTCATATCTGTTATTATTTGCTGGTATTAAACCATCTTTGGATTGTTAACGTAAACTTATCATATACTACTAAAATATATTGTTGACTTTCATTTGCATTAAATTGTTTTATCGTATTCTGATTTTACACATCCTTTTTCAATCTCAAACTTAAAGTTTTTTGCCTTCTTTCTTTTTCTGTTTTTTTGTTGTTGTTGTTGTTTGTTTATTGATCTTTCCAGGCCTTTATCTATGCTGTTATCCTTTTCAAAGAGCCTGCTTGGGTCTCTTGGTGTATGTCTTCGGGGTGATTGCTTTGAAATGTATTTTAATTTTACTGCATCATGGTCAACAAAAGTTTTCTATATGTTATTAATTCTTTTAATCATTTTTCAGCTTAATAAATTCATAAAAGTGACAACTATATACTTAATAAAAAAATAAGGTTTTCTTGGAACATCCAAAAACCTAAACAAAATCCCACTCAAAAATAAATTCATAAAAATGTTTCATATGCACTTAATAATTCTCTGTTTGCTGGGCACAGAGTTCTACATATCTGTTAGATCAAGCTTGATCAAAATTTCTAAGGAGGATGTGTTAAGGTCTCTAATTACAAGTGTGGATTTATCAGATGATTTTTTGATTCTACATAATTTTGACTTATTTTATTTTATTTTATTTTATTTTTATTTTATTTTATGAGAGAGAGAAGGAGAGAAAGCATGTGACAGTAGCAGAGAGGGGCAGTGGGAGAGAGAGAGATTCCTAAGCAGGCTCCGTGCTCAGCTCAATCCCACAACCCTGGGATCACGACCTGAACCGAAATCAAGAGTCAGATGCTCAACCAAGTGAGCCGCTCAGGTGCCCCAAGATTTTATTTTTAAGTAATCTCCACACCCAATGTGGGGCTCTCACTCACAACCCTGAGATCAAGAGTTGCAGGCTCTACCGACTGAGCTAGCCAGGTGCCCTCCCCATACTTCTGATTTATATATTTGATGCTAAATCATTAGATGTGTACAAATTCAGGATTGTTTTAGCATTCTGTGATTTAAAAAAAAAATCCTGTTAATATGACCCTCTTTATCCTTTTATCTTCTGCTAGTATATTAGCTTGGGCTGCCATAACAAAATACTATTGACTGGGGGCTTCAACAACAGAAGTATATTTTCTCTCACTTCTAGAGGCCAGAAGTCTGAGATCAGAGGGCCAGCATGGTTGGGTTCTGGTAAATATTCTTCTTTTCTTGCAAACAGCTGCCTTCTTGTTATGTGTTCACATGGCCTTTACTCACATGTGCTCACAGAGATAGGGGGAGAGCTCTGTTCCCTTTCTCTCTTCTTTTTTTTTTGTTTTTTAATTTTTTTAATGTTTATATTTATTTTTGAGAGAGAGAGAGAGCTAACAGGGGAGGGGCAGGGAGAGAGGGAGATGGAAGAGAGAGAGTCCCAAGCAGGTGCCACACTGTCAGCACAGAGCCCAATGTGGGGCTTGAACCTGTGAAGTGTGAGATCATGACCTGAGCTGAAATCGAGTCGGACACTTAAAGAACTGAGCCACCAATTCAGCCCCCTCTCCCTCTTCGTATAAGAACACTAATCCTATGGGATTCAGACCCTCCCTTACAATCTGATTTACAAATACAGTCATGTGGGAGGCAGGGCTTAAACATAGGAATTTGGTGAGGATGCAAACGTTTAGTCCATAATGTTTAATATTGTTACCCCAACTTTATTTGGGGGAATGATTTCTTGGGATATCATTTTCCTTTTAAAAAATTTTTTAAATGTTTATTTATTTTTAATTTTTATTTAATTTATTTTTTTAATTTACATATAAGTTAGCATATAGTGCAACAATGATTTCAGGAGTAGATTCCTTAATGCCCCTTACCCATTTAGCCCATCCCCCCTCCCACAACCCCTCCAGTAACCCTCAGTTTGTTCTCCATATTTAAGAGTCTCATGTTTTTGTCTCCCTCCCTGTTTTTATATTATTTTTGCTTCCCTTCCCTTATGTTCATCTGTTTTGTATCCTAAAGTCCTCATATGAATGAAGTCACATGATATTTGTCTTTCTCTGGCTAATTTTGCTTAGCATAATACCTTCTAGTTCCATCCACGTAGTTGCAAATGGCAAGATTTCATTCTTTTTGATTGCTGAGTAATACTCCATTGTGTGTGTGTGTGTGTGTGTGTGTGTGTGTGTGTGTGTGTGCGTGTATACCACATCTCCTTTATCCATTCATCCATTAATGGACATTTGGGCCCTTTCCATACTTTGGCTATTGTTGATAGTGCTGCTGTAAACATTGGGGTGCATGTGCCCTTTCGAAACGGCATACCTGTATCCCTTGGATAAATACCTAGTAGTGCAATTGCTGGATCATAGGGTAGTTCTATTTTTAACTTTTTGAGGACCCTCCATACTGTTTTCCAGAGCGGCTGCACCAGTTTGCATTCCCACCCACAGTGCAAAAGAGATTGTCTTTTTCTGCATCCTTGCCAACATCTGTTGCCTGAGTTGTCAGTGTTAGCCATTCTGACAGGTGTGAGGTGGGATCTCATTGTGGTTTTGATTTGTGTTTCCCTGATGATGAGTGATGTTGAGCATCTTTTCATGTGTCGGTTGGCCATCTGGATGTCTTCTTTGGAGAAGTGTCTATTCATGTCTTTTGCCCATTTCTTCACGGGATGATTTGTTTTTTGGGTGTTGAGTTTGATAAGTTCTTTATAGATTCATTTTCCTTTACTTTAAACCTTTGATTTCATTATGTTTGGGGTGGATTTCTCATCAATAGCATATATTTAGCTGGTGTTTCTTGCCCAATCTGAAAATCCCTTTTATGATTGATAAATGTAACAATATAATACATATATTATGCACACAATCAGTAAAAAACATTACACTTACACATTCTATTGTCATTTTTTATCCTGCTTGAGACAGAGGTTCCTACTTTTCTTCAGTTCTGGGCAATTCTCAGTCAATTTCTATAGAAAATTCCCAGTTTACCTAGATTCTCCCTTACTTCCCCTCTCGTTTCACACATTTTACCCTCCACTTTTCTCTCTTTTATTTATGTAGACCATACCTCCAGCGTGGGGCTCGAACTCAGGACCCTGATGTCAAGAGTTGCATGTTCTACTGATAGAGTCGTCCGCCCCCATCCTCCATTTCTCTTAATCATGCTTCATGTGTCCCATCTCTTCATTTCTTTGTGCTATCATCTGGATGGTTTCCAATTTCTCTTTCAAGTTACTGATCCACTTTTCAGCTATGTCTACACTGCTGTTAAATCTGATAATTATGATTTTACAAATCGTAATGGCCTCCAGTGGAGGTGCTTTCTCTGTGGGAGTTCCATGTGTCACGGTTTGTAAAAGTTGTCCTATCTAGCAGTTTTAAGTTTGCTTCTGCCAGGTCCAGTGTAGAGTGGAGGGGGTGTGTCAGTGCCTCCAGTCAGGGTCTCCCTTTCCTACCCTCCCTGCCTGGCTCTCTCTCTTTTCTTTCTCCCCTAATGCCTGAGTTCTGGATTTGTAGAAGTCAGAACCCAGTTGGGAAAACAGAAAATCAAAACAGTTTAAAACTCATATATTAGGGGGTACCTGGGTGGCTCCGTCGGTTAAGCATCTGACTTAGGCTCAGGTCATGATCTCACAGTTGGTGAGTTCGAGCCCCACGTTGGGCTCTGTGCTGACAGTGCAGAGCCTGCTTGGGATTCTTTGTCTCCCTCTCTCTCTGCCCCTCCCCCACTCATGCTCTCTCTCACTCTCTCCCTCAAAAATAAATAAGCATTTTTTAAAAACATCATATTTTAAACAGAGGGGACTTAATACAGAGAACGGATGACTGAGACATAGGAAGTCTGAAAACAAAATGGAGATGCTGAGGTCACCCCAAGATTAATTACTGCAGGAAACAGTTTAAATCTTGGGCTGAGGGAACAAAATGGAAGAGGTAGGGTCACCAGAGCTCAAAGCCTAAAAGAGGGGCATTACAGGCTGCTGTTCAGACTCCTCAGGAGACATTTCATAGATTGGAGGGAGAAGGGGAGTTGCCAGGGGGTAAGAGGAGGGGAGAATGGGAGTAGGGTTTTGATGGACACAGAGTTCCAGTTTGGGAAGATAAAAAAGTTCTGGAGATGGATGGTGGTGATGGGTGCACAACAACATACTTAATACCACAGAATTGTATGCCTAAAAGTGGCTGAAATCAATAAATCCTAATCACTGTTACTAGAGGAAAAAAAAAGTCCTGTTTACCAAAATGTTTTTGCTAAATCATCCTTAGCTTTGGATTTTCTTTTTTCTTTCTTTCTTTCTTTCTTTCTTTCTTTCTTTCTTTCTTTCTTTTAAATTCATTTTGAGAGAGAAAGCGAGAGAGACAGCACGAGCAGGGGAGAGGCAGAGAGAGAGGAAGAGAATCCTAAGCAGGCTCCACATTGTCAGTGCAGAGCCTGATGCAGGGCTTGAACCCACAAACCATGAGATCATGACCTGAGCTGAAATCAAGAGTTGGACACTTCGCCGACTGAGCCACCGAGGGGGCCCTTACCTTTGGATTTTCAAAGAGAAACACGAAGTAGATTTTGGTGGAGTGGCCTCTTTTTTGGAACTGCTCACTCCATTTGATTCTGCAGCTGCCAAATGTTAAGAAATAGGAGGTTAACTACTCCCCCCTACAACGTCGCTACTAAATTTTAATGAGTGCTGACTTCCAGTGGAACTCTGCCACATGCAGGGTCACTTGTTAGACAAACATTTGTGAGCAAGCAAGCATAGAAACAGTTCACCTAAGCTGTCCTGTCAGCTCCATGGAGCCCCAGCTCTCTGTCTTTGCAGGTTCTCTGACTGCCCCTTGACTAAAAGGTTGACCCAAGACAGATACAACAGCTTAGAGGCAAGAGTTAGTTAACCCACCGACAGTCAAAATTCCTGAAATCGTGGCTGGACACACAGAACCATCTCAGGAGAATGGCAGGAAAAGATGAGATGAGATGAGATGAAATGTCCTCCTCAAGAGGTGAGGCAAGGAAAAAGGGGCAAATTCCTCCCTGCTGTCTTTTGTTTTATTCGGTCTCTTAGAGGATTGAGTTCACCCACACTGGGGAACACAGTATACTTTCCTGAGCCCACCCATTGAGACATTAATTTCATCCAGTGTGTAATCTGGGTACCTCCAGGCCAGTCAAGTTGAAATCATATGGGGAGATAGGATGATCTACATATGTTTCAATACTGATGACATCAACTTGATCACAGCTTCCTCCACTATAAATTTACTATTTTCCCATTGAACTTCGTACGGGTCTTGTGGGGATATACTTGGAGGCCGTGTAAATATCCTATTTCTGATCATATTTGTGCTACTAAGTTTAGCACTTATTTTTGCCTGCAACTATTATTACTGTGATTTGCCACGTGGTGATTTTCTAATGTCTGCCATCCTTTCCACGCTTATTAATTAGAATCTACCGTAATAAAGGGTCTTCTGCTCACTTCTCAATGGGAGGGGGTAGGACTGTGTTCCAGGGGCTGGTTGGGTTGCTGGTGGTGATGATTCATGCTCACCTTTGTCTAGGAGAGAAATCAGAGGTTGATGAAAAGGCACTGGCCTTCTGACCCTGCAGAGAAGAATTGGTTTTCAGGTTTTCATATTGTCCTCTACATTTTTATATGATTGCACCACCATGGATTTAATGATGACACTTCCATAGCAGAATAGACCATGCACCACTGACGACTGAATGAGGGTAGGGTACAAATGAAACGAACATTGCACATTCAATTTTCCCTGCGTGTTAGAAGCAAAGAAAGGACACACTTCTCAAGCTCAGCATGAATGAAACGATGACCTTTATGAACTCTGATAGCTTTAGATAATCTAACAAAGCCTTTTCATTGGACTTGGCTAGAAGCGCAGGAGGTGCCTTTGACTCAAGAACAAAACTGCGATTTGAAAGGGATTTTGGCTTCTATTTTTTCCTTCATGGGAGTAGAAAACACAACCTTTCCTCTCTTACAGAAAACTGCACTATGGGTAGAAAAATAATGGTAGGATCTTTTATTGGATGAATTCAAGTGTTTTAGGGTTGGGGACTCACCATCCCTCACAATACTTCCTTGCAGGCAGACAAAGGATAGAGAATCATTAGTCTTTGTGTAAAAACCAAGGGGAAGGAGGACACTGGTAATAAAAAATTAAAAAAAATAAAAAAAATAAAAAAACCAAGCTGGTCTCTGCAGAAAGGCGGGCTGATGACTAGACATCAGACAATCGCAGCCCTCACCGGTGAGGCGTGCAGGTGACTTCTACAACTCCGCTCCAGAGCATCATTTCTCAGTCTGCTATCCAAATCTCTGGACTTCCCTCATTCAAAAGCAAGCCCAGAAATACCCTGCTTGGCTGATCCCCAATTAATTCCTCGAAGAGACGTTGGCCCTTTGTGGACATTGCATCAGCAAACTACAAAGGAGTGAACGGTAGCTAGCTCTATAGTCCACGTGTTATCTTTCTGCCATCTGACTATGAGTATTTCCCAACACAAACAAGATCGGATTCTTTGTCTAGAGCAAGTGGAATGTCGAAGGAAGGAAGCAGGGAGAGGAGCTGAGGACTGGACCATCGTGATGGGTTTGTCCACCCAAACATCCTTGTCTTTCAAATCCCATCTGCCTATCCCAGCCCCGTGTCTCCCACCCAAGTCCCAGCAATGAACATTTCTCTCCTGCACGGCAGCAATAGTGGCCACAGGAGCCCTGCATTCATTCCTTGTGTTTCTCAAATGGCGGTGATTTGGCCCTCCGGGGACATCTGGCAAAGTCTGGACACATTTTTGGTTGTCACAACTTGAGGGAAGGGTGCTACTGGCACCCAGTGAGTAGAGTAGAGGTCAGAGATGCTGCTAAACATTCTGCAACATACAGGACAGGACCCCCACCAAAAAGAATTACCTAGTCCAAAATATAAATAGTGCTGAGGTTGAGAAACCCTATTTCTAGCCCCTTGCAATACCTCACATATATACCCACGCTCGCTCTTTCTTTCTTTCTTTCTTTCTTTCTTTCTTTCTTTTTCAGATAAACTCTACCCCAGTGTAGGGCTCCACCTCATGACTCTGAGATCAAGAGTCACATGCTGTACTGACTAAGCCAGCCAGATACCTGACCATGCTTTTTCTTGAAAAAGCAAATCAGGTCATGC
Source organism: Prionailurus viverrinus (assembly GCF_022837055.1). Lineage (NCBI taxonomy): Eukaryota > Metazoa > Chordata > Mammalia > Carnivora > Felidae > Prionailurus > Prionailurus viverrinus. The sequence goes on along the minus strand of NC_062561.1, from coordinate 67,695,840 downwards.
TTAAAAATTCTCAGTGCCTTCCCATTATTCTTAATATGAAGATTAAAAAAGAAAATTCTTAGCTCCTTGAATTGCTGATCTGGCACCCACTTGCCCTCTTTTCTTGTATCCTGTTCAGTAGCCAAACTGATTTTATCCCCACCCACCGCTGTTTTTTTTTTCTAGAAAGCACCATTGGCTCAGTGGTGATCAGGTGACATTCGGCATCACGTACTACGTGGATTGCAAGACGTCACTCGTTTATCAAGTTAAAATTTGTTAGAAAGGTTTACTCGTCTTGCAGAACACTTGCAGAGCAAGTTACTTGCAGTCCAAGGTTTCACTGTACTTCCTCCTACCTCAAGGGGTCTCGTACATGTTCTTCCCTCCCTCCTATGAACCAATCCCCTACTTTTACCTACTTAGTACATTCTTGTAATCCTTTAGAAGACCTCAACTCAAAGGTTACTGCATCAGAGAACCCGTCTCTGAGCACCATGCTGTGAAGTAGCCCGAGATGAAAGTCCACAGGGTGAGAGAAACCTGGCCATCCGTCTCTTCCAGCCATCCTGGCTCAGGCTACAATGTAAGGGGTGCCATCTTGGCCTCTGGCCATCTGCAGGTGTATGGGTGAGCCCAAGTGAAGCCAGCAACAAAACTGCCTAATCAACCCTGACAATTGTACTAAACAAAACAAACAAACAAACAAACCAACGAGTAACCATTATTTTAAAACACAGATGTCTTGGGGTGATTTGTTATGTAGTAATAGATAACTGAGTCATTCCTACCAAAATTCTTGAGTTGTACACTAAAGAGAGCTCCCTGATATTGTGTGGAATTTTCCCTTCACCTCTGTGCTCTGTCACCCTTCATGGAACTGTTGGTCCACACTGGAGTTTCTGAGTCATGGTCCACTTGAAAGATTGATGTTCTGTTCCCAGCAGGTCAGTGAGTAGAGGGGGGAGATTGTTTCTCCCTTCCCATTTCACCATCTTGTCCTCTTAGCCTCCCTAAAACTGCAACACTACACTGGGAGGGGACCTTCTAATTCTGTTAACTCAAAAGTTAGAATAAGTTCAAGAGTATTTCAGTGCAGGAGAGGAACGGCTAAAGTTTTTCACCACTTGTCTTTCCCCAAAGTATAAAATGGAAATTATTTAATCCAGCCATTCACCAAAGGTCCCTTGGTGGTAACTTCCAGTGCCAACACTGTTCTCCTTACTCTTGAGTTTTTGTTGAGGGCCCTTCTTCAGTTCTCTTCATGTGACTCTCTACCCATCTCCTTCGGGAAACCATCCTCATAGAGACACCTCATCGTCACCTAAATAGATTTACACTCCCCTAGCTAGTAGTGCAAGTATTAAGTCTAAACCACTCAGTCTAGGGTGGTGGGACATTTTTCAGGCCACAGGTCAGTGGCATAGGGGTGTCTGAGAGAGAAAATGCTCTGATGTCATTGGCTTTTGGGTTTAGTGTGAGTATCGGTATCCATCCAGGACGATGGATTTCCTTCAAGAATCCCACCTCTGAGAGGTTTGTGAGTGTCTGTTTCTTTAACTCTTTGATTTGAAAGAACGAGTTGGTCTATAAAACTCACCTAGCTTTTATCAGGAGGTGAGGCACAAATTTCTGAGGGTAGACATCACTCCTCAATGAAACAATGCAGACTACACTCATATTTAAGAAACAAATAATTTCCTTAACTAACCCAGTATTTCTCCCTTATAGCTAGGTCTCTAGGAAATAGCACACCTTATTGCTGGGCGAAGAGGGTTCAATTTCTTCCTGTTCCACCACAGCATGGCCTGCTAGGCTATTAAAGGGACACTTTACCTTTAATGATTATTACCTTTGTTACCCCTGAAGGCAATCCTAATGAAGAGAAACAGACTAATTCCTTTTCTTATCCCAGAAGGTCTCATATAGGGAAGGTGTTGATATAATATTTTTGGTTTTTAGTTAGTTAGTTAGTTTCCTGAAATGAGTGATAATCCATGTGTCCTTCTTTTGAGGAAGAAGATTGGATATTAGTTAAATGGAGGGGACAGAGCCTAGACATTAGGGTGCATAGAGAACCAGGTGGGCTTCTAGGTGATGGGCTAAGATGGCATCATCAACAAGGCAACAGCGTCTCTGTGTTTATAATGTGGAGGATGAAGAACAGAGGTGATAGATCTAACCTAACTGTAAATCAGATTATCTGGATTTAAGAAGAGCTCATTTATCTTCTAAAGAGCATTTATTATCTAAAGAGCTATCTTTATCTGTTGCTGTTCCTTAAATGTTACCAAAGTCTTATTTCAGCTTTCCAGGGCAGATGCTTTTTGGGGAGCCTGGGTGGCTCAGTCAGTTAAACGTCTGACTCTTGGCTCTCAGCTCAGGTCACAATCTCATGTTTCGTGAGTCCGAGCCCCGCATTGGGCTCTGTACTGACAGTATGGATCCTGCTTGGGATTCTCTCTCTCTCTCTCTGTCCTGTCCCTGCTCTCTCTCTCTCTCTCTCTCTCTCTCAAAATAAATAGGTATAAATAAATAAATAAATAAATAAATAAATAAATAAAATTTACATTGTTTTTTAAATCGACTCTGTTATGGATTTCAAAGGAAGGATGTAACTGGGTCTTCATCCACTCCCCAGGTGGACAATTTATGCTTCATCTTCTTCTATCTCACTCTCTTCTCCTGGCTAACAGACCCCTGTAAGCCTGCTGCCTCGCCCTTGCTGATTTTTCTAGACCCAAGCTGGAAATGACTTACTCATAACACACGCTGATGGCACGGGATTCTCCTTGGCCAAGCTGGCAGCTCACTGGCTCATATCAGGAGGCGAGGCACGAGCCACACTCAGATGGGTTCTACCCCCTCACTCTCCCCTCTCCCTGGAGGTGTGGAGGTGGTGACAGTTGGTGACAGGGATCTCCAACTCTCTGCCTCTAGTTCCCAAGCGTTTGCTCTGGGTTTTAGTCTCTCCCATGGAGAAACACTTGATTGGCTGTTCTTGCAAACTACACTGTTCATGCCAGCACCAGTGCCCTTCAAACTCAAAACTCAAGAATTCCATTCTCTTGTTCCTTTTTGCACTTGGTGTGGCCTTCTATTTCTTCCATGCCAAGCGGTGAAGGAGGAAGAGCAACGCGATACCAAGGGCATTATGGGGACACAGAGATGACATCGTGCTATTGTGTGAAGGCGCCTTTCCTTCCAGTAATACGGGGAAGTTCCTAACACTGGCCGTTCCCATCGGTGCTCAAGAAGACAAGAGAGATTAGACAGATGAGCGTGTGACCCACAAGATCAGACAACAGGCCCTGAGAACCTCAGAAGCTGTTCAAGGAAGCAGAAGATCCCATCAGAAACTGTTGAAGGGGAAGAGGAATCCTCTGATAAAACAACACGCACATAATAGGGAAGTGGTAAGAAGCTGTCTCACAGTGTTTAGCCCACAAAGGGCTTTAACATCCACCTTGGCCCTGTGTGAGCTGGTAGGCACAATATGGACGTCAGCCGTTGTGTCCCGGCAGGCTGCAAGCCGAGGAAACAAACAAAAACAGAAGCTATTCTGGAGTTTTCCTCTCCCACCTAGCAGCAAAAGTGACAAAGCTCTGAATTGCCATGGAAACCTAAATCAGCTTTACACAAATGCTGGCCCCTGGCCTGATTTCTGGAGATCAAGTAAACAAAGGTTTTCTTTATCAGATAAAGTTCCCAGATTCCTGTGCTAATAAGTACTATTCATCTTAAGAAAGAGACTGATAACTACAGAGACCAAAGTTTTTATTTAATATATTCTAAACAAAATAAGACATCCTCGTAGCAAGAGGAAAACTTAATAGCCACTGTTTTAATTTTGGAGAGTTTTTAAAATCTCAATTGAAATAATGATTAAAGATAGATAAAATGCCACCTACCCTATATGGCCCATGAACCGGCAACTTTAACATCACTTGGGAGAGGACGAGAAATGCTGATTCTTAGGCCCCAACCCAGACCTACTAAATCAGAATTAACATTTTAACAAGAGTCCCAGGTGATTTGTGTAAACATGAAAAGTTTGTAAGGCACGGATCTGTGCCACTTTAAAATTATTATAGATAATAAAGGCGCATATTTGTTCGCGACGACAGATTGGAGTCTTTAGAACAATGTGATTAATATGTCAAGATAATATTTATTTCATAGAAGATGCAGGTTGCTTGTAACTATGACAAAATGATTCCCCTAAAATCTTGCCTAACTCAGATGTTCAAGATAAACATTTGCTTTGAGTTCAGAATCATTGATGTGCTGGAAAAATTAGCAAAACCAAGTTGAAGACGATGTTAGCCTTACTCTGTGTGAGGGCTAGACGCACTCAAACAAAGCAAACGTCTCATGGCCACTGTCTGCGCCACTCACTTTCATGTGTCGTTGCCCACGGGAGGACTTAGCTGTTACCACAAGTTCAAAACAAAGACCAAGGACAGTCCATAAACACCAGGTCAGCACACTCTGCATGCTAGTGGGCATTGCTCTCTTTTTATGCAGCTGTCTTGAGTCCAAACCCACCCAGCATGGCCCACTTAAACTAAGTCTTCGAACACCTTCCACGGAAGCAATAGTCAGTGGTTGATACAGAGAACATGGAGGTAGTCGTGTTTAGACATTATGCGGACGTTTGTTTTGAGCGGAAATCTGGTTTGGAAATTACTCATCCTGGTGAATGAATTAGATTTTGGACCCAATTCCGTTGTCACAGTGGAAAGAGGAGGAATCTGCAGACCCATGACCTTGCTCCTACGACATATGCTGGCATCCTTGTCCTTTAAGCCACAGTCCATCCCATAATCATCTCTAGGCACCTGCGTGCTTTAAGATGCCCTAAGCCTGCTACGGGTTCATGTGGCTTTTCCACGTGGGTATTTCTTGGGGCGCCTGGATGGCTCAGTCAGTTAAGCGTCCGACTTCAGTTCAGGTCATGATCTCACAGTTCGTGAGTTCGAGCCTTGCATCAGGCTCTGTGCTGATAGCACAGAGCCTGGAGCCTCCTTTGAGTTCTGTATTTCCCTCTGTCTCTGGCCCTCTCCTGCTCTCTCTCTCTCTCTCTCTCTCTCTCTCTCAAAAACAAATAAACATTAAAAAAAATTCCATACAGGTATTTCTTCACGCCTGTCTGGTTGCCTCCTACTCTTATGAAGCTCAGTGAAGATTACCTAAGAATGGCTGGTCAAGACTGCAGGCCATAATACTTAGGTATGAGCGGCCGTAAGAATGGCTGGTCAAGACTGCAGGCCATAATACTTAGGTATGAGCGGCCGTGGTCAGTAGAGACCTCTATCCTGTTCTGTTAGTATGTTATCTTTAGTCTACGTACACTGTAACATGTTCCTCCATAGCATCCGAACACTGACAAATACACAGATTCATCACATCCCCGAATGACCTGTACGTAGGCCGGTGCGACCACATCCTTGCTGAGGACTCATTGTGGCACCCGCAGCCTGGCTTTATTATGAAATAGGAAAAGCTGGTCTCTGGCCACTGTGGGACCCTCTCTTTCAGTATGGAATCTCCCCATCTTGCCTTCGAAGAGAGATCCCCTGAGGCCACCACAAAGAGAGAGAGAGAGAGAGTGAGAGTGAGAGAGGCATTACAAACCACAGAGAAGAAGTTGTCTTGCTCAGTGTACATAGGTTACTCTTTCCTTTGCAGGATTTAAAACAAAACTGCCTTGAAAGCAGAATGGAAGCTTCTGAGTTCAGCTCTGTGTTATCCAAGCAAGAAAGTTAAAGTTCGGGGCGCCTGGGTGGCTCAGTCGGTTGAGCGTCCGACTTCAGCTTGGGTCATGATCTCACAGTCTGTGAGTTCGAGCCCCGCATCGGGCTCTGTGCTGACAGCTCAGAGCCCGGGGCCTGTTTCAGATTCTGTGTCTCCCTCTCTGTGCCCCTCCCCCACTCTGTCTCTCTATCTCCCCAAAATAAATAAACTTAAAAAAAAAAAATCATTACAGGACTCAAAGACCTATTTGCTATACAATTTCATAATTAAGAGACACTAGTGACCTGACTTTTCCATGAAAAGGAGATAATTTCAAGGTAAACAGTCTTACTCCCAGAACAATGGCGCCTACTCATATATCTAAGTAGTAGCTTTGCCCTGTGGGGCCAAGCCTCCATCCGAAACCACTGACAGAGAGTGCCAGTAATCTGGAAGGACATTTAGAAGGAATACAAATCCTTTAAATCAAATAGGGTCTGTCTGGAAGAAAAGTTCTGCAAAGAAATCCGAAGGACTTGAAGAAAAAATGTGCTTAAAGATAAGACAAAACAGAAAAAGCACTCAAAGTGAGTTGGCATCTCAGAGAAGAAAAGGCAAAAAACTATGCTAAGATAATTAAAATAGTTCGGTGACAGCAAAGTCATGAAACAGTGGACTCTAATTATGGACAACAATGCATGAAGGAATTTAGTAAATGACAAAGACAGCAATTCAGACTCTTGAAGAAACATTCTTCAATAAATGGTGTGGCAGTAACAAGCTAACTGAGAATTCAATACATTTGATACAAATTCACACTGAAAAGGTATATGTGGATCAAAGATTTACACATTTTTAAAATGAATCTATAAAAATCTTAGAAATAAACATAGATTATTTCTTTCTAATAATCTTGGCTTAGAGAAGACTTTCTTAAAAAGGCATTAACCCGGACACCACAGAGAATAAGACTGTTGAAATGGATTCAGTAGAAGTAAAAGTTTGCTGCAGGGGGAAAGGAAGGGAACCATTTCCTTGGCCTTCAAGGTCTTCCAGCTGGACTAAATTAAATTTACATGAGACAGATTATCAGGAGAAAGAAACCCAAAGTTTTATGTGCACACAGAGGCCCGATAATCAAACTGAGGCCTAAAGAAATGGCCAGGCAGGCAGTTTTTATACTTTTTATACAAAAAGACAATAGATCTGTGGGGAATTGACAGGATGAGAAAACTTAGCTTCAATTAGAAGGAATTCTAAACAGAGTTTTGCTGGGGTAGTAAATTAGGAAAAAGTAATAAGGATTGTCTTCACAGCCTGCTTGGCTCTAAATTTCCCATCTCTGGTGATAAGGATGTCTCTTGACCTCCTGATAACAGGGAGGGCATCTTTCACACGGGAGGTTTATTTCCTGCTTTGGGGGGGGGGGGACCCGGGAGGGTCTGAATGTCCCTCCTGCACAGTCTCTTCAGCAACTTTTATTTAAAATAGGTGCACCTGAGGCACCTGGGTTATTCAATCCATTAAGCGACAGACTCCTAATCTCGGCTCAGGTCGTGGTGATCTCCTGTTTCATGAGATCGAGCCTCGCATTGGACTCTGTGCTGACAGTGTGGACCTGGCTTGGGTTTCTCTCCCTCTCTTCTGCCCCTTACCAGCTGGCTCTTTCTCTCTCTCTCTCTCTCTCTCTCTCTCTCTCTCAAAAATAAAAAAATTCAAACATTAAAAAAAAAGAGGTACGATACTAGCAACCCTACTGAAAATTTAACAAAAGATCCAGAAGATCCTTCATAGGGGGAAAATGCAACTTGCTTATGACCCAGAGAAAAGATGCTCACCCTTGCTCATAATTAGGGAAATGCAAATCAAAACAACAGTGAGGTACAATTTTTCATCTCACAGAGTATAAAAGATCAAAAAATGTATAGTGTTGGCTAGAGTGTGGACATAAGGACCTTTGTAAATCTTGGCGAAGGTTTCTGAAAACAGAAATCTATCAAAATTTTAATGGATGTGTGTTTCAGCACAACTTTGTACTGCAGGGACACATCCTAAAGATAGAGTCATGCATGGGTGTCGGTATCTGAAGAGAGATGTTATCACAAAACTGGTTGTGGTTAAATTCATGTGGGGCATTAACACAGTGGAGATCTGCCTCTAGGTGCTGATATAGAAGGCTGTCCATGAAATGAGAAAAGCATCAGGGAGAATAGTGTTTTCATATGGGCTATTCGTGAAAGACCAGAACCGCGAGCATATGTCACTCAGGTGTGTTTGTGAACAAAGCGAGTCACAGCACTGAACAGCTGCTGCCTCTGCAGAGGGTGACTGGGGGCTAGGGTGGGGGGAAAACTTACCCTTCCTTCCTTAATAGTTTTGTTTTTGGTTTTGGTTGCCCTCAGAATATCTAAAGTGAGCAGTCTCTTTAATTTAGAAAGGATTGGGAACGTGTTATTCTGTGACCCTCTTATAGCGACTATCCAGATAAAATATATTTTGATCATGACTTCATAAAAGGTGTGAGTGGAGGGGACTGGGGTGGGTGAGGTGGGGTGGAGTAGGACACACGCCGAGAATACAAAGGAATTTGGAACAACTATTTTGTTGTAAAATAGAGATACCTGTTGTAACACCTGTTGTAAAACCAGGTACCTGTTACAGACACCAGATTGCTCAGGATAAGTACAGTGTATCTGTAGCCCACAAGATTTGATATGTAATATTTCCATTTTTATTCAAATCTTATTTTAGGGATGAAATATATTTTGTATAATGTGACTATGCTTTCTTTTTTTTAATTAATTAATTTATTTTGAGAGAGAGAGAGAGAGAGAGAGTATGCACGGGAGGGGCAGAGAGAGAGGGAGAGAGAGAGAGAATCCCAAGCAGGCTCACGGTGTCAGCACAGAGCCAGGTGCAGGACTCGAACTCAGGAACCATGAAATCATGACCTGAGCCGAGATCCAGAGTCAGATGCTTAACAGACTGAGCCATCCAGGAGCCCTGGTAAATCCATTTTAACTTATTATGATAACTGATGTATTTGGACTTATTTCAACCATCGTATTTTTTTTTTACTATATTTTCCGAACTTTCCATGATGGGTAGATATTAGGTTTAGGGTGAAAAGATTGGCTAGTAAATTAAAATCATTTTTATTTAAATAATAGAACTGATGACGATGGTGACGAACAAGACCATTCCCGTTGGCCGCCCTTCCTTCCATCCTGTCCAAAGAGCACTGAAGTCGGCTAGCGTGTGTGTGCCCCCTCGCCAGTCCCTCGAGTGAGCTTTCCTTTCATGTCCACAAATGGCAATGTCCTCACCTGGCCCTTGACTCCTCAGGGTGTGGGAGGAAAGGGGAGGGTTAAGTGTTGGTGTGTGCCTCCCTGAACACTTAGGGCCTTATCCTGCCATTGAGGCTCCTAGGATATCAGCAGGATGTGGCCCCAAGGTTTTTCCTCTCTGGGCTTCCCCAAACAGAAAATACCGTCCTTTGTCTAGACAGTACTTTGATGGATCGTAGATACAATCATTTTAAAACTTTATCTGAACTAGATGAAAATGTCCTGCAGCCACTTAAAATTTAATTTGTGGAGGTAATGTTTGTTCACTCTTGGTTCCTAGCCTAGATGGAATTTGGCCTCCAATACCTTTTGAAGTGCTTAGTCTGAATTTAATTTTGAAGTGCCCTTTATTTTTTGTAAATTCTTGGTACTGTTTGCAGTGCGTTTCCATGTTGGTCTGTGTCTCTGTTTAATGGAGTTAAAAAAATTTGTTTTAATTTATTACTTTTTAAATGTTTATTACTTTGTTTTTGAGAGATGGAGACAGAGTGTGAGTGGGGGAGGGACATAGAGAGAGAGGGAGACACAGAATCCGAAGCAGGCTCCAGGCTCCTGGCTGTCAGCACAGAGCCTAACGTGGGGCTTGAACCCACAAACCGTGAGATCATGACCCGAGCTGAAGCTGGATGCTTAACTGACTGAGGCACCCAGGTGCCCCCATTTTTTCAAAGAAATTAAGCCCAGGACCTAAAAGTAAACTGAAGCAAAGGGCAGCAACCGCTTTATATTGTTTTAGAATAATACACAGCTCTGTCCAGGGCTGTTTTTTTTTTTTAATTATTATTATTTTTTAATAAGAGAGGAGACTTCTTTTTTTTTAATTTTTTAAATGTTTACTTATTTTGAGAGAGAGAGAGAGACATAGTGTGAGTGGGGGAAGGGCAGAGACAGAGGTGGAGAGAGAGAGAATCCCAGGCAGGCTCCATGCTGTCAGCACAGAGCTCCATGTGGGGCTTGAACTCAAAAAAGCGTGAGATCATGACCTGAGCCAAGATCAAGAGTTGGATGCTTAACCGACTGAGCCACCCAGGTGCCCCTATCCAGGGCTGTTTTAAAATCTTATTAAATTCTGGACAAGACCAGCTATATAATTTGTAGAACCCAGTGCAAAATGAAAATGTGGGGTTCACTGCTCAAAAATTAAGACTCTCAAAATGACAACAACAGAGCATTATACAATTTCGGGGCCCTCCAAACATGGGACCCTGTACACAGGTTGCACGCCCACAGAGTCAGTGTTGGCCCTGGATATTTTGCTGGATCCCACCTGAGATTAGATCACATATCAAAATGCACTCACATCCTACATAAAGTATGTTTTTTGTTGGAATCATTTTTGAAAGGATTTTGCTTTGTAGTTATGGGGCTACAAATAACTCATTTATTTTCTGATCAGCTCTGAGACCTCTCGCCATAGATATATCTACAAATAGTGTATATGTTTAGGAATTCCTATGCAGTAAGAAAATGAGGCCATTCAAATCAGTTTCAATAACAAAACATTTATAAATACTAAAACTGGCAGGTGCCTGGCTAACTCAGTCAGTGGAGCACACTACTCTTGATCTTGGGGTTGTGAGTTCGAGTCCCACGTTAGGGGTAGAGATTACTTTCAACAAATCTTAATTGACAATGAATGGTGTTGTCACAGATTATGTTGTATACATATTTAATTAAATAATTATAAATCTCAATATTATAGCTTTCTTTTGAAATTTTGAAGCTGATAATTATTTTGTGCACCCAAATATTGGCATAGGCCCTTGAAACACTCAAAATTCCATGTGCTATGACCAGAGCATGTAATGGGGGAAAATAGTGCCAAGCACCCCTGTTCCTATTCTGATATGTCCCTTCATGAGAGCAGGCCAGTCCCCCTCCCTAGTACATCTCTGTCTCTATCTCTGTCTCTGTCTCTGTCTCTGTCTCTCTCTCTCTCTCTCTCTCTCACACACACACACACACACACACACACACACACACACGCATGCACACTGAAGCTCGGTGATCAAACACTTGAGACTTCAAGGCTCTGTTTGGTGCAGAGGACATTTAGGGCCTGTTGTCTTCTGCTTCCCTAAACTTAGAACTGAGTATCTTGGAAAGGTCTAGGAAGGCTCTGAGTGAAGAAAATTTTGCTTTTATTCTATGTTAGAAAGTTATGGGACTGAAATCTTTTTGCCATTTAACAGACTTAAATGAATGTGAAAAAGCACCATATGGATACATGTGGACAGCCCGCCTTTGCTCAGGGGGTACCCTTGTCATCAGTCGGTGCCACTATAATCTCATCCAGACCCGACTTGGGGAGTAAGGACAACACCAATGCTATTGTCCCCTGGCTTCTAGACAGATATGGGCAGCATCAATGGAAACCATATGGTAGACTAGAAAAAGTATGGCTGTGAAGCCAAAGGGATATGTTTTTAAGTTCAAACTTGGCTTCTTTATTTGGTTTCCATGATTAGGTTGCCCTCGTAGAGAATGTTTCCTTACTTTCCTTACTCGTAAAATGGAGATACTAAAATGTGCTTCACAAGACTGTTGCAAAGATTAAAAATTATATACATGTAAATACATGTATATGTGTGTATCTATATATGAACACACACTCAGGAGGTTTGGCCCCAAGGCACTAAATCAATAGTTTCTACTATCGCTGTTAAAATTTTATTATCATTAATCACATAGAGCATGAAATTATGGCCACCTCCCTTAAAAGGAAAAAAGAGCTCTGTAGAGAATTTTAAACTTCTTATATTATCCCTGTAAAATTAGATTATTAATGTGTCAGTACAATCCAAACTCAGTCATGTGTCTTGACTGACACTTTTCTGGTCTATATTCAACATTTGTTGTATGCCCTGATGCAGTCTTCAAGTCTCATCCATGTTGTTGCATGCGTTGGAATTTTCTTCCTTTTTAAGGCTGATTAGTATTCCATTGTCTGTTTCCACACTTTGTTATTCATTCCAAAAATAACACTTTCAAGTGCACTTACTTTCTTCCTATAAATATTGACTTATATTCAGATGGGTTTCGTAGATGGGGAAAAAAACCCAAAGTTACTTGTTTCCTTCTTGTGTTGATACCCATGTATTAGTTTTTTTTTTTTTTTTGAAGGGCTGAAAATTGAACCAACAGGATTCTTTTTCCCTTATCTCCTGAAGATTAGTTTACTTTTTACATGTGAGTAGAGTAGTGAGTGTATGTATTCAGCAAATACTGCTGATAGGTAAATAAAAGCTGTTGCTCTGTGAGTGTGACAGAAGTAGCTTATTCCTTATTCGACTCTAGGTAATTATGCAACGTGTGGCATTTTTAGCCCTGGAGGTTCAAATAGACTTTCACGTTGTGTGTTCTTGGCCTGGGCAATTTTTGAAAAACCATGTCTTGCTGGACAAGTTGCTTTTTCTGCCGTTCTCATCGTTACGTCTGTGCTCTGAGCTTTGGAGAGCACAGCATTCCAATCGTTCAACCCAGCACGTTTCTGCTGACCCCATTTCAACCTGCCCGAGGCAACTGTCGCTTCTACAGCCCGTCTTCAGATGCGTCCAGCTTTGTGGTTCTGAATTTCAGCAAGCACATCAGAGACGATGACACAGCGACCATTCCGACCATTCCTTAACTTTCTGTTTCTGACTCTAAAATAATCGGTGGGGGGGGCGCCTGGGTGGCTTGGTCGGTTAAGCGTCCAACTTTGGCTCAGGTCATGATCTCGAGGTCTGTGAGTTCCAGCACCGCGTGGGGCTCTGTGCTGATGGCTCAGAGCCTGAGCCTGTTTCAGATTCTGTGTCTCCCTCTCTCTCTGCTCCTCCCCTGTTCATGCTCTGTCTCTCTCTGTCTCAAAAATAAATAAACGTTAAAAAATTAAAAAAAAATAAAATTAAATTAAAATTAAAAAAAATAAAATAATCGGTGAGGATGGAGAGGGAGGCAGCTGATGGGCTATGGGGGGTTGATATTTGGGTTCAAATCTTATTTTTTTTTTTTTCTCCATTGTGGAGACTTGACTTCACCGTTCTTTCAACTTGTCTGAACTTTATTATCTGTAAAGAAAGAATAATCAGACCTCACAGTAGTCTTGCGAGGACTTAGATGATAAAAGGGTAGTACAGTTACACATTCAATGAACGGTAGCTGTTGTTTCATTCGTGAATGAAAAATATCATGCTTTGCCAAGCAATTGTCTTATATGATGTAACATTTGGTCTGAAGCATAATTCTAGATGATTCTAAATTTCTTGGAAGCTTGGATTTTTAGTGTGTTTTTCATGTGGATATTGGTATATCTGCTACTAGTTGCTCAGAAAGCTGACGTGGTGACGGTTTTATTTACTAACCAGGTTTTGCTCTTTCAAGGCTGACTTCCAAAATTCGCGAAACCTCTGCTAATCTGTAGATGATACTAACAGCACTTTTTTTTTTTAATTTTTTTTAACGTTTATTTCTTTTTGAGACAGAGAGAGACAGAGCATGAACGGGGGAGGGGCAGAGAGAGAGGGAGACACAGAATCCGAAACAGGCTCCAGGCTCTGAGCCATCAGCCCAGAGCCCGACGCGGGGCTCGAACTCACAGACCATGAGATCATGACCTGAGCTGAAGTCAGACGCCTAACGGACTGACCCACCTGGACGTCCCTAACAGCACTTCTTAAATAAATTTTTTTTCTTGGCGGGGGCACCCGGATGGCCCATTTGGTTAAGTTTCTGACTCTCGGTTTCGCTCAGGTCTCACGATCTCAAGGTTTCGTGAGTTCAAGTCCCACATCGGGCTCTGCGCTGCCAGTGAGCAGGGAAAGGGGTAACGTTAGGCAGGGAAATATAAGGGGCCTTCAGGGAGGCAGCTGCAGCTGCAAGTAGGGGGCTGAGGAATCCTCAGCGGCAGCAGAGTTTGGGGAAGAAGAGGAGACGATAAATGTGTTCCGGACCTGCCTGAGCTAGGTGTCATGTGTGAAGTCTCACGAACTTTCTGATGAGGTCCCAATAAAAAGTCAGGGACAGAAATCCTCAGCAGCTACCCAGTGGGGACCCCTCTCACTCTTGAAAGCTTTATCCTTTCCCTCAATAAACTCGATCGCTTTGCTCACTTTCTGTCGTCAGCGAGATTCATTCTTCGACTCCGTGAGACCAGGACCAGCCTCTCTCCCACCCTTCTGTTAACACCAGCGCAGAGCCTGCTGGGGATCCCCCCCCCCTCCCCACTCACACTGTTTCTGTCTCTCTCAAAAGAAACTTTTTTAAAAATTAAAAAAAAATTTTTTTCCCTTGGGGCACCTGGGTGGCTCAGTTGGTTAAGTATCAGACTTTGGCTCAGGTCATGATCTCAGAGTTTGTGAGTTCAAGCCCCACATCCGGCTCACTGCTGTCAGCCTGTCAGCGCAGAGCCTGCTTTGATCCTCTGTCCGCCTCTCTCTCTGCCCCTCCCCCGCTCTCCCTTTTCTCTCTCTCTCTCTCTCTCTCAAAAAATAAATAAAACATTTAAAAAATGTTTTTTTCTTGCGGGTAAAAAGATTTGTTTTAGTTTTTAATCACCCATAATTCCACAATATAGAAATAATTACTGTTATCATTATGTAATATTTTCTTCTGATGCATTCATCTCATTATATGATTATTTTCTGTTGTCTTAGTTTGGGTCCCTAAAACAAACTCTAAGACAGGAATTTGAATGTAAAGAAGTTTTTTGGGAGGTGAGCCCAGGAAGCAATGGTAATTGAGTGCCAAGTGACACAGGAAAGGGAATGAAGACGCGCTATCAAGCACGTTTCCGGTATGGGCTACTGGCGCATAATCCTGCTGGGGAACTTTAGGAGACAGTGTGGGACACAAACCTGGGCATTGCGGGTATTTGTTGTGAAAATTAATGCAAGGGAACTTCATTTAGGGTGGAGTTGGAAGGCCGAGGGAGCGCGCGTGCCCTACCATTCCTTGCCAATGGCAGACCCAACAGAAGAGACCCACCTTGCACTGGTACTATTTTATTGCCCCAACAGGAGGGGGAAAGACTTTCCTCCTCCCCCAGCAACAGCCCAGCCAATGAGAAACTGTCACAACTCAGCCAATGAGAAGCTTCTATACTTCTCCCAGTTCACTCCAGTAGACTTTTGGTTTGCAACAACTCCTCCCAACTCTCCCCCACCCCCTTTCCTCTGTAGGAGAGCTTTCCTCTCCTTTGCTCTGGGGACTTGCTTTCTAGTATGCTTGAACCTGGCGTTAATTCTCTGCTCTTCCTACAGGAACCCATTTTTTTGCTGGTAAAATAATTGGCAGTTTTCTTTTTAAGGTTAACATTACTTGGTGATGAGAGGTGGGATCCAGAGAAGACCCCCAGCAACTTCGGAGGTGAGCCAAATAGGTGGCGCCCCCCACAGATCTAGTTGGGTTCACGCTCTTTCGCCAACCCCGGAGTCGGAGGGTATGTCCTCGCCTGAATTTCGAGCTCCGTTCTTTGTATTAGAGCCGTCCAAACTTTATGTGAGATCTGTTTTAAGGCTTGTTCTCTCGAAGAGGACTGATTTGGCCTTCAGTCGGACTCCTTTTTGCCATTGGATTGTTCCTGTTGGAATTGTGCCAGTTTGAACTGCGTTGGCCTTTGGTCCAATTCTTGTTTTAGGATCAACCTCTGCCTGTTGGAACTGTCCTACTCTTGTTTGGAACTGGACGGTTCCTCCTGGATCGATGCAGGACTTTGGTCTGATTCCTTCTGGAACCAGGCTGTTCCTGTCGAAATCGTGCTGTTTAGGAATTTTTCTCTTTGATCTAGAGAAAAACCTCCAAGAAATGGGATCCCAGTCATCAAAATATTTTGAGCCCACGTCCCTCCACACCCTCACTCCGGCGTCTGGTTTGATGTTTAAAAACTATGTGGCTTCACATACACATTTATAACTAAATAGACTGACTTAACCAAAAATAATTTAGAACTTCAGTGGCCATTATGGGGAACTTTTGCTCTCCCAAACTTGTTTTACTCAAAATTAAATTGGAAAGATGCAGCTTCTAGGGGGGAAAAACTGAGATGCCTACCTAAAAAAAAATTTTTAATGTTTGTTTATTTATGAGAGAGACAGAGCATGAGTGGGGGAGGGGCAGAGAGAAAGGGAGACACAGAATTTGAAGCAGGGTCCGGGCTCTGAGCTGTCCACACAGAGCCCAACGGCTGGAACTCATGAACCCTGAGATCTGGACCTGAGTTGAAGTCCCATGTTTGACCAGCTGAGCCACCCAGGCACCCCTGGGATGCCTATTTTAAATGGTTCCTTGAGGCTTCCAAATATTTTCAAATATTCTAAGTTTGTCTCCCTGCAAAATACTCTTGCTAAGTTAACTTAGACAAACAATTGAAAGGAGTCAAAGTGGTTTCTAGACCTCTTTCCCCTGCTCCCCTATCTTCTTTGTCTGCAATCACTTTGTGGTCATGCCTGCCTCTGTGTCATTTTCCTCTGTTGTCTCTGCCGAACTTCCCCTTTTCCTTTGTACCTCTCCCACCCCCCTCTCCTTTACCTACTTAAAACTGCCTCTTTGAAGTTAAGTCTCCTGAGGATCTAAAGAAACCCCAAATTTGTTATGTTCCCTGGACTAAGACCAAGTTAAGATCCATAGTTAGAGAGTTGTTGTTTTTTTTAATATGTGAAATTTATTGTCAAATTGGTTTCCATACAACACCCAGTGCTCATCCCAAAAGATGCCCTCTTCAATGCCCATCACCCACCCTCCCCTCCCTCCCACCCCCCATCAGCCCTCAGTTTGTTCTCGGTTTTTGAGTTAGAGAGTTTTCTAAAGTAACTGAGGAATCCCATAAATTTGCTGAAGACTTTAGCATAGTTGTTTAAATTTAGCAACTGGCTTCTCAAGATTCATGTTAATTAGTCCACATGCTTGTTGGTGAGGGCCAGACCAAATATTGGATGAAACTAGCCCAGTGGGAACAACCTGAAAGGGATTTAGAGAAACAGACTCCTAACTTTTGGCAGGATGCTAGAATGCTTGCTGGAAATCTCCACTAAGCAATTACAGTAGCTTTTCCTAAGCCTGTTGATTAGAACAAAATTCAGGCTGACACACAAAACCCTGATGAACACATTCATGACTGATAATCGACTCCAAGTTGTCTCCTAAGAAAGTTCAGGTCTTCCTTTAGAGGTTGAATCCACCAGGCAGCATTTAACTCTGTTTATTAATGGACTCAACCCAGATCTTTCTCCTTTAGTTAAAAGGACCAGGTTGGAATGGGAAACTGTTCACTAAACATTTAGTTAATTTGGCAAACCAGCTCCCTCACATCCAAATGAAACAACAACAACAACAACAAAAACCCATCTAGTGCCTGCTGTCGCTGGAAAGAGGCAGGGCATTGGTAAAAAGATTATTACAAATGTAAGTACTCTAGGCACCTTCAGTTTTCCACTGAGTCCAGTGTGTTTCTAATGCCCAGTATCTGGGCTCTGAGGAGCTTCAAGGCCTCTTCCCAATCCTCCCCTCTAACTGGCCCCAAGAAACTACTCCGGATTGGGAATGACTCTCGAGCCACACTCCATGCCCAACCCTACCGCTATAAAGCAGCCCCTGCCTTGGAGTTACTGAAACAGTTCACATAGCAGGGGTCTCAAACCTCAATGGATTTCTGTCTGAACCTGTTCCCTTTTGTCTGGCTCTTTGAGAGTTACACACCCTTATCCTTGTAGTTCCTCTGCCTCTATTCATTTATCGGGCTAAGATTTCTTAGAAAAGAATCATGCTGGAATTTTCTTTTCCCCAAAGGGGGAATAATGCTAAAATTCGATCATAATCATCAAAATAACCAACTAGGTAAATTAAATGGTCCTTTGACATCTTTTATTTCCATTTTTAAAAGATATTTTGTTTATTTTAAAGTTTATTTATTTATTTTGAGAGAGAGAGAGAGAGAAAGTGTGTGTTTGTGTGTGTGTGTGTGTGTGTGTGCGCGCGCGCACACGCGCACGCACAAGTGAGGGAGGGGTGGAGAGCCAGAATCCCAAGCAGGCTCCACACTGTCAGTACAGAGCCCAATGCGGGTTTGATCTCACAAGGTGTGAGATCATGACCTAAGCCAAAATCAATAGTTGGGCCCAACCGACTGAGCCACCCAGGCACCCCTAAAGATTTTATTTTTAAGTCATCTCTATACCCAATGTGGGGCTCAAACACAACTCTTAAATCAAGAGTCACATGCTCTACTGACTGAGCCAGCCAGGTGCCCCTATTTGTTCCATTTTTGACGGCTCTATAGCCGAGCCCAGAGACACTGATTATTTGTTCCTATTGGAACAGGTGCCATCCTCATTGTGGCAAAATCTTCCACCGATATTTCCCCACCAATATTGACTATCATTTTGTCAGTAGACCAATAGTTTATCCTGAAGATAAAGATTTACCAGAATTGAAGCCGGTGACATCTGACAAGACCACTTCCCCAAGACGTCCAGACCAGGCCTGTATACTTTTTTTCTCACTGTTGCTTCTTTCTCTCTCTCTCTTGTGGGAAGACAGTGCCTCTGTCGGCATTTCCCAAGCCCTTGTGAAAGGGGGAAACCTTCTGATTATGGCCTTTAAGAAATAGCCTCCTCGTGATCCTGGGACAAATTAATTTTTCACTTGCTTTTTCTGAAGGGTTAGAAGGTCCAGAATTCACAAAAGTCTTCTTTCATTCGAACTGTTAACTCACTTTGGATTCTTATCCAAATTCATGGTCTCTGAATTTGCAACCCTACAGGCTGTATTATCAATAACATTTTTAGTTCCAAACAGTTATTTTGAGATAACAATACTGCTTTAAGATGTCTTTGACATTTTAAGATGTTCTGCTCTTTTGCAAAAAGTTCATCAGCTGTTGCTTCCCATTTATACCTGGACTGCTTCTCCCCAGATGGACTTATGTTCTTCCTTCAGTGTTGTCTTGCAGTATTCACTATTATGCTTTCATGGCTGCTTTAAGCAGAGACTTCCAGGAGGCATGCATGACTATGGTTTGCCTTCAGAGGGAGAATTTTTCTGCCCTGTCAGAATAAATACTTCAGTTGGCTACTTTCAGCCCTAGAGTCTTGTTTTAGAACCATCCGTCATACAATTTGGAATTATGCTACTTCTTCTGTTTTTACATATAATTACTTAAGTTTTGTATTTTGTCATCAAACTTGTAAAAAAATGTACCCTATAAGGGGATGCTGGCTCAACACTTAGAGATGATCTCAAACTCTTATGACCTTGAGAAGATCTAGACGTTAGATGGGAAGTGCCTGAGAGTTCCTCCCTCCAACCCTTCCTTGTTATTCAAATGTGGCCTTAAGTGGTTTCCAACAGCTATGGACTTTGACATAGGACAGGAAAACCAGGAAAGGTCCTTCCTGGCACTGAGGGACAAAACCACTAAATATAAAGAACTTGACTACGATTAGACAGGCGTTCAAAGAAAGATCTTGATTAAAAGAGGGAAATGTGAACATTAATAAAAGGAAATTTTGTTTAGAAATGGAGTTGGGAGGACAGGCAAGGGGAGTGCGCATGCCCTATCACTCCTTGTTCATAGCCGACCCCACGGGATGAGACCCACCTTGCACTGGATACTATTTTACTACCCCTTCAGGAGGAAAAAAGGTTTTCCTCTTCCCTTGGCAACAGTCCAGCCAATGAGAAACTGTCACAGATCAGCCAATGAGAAGCCACTGTACTTCTAATTCCCAGTTTACCCTAATGGACTTTTCCCGTCTAACAGCCCCTCCCCACTTCCCGTTTTTTTCTCTAAACTTTTTCTCCTTTGTTTGGGGGACTTGCCTGCGGTTTTGCTGTAGCTTGCTTGTCCCGGGTTGCAACTCTCTGCTATTCCCAAATAAACTCTTCCCCCCCCCCCCCCCCCCCCGGGGAAATAACTGGCAGTTTTATTTTTAAGGTTAACATCGCATACCAGCTCCTATCGGCCTATTGATTGAAGGCTTCTGGGGAAGAGAGCAGAGGGAGACATGAATCCCCTGGCATTCCTGGCCTGCCTTGTACTTGGGCAGAGCAGACGGTGGTGTTGGAGAAAGCCCTCCGACAGAGCTGCAGGAAGTCAGGCCCAAGGCTGAAGGGCAGGTGCTGGCAGCATCCACCACACCATGGTATTAAAGACCGGCTGTAGAATAGTCTAGATGCTGGATGAATGCCTTCTCAGGGATTACACTCCTGTGATTATTTCTTTTCTGTTCCTCCTAAAGGTAAAATTTCTCAAAGGAGTTCTGGATAATCATTGTCTCCATACCTTCTCATGCCTTTCCTTCTTCAGTACGTTTTTATAGGGTTTCTATCGCCCTCTCTTTGAAATACTGCTTTAATTTACCCAAAACCCCAAATCTCATCATTACTCTTCTGTCTTCAATTTACTAGCCTTTCAGAAGCATGGGATGCAGACTTTCCTTCTAGAAACACTCCCTTTGTGTCTGTGACTACATTTTTGCCCCCATCTGTCTCCTTGGGTGGGTTCTCTATCTGGAAATGTTGGAGAGCCTCAGGGCTCGGTCTTTGGCTTCTCTCGCTTTGTTAATTTTTGGGGTTGTTCTCATCTTATTTCGTTAACAAACATTCTTAAGTAAATCTAGCAAATGTCAACATTAAAAAAGTTTTCTTTTTATGTTTTTATTTTATTTTTGAGAGAGAGACAGAGACAGAGACAGAGTGTGAGTGGGGGAGGGGCAGAGAGAGAGGGAGACAACAGAATCCAAAGCAGGCTCCAGGCTCTGAGCTGTCAGCACAGAGCCTGGCGTGGGGCTCGAACCCACAAACCCGTGAGATCATGACCTGAGCTGAAGTCAGATGCTTAACCGACTGAGCCACCCAGGAGCCCCCAGATGTCAACATTTCATATAATCTTGGGATATGTGTACATTTTTAAAGTAACATTTTGGGGATTATTTTTAGTATTCTTGAAATATTTTATATTTAAAGAGGAAACAGGGGTGCCTGGGTGACTCAGTTGGTTAAGCGTCCAACTCTTGATTTGGGCTCAGGTCATGATCTCACAGTGTGTGGGATCAAGCCCCATGTCAGGCTCTGTGCATGTTGTCAGCATGGAGCCTGCTTGAGATTTTCTCTCTCCCTCTCTCTCTCTCTCCCTCCCCTGCTTGCATGTGTGCTCTCACTGCTCTAGCTCTCTCAAAATACATAAACAAACAAACAAACATTTAAAAAAATCAGAGGAAACTTATACAAATTGTTTAGGAACACGTAAACCATTTGTAAACCAAAGCACATGATGACATTCACTTCTCCAGCTGTCATTCCTTTTTTTTTTTTATGTTTATTTTTGAATACAGACAGAGCATGAGTGGGGGAGGGGCAGAGAGGGAGGGAGACACAGAATCCAAAGCAGGCTCCAGGCTCTGAGTTGTCAGCACGGAGCCCCATGCGGGGCTCGAACTCACAAATCGCGAGATCATGACTTGAGCCAAAGTCAGACACTCAACCGACTGAGCCACCCAGGCTCCCCTTCCAGCTGTCATTCTTCAGGCAATTTCATCTCACAGAGGACAACTGAAGACAAGAGGCACCTAAATTGCCAAAGTTATATGCCCGAACTAATAATTATTCCCAGGAGAGATCCTCAGATCCTTACTTCAAGCCTATTAAACTGTACCTTAAAAATAGTGAAAAGTGAAATATTATTAGAAACAGGAGAAGGAATAAAAATATAAGAAAAACAGACATGAAACTTTAAAGAGTTAAATGGCCATTATTAAGTATATGTAAGGAAATCCATAAACCCCTATCCCTGTGTTTCATTACGCCTTAAGAGTACTGTATCAAATGGCATAATAATATATGCTGGTAATGAGACCAAATAATAACAGTTGTCATTCCGTTTTGCATACCTTAGGGGTAGAAGAGCATTAGCAATACAGTTTAGAAAAGTGCCCTTCAAAATTAACATTTTTTTGTTTTAATATTGAAACCTGATGGACTTCATTTCTGTCATCCACCTTATAATAAAAGCCTTAACCCAAAGATGTGACTCCAAGAATGGGAATCACAGACACAGATTGGAAACCCTGTGAAGGCATGAAACATGCATTTCAGTTAGATGCAGTTTGCTGCTTTCATACAAACAGCTTCCCCCAGAGTGCAATTGAAAAACTTAATGTTTATTTATTTTTGAGAGAGAGAGACAGAGTGTGAGTGGGGGAGATCAGAGAACTAGGAAGACACAGAATCCAAAGCAGGCTCCAGGCTCTGAGCTGTCTGCACAGAGCCCAACACGGGGCTGAACTCAGGAACCATGAGATCATGACCTGAGCTGAAGTGGGTCGCGCCACCACAGCGCAATTGAAAGTAGAATAACCAGAGGGGATGAGAGGAAGTCTCTTGTTAGAAAACAAAAAAGAATTCCAAAATTTCTTTATGTATTGAAAGTACTCCAGCTTTTTTTAAAAAAATATATGAAACTTATTGTCAAATTGGTTTCCATACAACTCCAGCTTTTTTAAAATCCCTGAATGTCCTACAATGTATCTGAATATCCAAAATAATGACTGAACATTAAAAATACGCAGTGCAAATTAATTTCACAAATGTGTTTCTTCAAATTCTATTTCTCTTAGTTTAACTGAAGCCATATTTAACAAACAGAAAAAAAATTAATGAAGAGAAAACAGACCCACTGATTTAAATCGCCAAGGGTTGGGAAGGAGATTATAATGATAACTTCGGTAGTATTTCATAAATTATTATTTTTTAAATTTTTTTTAACATTTATTTATTTTTGAGACAGAGAGAGACAGAGCATGAATGGGGGAGGGGCAGAGAGAGAGGGAGACACAGAATCGGAAACAGGCTCCAGGCTCTGAGCCATCAGCCCAGAGCCCGACGCGGAGCTCGAACTCACGGACCGCGAGATCGTGACCTGGCTGAAGTCGGACGCTTAACCGACTGCGCCACCCAGGCGCCCCTTTTTTTTTTCTTTTTTTTTTTTTTTTAACGTTTTTATTTATTTTTGGGACACAGAGAGACAGAGCATGAACGGGGGAGGGGCAGAGAGAGAGGGAGACACAGAATCGGAAACAGGCTCCAGGCTCTGAGCCATCAGCCCAGAGCCCAACGCAGGGCTCGAACTCACACACAGCGAGATCGTGACCTGAGCTGAAGTCAGACGCTTAACTGACTGAGCCACCCAGGCGCCCTCATAAATTATTTTTAAAAAATTGACAGGAGAAAGGCTATGTCTGGCTTTCTAATTTTCTTTTTTTTTTTAAGTTTATTTACTTATTTTGAGAGAGAGAGAGCGAGCATGGGGGAGGGGCAGAGAGAGAGAGAGAGATTGAGAGAGAGAATCCCAAGCAGATTCGGTACTGGTAGCACAGAGCCCAATGCAGGGCTCAGTCTCGTGAACTGTGAGATCATGACCTGAGCTGAAATCAATCATCAGACACTTAACCAACTGAGCCACCCAATTTTCTCGATTGAGTCAAGGAAAGCTGTATCTCAATCAGATGATGTATAAGTCTGTGAATTTCTCTAAGGGATCATTGGGATACTTTATTAATGTGGAATATTAATCTATAAATTATAAAAAAAAACCTCTCCATTTCCTCTATTTACCCTTCACCTTTTAGATATATAATCTTCACCAGTATTTTATCAGTATTTCATAGACTTTTTCTTTTCTTTTTTTGAGCAGAAGGTACAGAGATTTCCTGTATGCCCCCTGCTGCCTGCACATCCATAGATTCCCCCCCCCCCCAAACATCCCGAAGTAGAGTGGGTCCATTTGTTACAATTGATTAAACTACACTGAGGCAGTATGATCAGGCAACGTCTACAGTTTATAAGAGGGTTGATTCTTGGTGTTGTGAATTCTATGGGTTTGGACAATTCTGTAATGATGTCTCTATCGTTATGGTGTCATACAGAGCATTTTCACTGTGCTCCACCTATTCACCCCTCCCCCACCCATCCCCCCACCCTCTGCTCACCACCGATTTTTTTTACTATTTCCATAGTTAACCTTTTTGAGAATGTCATGTAGGTAGACTCATATAGTATGTAGCCTTTGCAAATTGGCTTCTTTAACTTAGTAACGTGCATTTAAGTTTCTTCCATGTCGTTTCATAGCTTGGTAGCTCATTCCTTTTTAGTGCTAAATAATATTCCATTGTCTGGATGTACCACAGTTGATTTATCCATTCGCTTATTGAAGGACATCTTGGTTGCTTCCAAGTTTGGGCAGTTATGAATAAAGCTGCTGTAAGTATTACACAAATTAAAAAAAAAAAGTCTTGTCCTTCAGAATTGCTCAACCAGTTTCTTTCCAATATGTATCCAGACCAAACTGAAGAAGCACCTCCCCTGGTCCACTTCATGCTCTCTCCATCTTTGCCTTAATTGCATTATTGCGAGTTGATGTTTGCATATTAATTTTCTTATTTATTTATTTAAAACAATTCAGGAAAATATAATAAAACACTCAAATGGATCTGTAAACAAGTGCTTTATTTATAGTGCATAACCGGTTGTTTTACAGAAATGAAACAAGTTGGTAGGCAGAGATGGATGGTGACCTTGATATTCAGTTGCTGGATGAAAGTCTGAATTTGAAATAAGAAAAGTGATGGTGTTAGGGTAGCAGAGTAAAGGTTGAGTTTCCATAGGACACACAGATGTGTGCTAGAAAGAGCCTGCCTGTCTGTTTTGATTGACAAGTAAAGACTTAAGTAGTCTGGCTGTTGAAAAATGAAAAATTACACACAGACACCCCAGTTGGTGAAACTTCTGGTCCAGAATTTGGTCTCAGTTTAGAGACAGTGGTATCACTTACTGGGTACTAGCAAGCTGAAACACATCGTGTGACTCTGAACTTTGCATAGATACATGACATGGGGTTAAATGTGTCCTTACAGACCAGCTCATTTGAAGAGGTGACATATCAGCTTTCTTAGCAGAGCTTTGGGCTGAAGGCCAGCTGCCCTTTTTCACTTGTTTCTTATCCAAAACTACTGTCTTATCTTGTTTCCTCCTTCTTGTAGACTGTGGGTAGTGGTAAAATACACATTACCAGGAAGAATCTGGTGAAACCCACTGCAGGAAGTAAACAAAAAACCAAAAAACCAAAAATCCACCTTAGTCACCAGGGCTCAGGCACAGTCAAATGGTCAAATGTTAGGAATCCAGAAAGAATCTACAATTGAGTCAATAAAAGGTATTAGCCATTAGTGAAATGAAAATGAATCAATATACAAGTCAAATAGCTGGCTGGTCCTGAGTCCATAGATGAGGTGATAGCATGTGGTTACCACAAAAGAGAAGTAAAGGATGAGAAACAGGTAGAGTATAACCCTCTCTGCTATAGTCCCTCACCACTTCTCTGCTGCTTTTATCCCTACTCCTAAGATACACCTTTTGTGGGTGCCTGGCTGGCTCAGTTAGAAAAGTATCGACTCTTTTTTTTTTTTTTTTTAATGTTTATTCATTTTTGAGAGAGAGAGAGAGAGAGCAGGGAAGGGGCAGAGACAGGGGAGACACAGAATCCAAAGCAGACTCCAGGCTCTGAGGTGTCAGTACAGAGCCTCATGTGGGGCTCTAACTAACTGGCTGTGAGATCATGACCTGAGCCAAAGTGGGATGCCCAACCAACTGAGCCACCCAGGCGCCCTAAAAAGTGTGTGACTCTTGTTCTTAGGGTTGTGAGTTTAAACCCAACGTTAGGTGTAGAGATTACTTAAACATAAAAATTGCTTAAAAATAAAATCTTAAAAAAAAAAAAAGGCCTTTTGAAAGTTCTGCTTCCATTCTGGTCATGATTCCAAGCTCTCAATACCATTTTATTGGTTCCCCTTGCATGATTGTCCCTTCCCTTACTCCTTCCATGCTGTTTCTTTACATAGATCTGAATCTCTGACCTACATTATTTTCCTTCTCTCTAAAGAACTTCTTTTAATATTTTTTTGCAAGGCAGGTCTACTGGCAAAATAATCCCCCGATTTTTGTTTTTCTGGGAAAGTCTGTATTTTTTCTTCACTCCCAAAAGATCATTGCGCAGGGTATAGAACTCTAGGTTGTTGTTGTTGTTGTTTCCCTCTGCACTTAAAATTTTCACTCCACTCTCTTGTGTGGTTTCTGAGGAGAAGTTGGACGTAACTCTGATCTTTGTTTCTTTTATAGGCAAGGCCTTGTTAAGGTTTGAGTGTTCTGGCATATTTCAAAATGGTTCCTTTCCCCTCCCCCCTGCAGGAAGCCTCTCTGATACCAACTGTGCGAACTTGATAAAGCTCTGGGAAGTAAATGTCACGATATTGTGGGCATCCCTCCGTGACTGGGTTCCCCCAGACTTTTTAACTTTCAGACTTGTTCACACTGAGCCTCCAGCAATTCATCAGCTACAGTTCAGCTGGTCCCTCCAGGCCAGGAGTCCTGGGGTTCCAGGATTCACCTGTCTGCCTCCTCACTCTTGGGAAAAGTGGTTGACTGTGAGTCCTTCTCTCTCTTACAGACCCGGGAGGAGTTCTCTTTGTAATTTTTTTTTTTTTAAAGCTACACTCTCACCCTAAGTTACACTATATAATGCCATGGATTTTTAATTTTGGAATTTTTGGTGTTTTGCTCCCAGATTTACACAGGCTGGCTCCTTGTTTCAGTTCAAGCCTATCTTCTGAGTAGCATTCCTCACTAGGTAACTTAAATCAGCTGGCCAGCACCTTTAAGCACTCCCTTTCACATCCTGTTTTCCTACATCGTCCTCACCAAACCTGAAATTATCTTGTTCGCTCATTTACTTACTTACTGTCTTTTATAGTTTACTGTCTATTTCCCACTATTGACCCTCAGCGTTTTGAAGGGAATCTGATGTATGGTAGGTGTTCAAAAAGTACTTGTTTAAAAGTGAGTCATGATTTACTTAAACATTCTGCCTTTGCTGGGCTTTTAGCTGTTTCTAAATCCTATTAGAAGAAGCACTGCTCTGATAAACATATTTATACATAAAGAAATCTGTACATAAATTATCATCTGTACTTTCCATTTATTTGTTTGTTTGTTTATTTATTTATATTTGAGAGAGAAAGAGAGAGAGAGAGAGAGAAAGAATCTTAAGCTTTTCACATTCAGTGAAAAGCCCAAAGTGGGACTCAATCCCACAACCCTGGAATGATGACCTGAGCCAAAATCAAGAGTCACTGCTTAACCAACTGAGTTACTCAGGCGCCCCAGTACTTTTTCCCTTAATAAGCCTATAAATGGAATTCCTATAAGTAGAATTACTGAATCAAGAGGATTAATATCTTTAAGGATCTCAAATGTATCTCAAATGTAAGTATTGGCAAATGTTTTCTAAAAAGGCCATTTTAGGGGTGCCTGGGTGGCTTAGCTGGTTAAGCATCAGATTTCAGCTCAGGTCGTGATCTCACAGTTCATGAATTCAAACCCTGCATTGTCAGTACAGAGCCTGCTTCTGATCCTCTGTCTCCCTCTCTCTCTGCCCTCCTCAGCTTTGCATGTTCTCTCTCTCTCTCTCAAAAATAAACATTAAAATTTTTTTTTAATTTTTTAAAAATAAAAAAAAAGAAAAGAAAAAGGCTATTCTAATTTACCTTTTGCCAGTAGTATACTACATACAGTGCCTCTTATGTTTTGCCTTCGTTAACATGGGGTACATTGTTTTTTTTAAAAAATCTTTGCTAATTTGAAAAATAAAAAACCTTTGCTAGTTTGATAGGTGAGAACAGATGTATTTACATATTTATATTTATTATTTGTATAATTTTGGCATAAGTTACTTTTTACCCATTCTTTTTCTAGATTGCAAGGCTGGAAGTAGGGATTTCATCTTTTTAGGTGTATCTTTTTCTGAAGACATCTTGATCAACTTTTAGCAGTTTCTGGACAACGAATCTCGATAATGGATTGGTTTTCCAAACGACTGAAAGCAAAATAACTTGAACTTTCAATATTATTATCACATCTTAAAGGAAGACCAGGTAAAATATATTGAACCAGGCTTTGTGAATGTTTTAACTGTTTAACTCTTTACGATAGCATCATAACGTAGAAATGACTAAGATCCAATGGGAAGTGACACAAGTACTTCACTACTATTAAGGAAGTTCTGAAACCTAAGGATGACCTCTTTTTATGAACTAGAGCATGTTCAAGGTCACTTGTATAGTAACACAAATCTTATTTGCTTGCTTTCTTGAGTGGGAAAGAAATTAGTGGTGTTCGAGCCTATCCATTGATTACAGCAATGCTGTTCACAGAAATATACGCTGAGGGGGCACCTGGGTGGCTCAGTCTGTTAAGTGTCTGACTTCGGCTCAGGTCATGATCTCACAGTTTGCGGTTTTGAGCCCTGCTTTGAGCTCTGTGCTGACAGTGGACAGATGATAGCTTGGAGCCTGGAGCCTGCTTCAGATCCTGTGTCTCCTCTCTCTGCCTCTCCTCTACTCGCGCTCTCTCATTCTCTCTCAAAACTAAATAGACATTCAAGGGAAAAAAAAAGAATATATTTAAAGAAATATACAGTGAAGCCACAGCTGTAATTTTATGTTTTTTAGTAGTCACTTTAAAAAGGAACATGTGAAGTTGAAATCAATATTAGCAAGATATTTTTAAGCCAGTGTGTCCAAAATACTACCATTACAATATGTAATCAATGTAAAAAGTCACTGAGACATTAACATATATTTTTGTATTGTGTTTGAAATCCAGTGTGTGTTTTTCACCCTTATAGCATATCTCAATTTGGACCACATGCATTTTAAGTCTTCAAAATCCTCATGTGAATAGTGTTGCTCCTTTGAACAACCCAGAGTTTATAGTACTTGTTAGGATTTTGGGGGTGCAAGACGATGAATAGAATTTTCAGTAATAGGAAGGATATTTCCTTCCCATTTGTCTTCATTTGGGTTCTCATAGTAGTACACCGAGATGAGGATTTGAGTGGATGTAGTTTATTTTGGAAGTGATCCCAGGACAACATTTGCAGGGAGTGGAGAAGTGAGACAGAGAAAGGAAGGAAGAAACAAAGGGTGTATTAGCTTGCAAGTTACTGCTTAGGCAGCTGGGCTCCATCCTGCTGGGGAGCACTGGGAGACAATTATTGTAGCCGTAGACAAGGAGATTGGGCATTCATCTACAGCTCCCCATCACTGGTTGAGGGTTGATTACAGGCTTTTGGCTTGCCTTGCGTATGGGCCCAATGTCCTTCCATAGCCAGAAAAAGACCCTTAAGCAGGGAGTTGCAAGTATGCAGTTAGCTGCTATAGACCTGGAGATGGGCACAGAGGATATGAACTGGAGAGTCCTAGGTCCTGCTATGGAACGTCACACAATCTAAGTAGGGATCCTCTCAGCTTCAGGATCCGCAGAGATCTGTTACCACCAAGACTCTCTCTTGTATTACTCATCTTGTTCTTATGTATCCTTCCTTCCTGGAACCATTCTTGGTACAGTAGGTGTTTACTAAATAGTTGTTGATTACATGACTTTCCATTGGGTACCTGCTTTATTCTTTCAGGCTGCTCCGCATACATGGGAGACATGGCCACCAGCAGTTATGGGTCATATCTTTACAACTCCCTGATCAGAAAGGAAAGGGAGGTTTTCTCTTTGTAGCTCCAGCAAAAATAAATTCTCAAGAAAGAAAGCCAGTTGGCTGGCTTGGGCCATGAGCCTGTTTCTGGGCCTGCCCCTCTGGCCATGGCCGTGGCCCCTCTGGCCATTGGCTGCTACATTTGAGTCGGTGCCCATCCCTAAGGATATGGAGGTGAAGACTTACTAGAAGGTGTACTGATGGAGCATTTGTGCTCAACCCATTGGAGTACGTTTAAATTGTGAATGCCATTTGTTCCATATGTCTTGGGAGAAAAATGTTTGAAGAATAGCACTGTCTTAGCTGAACCAGCTTAGTACTGCATTATTAGCTCTTATACCTACTGCAAATTTAACACGTGATGCTTTGAATATTTGAGAGGGATCCTGAAGACCATCTAGTAATTTATAGCTTGTAAAGGCACAATATTCATCATGTCTCTGAGGTTTGGGAATAAATCAGGTATAAAAAGATTGAATGTCTCCCTAGATGTTTGCTCTTTGCTCCTCACTAGTCAATGACTGACTTCATTCACGCAGCATATTTTCAGTGTTCATGACTGTTATAGCAAATGTCAATGTCATTCCTTTTAATAAAATGCCAGATAATATTTCATTGGATGTAAGACCACATTCTATTTATCCATTCACCAGTGGGTGAGTTGATGGACACTTGGTTCTCACTCCTCCCAACCCCAACACACACCTTTTGGCTTTTATGAGTAGTGCTGCTATGACACTTTTTTTTTTAAGTTTATTTATTTATTTTTGAGAGAGAGAATGAGCAGGGGAGGGGCAGAGAGAGAAGGGGAAGAGGACCCGAAGTGGGCCCTGTGCTGATAGCAGAGAGCCCAATGTGGGGCTCCAACTACAAACTGCAAGATCATGACCTGGGCTGAAGTTGGACGCTTAACCGACTGAGTCACTCAGGTGCCCCTGACATTTGTGTCTAAGTTTTTATTTATTTTTACTTTTAAGATTTTTAGTTTTATGTAATCTCTATACCCAGTGTTGGACTTGAACTTACAACTTCTTGAGATCAAGAATTGTTGGGGCGCCTGGGTGGCGCAGTCGGTTAAGCGTCCGACTTCAGCCAGGTCACGATCTCGCGGTCCGTGAGTTCGAGCCCCGCGTCAGGCTCTGGGCTGATGGCTCGGAGCCTGGAGCCTGCTTCCGATTCTGTGTCTCCCTCTCTCTCTGCCCCTCCCGCGTTCATGCTCTGTCTCTCTCTGTCCCAAAAATAAATAAATGTTGAAAAAAAAAAAAAAAAAAAAAGAATTGTATGCTTTACCGACTGAGCCAGCAGGTGCCCCTGTGTCTAAGTTTTTATTGTGCAGACATGTTTTCATTTATCTTACGTAGACAGTGCTGGGGTATGTCGTTGAAAAGACATGACCATCAGTTGACCCATGAGCTGCACCCCAGCCATTGGAGTCTCCTCACCCCCTTCCTTGTCCTTGGAATGTGGGCTCCCACTCCCAGAGGCTGTCCCAAGGACACAGCCTTGAGATAGTGATGTGGTATTGAGAGAATCTGCATGTTATATGTGTCTGAACCTAGTTAAGGCCTCTTCACAGATTTAAGATTTGACTGGTGGGTGTGGGGATCCATTTTTCTTGCTGCCACTCAAGACAAGCTGTATAAAAGTTCACTTTGTTTATGAACACTGCCACCTACCAACTGGAATGGGCTGCCTCTGTCTTCAGTCTCTCCCTGCCCTCCAAGTACAGGGGACAGTTTCAGGTTACACCAGGGGAGCTCTTGGGATGGCTCCAAACCAACAGATACCAGGGGTGGACTTTCTGGGTAAGGTGGTAATTTTGTGGCTGTACCATGTTACGTCCCTGCCAGCAATTTGATTGCTCCACGGCCTGTCCGACACTTACTGCCTATGTAGTTACAGTACTGAACTATTTATTTAAGATCAGTGAACATGTGGGATGCCTGGGTGGCTCAGTCATGATCTGGTGGTTCGTGGGTTCGAGCCCCACATTGGGCTCTGTGCTGACAGCTCAGAGCCTGGAGCCTACTTCAGATTCTGTGTCTCCCGCTCTCTCTGCCCCTCCCCTGCTTACACTTCTGTCTCTCTCTCAAAAATAAATAAACATTAAAAAATATTAAAAAAAATCAGTAAACATGTGCAGGTAGAGCTTTGCATGCTCTGTGCCTGGCCTCGTGGTCATATACTTAAAAGGCATTCACTAAGCATTTGTTAAATGAATGAAAAAAAAAAACCTTTTATTTATATGTTGCCTTAGGTTTTACAAAGTACAGTTATGAGTTGTGAGGCTCACAATAACTCTGTAGGAAGCAGGAAGAGGGGGGCATATTGATTCCCATTTTAGACCTGGGGAAAAGAAGGGTCAGGAAGTTTAGGTAATAAGTGAAAAGTCTGTACGCCTGGTCCCCTGGTTCCAAATCTAGTCTTCTCCGTATAATTTAACACTGGTTCTCATAATCCTTCTAAATACCATATTAGTTCATGTACAGGAAATAACGGTAAGAGGTTTCAAAAGATCTTAGTTTAAAAAAAAAAAGGACTCAGCAGAAGCTGAAGGGACAGAGTGTTTTCGGCAGTTTGTAACCAGCTAACTATGATTCTGGGAGTTGTAGGGCTGGAGAGTGGCCTGGGGCAGAGTGACAAGGGAAGTCACTTGACTTCTAACTTTAGAGAGCATGGCCTTCATCTTGACTCAGACCTGCTGGCTGAGCATTTAGGCTGGAAAATGTAGGGAGTTTCAAGAACTATAATCAGGGGAGGGCTAATTATTTAGGTTTATAGATTGCATTATCTGAGAAAGAGCTAACACAGAAAGGGAATAATTGAATAATTATAGTTTTCTTATAATATTCAGACCTAAATGTCTTCCTTTTTATAATGGAAATTATCAAACATACATGAAATATCAAGGAGATAGTATAATAAACTCCCATCACCCATCAATTAAACATGGTCAACATTTTGCTATTCTTACACATTTGACTTATAAAAAAATGAAAATAG
Organism: Prionailurus viverrinus; assembly: GCF_022837055.1. Lineage (NCBI taxonomy): Eukaryota > Metazoa > Chordata > Mammalia > Carnivora > Felidae > Prionailurus > Prionailurus viverrinus. Next base: position 67,663,206 of record NC_062561.1, on the reverse strand, counting down.
TAAGGTTTTCTTTTTGTTTTGAAGTACTTATTTATTTTGAGACAGAGAGAGAGCACAGAGAGGAGAGGGGCAGAGAGAGAAGGAGAGAGAAGGAGAGAGAGGAGAGAGGAGAGAGGAGAGAGAATCCCAAGCAAGCTCTGCACTGACAGGGGCTTGAACTCATGAATGGAGATCATGACCTGAGCGGAAATCAAGAGTCGGACACTTAACTGAGCCACCCAGCTACCCCAAGGCTTTCTTTAAAAGTCATTTCTCTCCTGCTTTACTGAGGTATGAGTGACAATCAAAAAATTGTATAGAAGGTGTACAACTGAGACTTGGTATACATCTACATTATGAAATATTTACAACCAAGCCAATCAACATGTCCATCACCTCACATCTTTTTAAGTCGAGAGAGACAGAGACAGTGTGAGCAGGGGAGGGGCTGAGAGAGAAGAGAGAGAGAGAATCCCAAGCAGGCTCTGAGATGCTAGCTGCTGAGCCTGACAAGGGGCTCGAACCCATGAACTGTGAGATCATGACGAGCTGAAACCAAGAGTCGGATGCTTAACTGATGGAGCCACCCAGGTAACCCCTCCCATCACCTCACATCTTAACCATTTTTCTTTTTTTCCTAAGTTAAGAGCACCCAAGATTTGCTCTCTCAGCAAATTTCAAGAACACAGTATACTTGACAGAATAGTATTGTCAATTATAGTCACATTGGTCTACACCAGTTTTCCAACATTTTTCATATTGCATAACTGACATTAAAAGTCATTTTTTATTCAAGTATAATTAACACTGGTATTGTATTAGTTTCAGGTGTATATAACGATTCAACAATTCCATACATTACTCAGCGCTCATCATGGTTAAGTATATATATTTTTTTAATATTTTATTTTTGAGAGAGACAGAGCACGAGCGGGGGAGGGGCAGAGAGAGAGGGAGATCCAGAATCTGAAGCGAGCTCCAGGCTCCGAGCTGTCAGCACAGAGTCCGACACCGGGCTCGAACTCACTGACTGTGAGATCATGACCTGAGCCGAAGTTGGAGGCTTAACCGGCTGAGTCACCCAGGTGCCTGGCAAGTGTACTCTTAATCCCCTTCACTTATTTCACCCACTTGCCTCCCCTCTGGCAACCAAAGCCATTATCGATAACACCATTTTAGCCAAGGTAAATGGGAAATTATTAAAAAGTAAAGTGATCTTGGGGCACTTGGCTGGCTCAGTCAGTAGAGCTTGCAACTCTTGATCTCCTGTGGTGTATTTGAGTCCCACCTTGGGGGTAGAGTTTACTTAATTAAAAAAAAAAAAAGTGATCTTGCTGTAAGTATTTTGAACTGAAACCTTTGCTTTTTCTTCAATTAGGGTTGAAGGGAAGAGAAGCTGCTGAGCTGGTAAGATGGCCACACAACAACCAAAGACTTAGGAGTGGGAGTCCCAGGTTTTGTTCATCAGGTCCTGCAATCATTTATTCATCCCACCAGCCTATTTGGGCACTTTTCACGCACACTGACCATCACTAGTGGGGCAGCCCATGCTGGACTCTGACTTGAGTCCAAATTGGGTTTCATCATTTATGGACGATGTATAAGTTCTGTCCTTTAGTCTTATCTTTCTCATCTGGAAAACAGGGATAATAAATAACAACACCTTCTTGAATCTGGCCTTGTTAAAGTTAGAAGGGAGTCAAGGCCCCCCTGCAGTGCAACTAACCAGTGTTCTGTAACATGTTCCCTTGGCTACTTTTACTCTGCTGGGCTCCCAGGGCATGATGAATGAAATCATAAAGCCGGCTCTCTCCTCCCTACCGGCCTTTCTCAATCTCAGAGGGCAGCAAAAAGCTGCCAAGAGCTCCTTCGTGCAATGCAACAGGTGAGATGGGAAAAGCTTGCCCCCAATGACAGCATGCATTCATCTTCAATCCTCTATTACCTTTCTTTAGGTCTTGCAGCTCTACAAAGATAATCTGTGCTAAATCCTGCTGTTGTCTGAGGTCAAACGTTTGGCTCGCAGGCTGGACCACCTGCCCTAGCACCCTTGTTTGGTCCTGATGAGGGCAGCCAGCCCAGAAGGCAGGCGAAAGCGGTCCCGCAGCTCTCAAAGCAGCAGCCCAGGGGGCGTTTCCGAGCCGCGGGGGCGGGCAGAGCCGGCGCCTCCCCTCGCCACCCTCAGCAGGGTGCCGGGGCTGGGAGCCCGAACTTATGCAAAGTTTGCATCCAGGTTTGAGCACGTGGGCGCCTCCGCGCAGGGCCCTACGGGCCGCGAGCTCGGCCTACCCGCCTTCATCCAACGGCATCGCCTCGCACCTGCTCGGGGTACGGGCAGCGTGGTCTCCGCCGCCCCCGTCCCGCCGCCTCGCACGCGGCGCACGGCTCCGGTCTCCCGGCGGCAGCAGCTGCGCGGCCCGAGGGTGGGGGCGGGAACGGGGCGGGCCGCCGGCGCTCTGCTCCCGGAAGCGGGTGGTTCTTGGGCTCCCGCCGTGAGGACCCGCGCGGCACAGGAGCTCAGGCATCCTCGCCCGCGTCTCCGGGAGAAGCACGACTCCGCCAGCAAGATGCTGCCCGTGTACCCGGACGTGAAGCCCAACCCGCTGCAGGAGGCGAACCTCTGCTCGCGCGTATTCTTCTGGTGAGCGCCCCGCCCGAGCTGCGACATCGCGCCGCCGCCGCGCGCCTGCCTGTCGCTGCCGGCGCCTTCTGGGGCTGGAGGGCAGAGGGTCGCGGCGTGGGAGCTCTTGCAGCCGGCGACGGGAGCACGCGGCTTCCAGCCGCCCGTGGGGCCGCCCCACGCCGGCCGCGTGGTCCCCTTCTGCGCCCCGGCGCCCAGGGCGGGCGGGAACAGGGCCGGAGAGGGGTTCTGGGGACCAGGGGATCCCTGCCTTGGTGCTCGCGGCTCTGCCAGCCTCCAGTGCCTGGGAGCAGCAGCAGCAGCAGCAGCAGCAGCAGCAGCAGCAGCAGTGACCGCGGCCGCAGGAGTCGGAGCAGGAGCTGGGGAGGGGGAGAGCCGAAGCTGCCCGGGGAGAATTACTGCCCAGTGGGAGAACCGACTAGACCCTTCCCCCCTTAGCCCACTTCCCCTGTGCCGCTCAGGGATTCGCACTTCTCATGAACTAAAGCTGCACCTTTTTCTTCCTAAGCAAGCAGCTTGTGAACAGCTTCCTTTATCTAAACTTAACCGCAGTTTAATTAGTGCCCTGGACCATTGCCATCTCCCCCACGGCGTCCCCACCTCTTCCGATATTCCTTCTGTGACACTGAGCTGCAACTCCACCGGGCTCCCTTGTGTGTTTGTGACCATGTCTCTCTCTTCCCCTTCCTCTGTTCCTGTGTGTCTCACACCGTGTCCTGGTATCTAGTTGTGGCATATTTCATGTGGGTAAAATAACAGCTTTTTTATTTAATAAATGGGAACACTGCTCTTTAACACGTTTTTATCCTGGCCACACAGAGCCACAACTGGAGCATGTCTTTGAACAGCCGCTTTCCTTATTGCAATTTTTTCCATTTCCACCTTTGAGGACCGCTCTGGAGATGGGGTCCTTGAAGCCTGTGGTCTCTGGATCTCTAGCCTTTGTAGAAGTGATCCGTGGTCTTAATGCAGGTAGTCTTGTCCAGGCGCCCTATGGACCTAAAATTATTGGAGGGTCCCTGAGCTGGGAGAAAACACAGGGGTGAAAAACGGCTTAGAGAGGTGAAGCTCTTGGCTAGTTTTCCATGTCGTAGCTGGGACTACTAACTAGGTGGGCCTGAACCTTTGGACTTAAATTGCATTTGCATTAGACTTTTGTTTCTTGACCCCAAACTAACCTGAAGGCTCTAATCTTACCCACATTCTGATAATTTACTCTTTTAAATGGGGTAAGCCTAGGAGATCCCAAGGGGGTGAGTACACCTACGTTTGTTTTGATTGGTGTATTCACTTTGTGTGGGAACATCTCTTGGCCCTTTGGCCCCTCTGAAGGAAAGAGGACTATGGGTAGAAGAAGGAATTTGGATGTGGGTATCGTCAACAGTGGTGAAGCAGGCAAATGTCTCCTTAACTTCAGGCAGGGCAAGGAATTCTGAAGCACTTTCTATTTGTGGATTTTTCACATGAAAATGGGAAGATGAGGATTTTGGATGAAGCTATTTCCAGCTTCCTTACTGCAGGGGAAGGAGTGCTTCTCTCTGTTTTACACCTGACAGTCCTGAAGCAGAGGTGAAGTTGCTTGGGATCACACAGCTATTTAGATGTAGAGCAGGATCCCAAAGCAGGCAGTCTGGCTCCTGAACCTGTGTTTGTAACCGCTGTACTGAGCTGCTTCTGTTTGGACACTTGTTCTTTTTTTTTTTTTTTAACGTTTATTTATTTTTGAGACAGAGAGAGAGCATGAACGGGGGAGGGTCAGAGAGGGAGACACAGAATCTGGAACAGGCTCCAGGCTCTGAGCCATCAGCACAGAGCCTGACGCAGGGCTTGAACTCACGGACTGCGAGATCATGACCTCAGCCCAAGTCGGCCACTTAACCGACTGAGCCACCCAGGCGCCCTGGGACACTTGCTCTTAAATACGTGGAGAAGGCTAGTCCATACACACTTTTGGTCTTGCAGGCCGGAGTTTCTTAAAGTTACTGCTGTTGGAGATGAGATGGTGCTTGTGAAAGCTATCACCATGCTTTAGGGCACCTGTCCTCAAAGCCAGGCTCTTAACGCCTTTAGCATCTGCATCACCTGGGAGCTTGTTAGGGATGCAAATTCTCCAGCCCCCATTTCAGACCAGTTCTGTAAATTATGTAGAAACTCTGGGGGGGGGGGGGTTTGAAACAGGTGCTGTAGGTGATGCTGATGGAAGGTTGAGCCTGGCTCGATGCTTGATGCCACCGCCCCCAGTGGCATTGTTATTCCAGTTTTAAAAAAGGGTTGTGCAAATCTTTTGAGGTCAGATTGACCATGATTGCTATCCTACGTTGGTTTATTTACCTTCTGCAATTCTAGGGCTTAAAAAAAATTTTTTTAAGTGTTTATTTAACTTTGTGAAAGAGAGAGATCATGAGCGAGAAGGAGCAGGGAGAGAGGGGGATACAATCCGAAGCAGTCTCCAGGCAGGCTTCAGGCTCTGAGCTGTCAGCACAGAGACTGACGCGGGGCTCAAACTCACGTGAGATCATGACCTGAGCCAAAGTCTGATGGTCAACCAATTGAGCCACCCAGGTGCCCCTGCAGTTTTAGAGGTTTTAAAGTCGGAGGCCACCTTAGTGATTTCCATGTGCACCCTTCTGGCTGCAGGTGGGAAAGCTGAAATGAGCCCAGTTAGGGAGTACTGCCTGGAAATAAGGCCCAACTTGTAGAGAAAAGCCCTAGTTTTCAGCTTCTCATTGGATATTTGCTTTTCTTAAATTTCATCTGCTTTCTAAACTTGTGAACTGGTAGCTGTCTATCCAAATGATGCTGATAACTAGCTTTACTGACTTCTATACAAATGGCCTTACTGGGGTTTTGGTGTTTTCACAGTACACTTTGGGGTTAGAGTCTAGGGGTCGTACGTTTGTGGCTATTGGCAGTTGTTGTGGATTTTTGTTTTATTTAAACAATTTTTAAAAAATATTTATTTTTAAATGAGAGAGAGTGTGCATGCAAGTAGGGGAGGGGCAGAGACAAAGGGAGACCCAGAATCTGAAACAGGCTCCAGGCTCTGAGCTGTTAGCACAGAGCCTGACGTGGGGCTCCAACCCACAAGCCGTGAGATCATGACGTGAGCCGAAGTTGGACCCTTAACTGACTGAGCCACCCAGGTGCCCCTGTTCTATTTTTTAAGTAGGCTCTGTGCCCACCCAGTGTGAGGCTTGAACTCACAACCCTGAGATCAAGAGTTGCATGCCCTACAGACTGAACCAGCTAGGCATCCCTGTTATGAATTTTTCAAAAGAATATATATATATTTTTCTGTTCTTGTAAGAAATTTAAAACTACAGAAAAAGAAAGGAATATGGATGGTTTATTTTACAGAGAGTGTAAGTGGGGGGGGGGAGGGGGAGAGAGAATCTTAAGCAGGCTCCTCCATAGTCAACATGGAGCCCAACTTGAGGCCCCATCCCATGAGCCTTTTGACCATGACCTGAACTGAAATTAAGGGTCCAATACCCAACTGACCGAGCCTCCCAGGTGCCCCTGGATGATTTGTTTTTATTAGCCAAGTATATCTGCTGATGTTTTGGTTGTGTTTTCGTCTTCCTCCTAAAACTCTTGTGCATGTGTCTTTTCTACAAAACCAAGTAGTCCCGTTCCCCTCCCCCCCGCCCAATAGTTTTGGATCCTGATTCTTTAATTTCCAATGGTTAACATTTATATATGGGCTTAAATCGTCAAAACAGTGTATTTAATAATTGTGGTTTATTCAGTCTTTCACTTGTGTCGAGTACAGTTTATTTCTGATTATGATGCAATGCACGTCCATGTATCTTTGTGCGTCTTTCCTTTTTCTCTACTCCCCGAAGTAGAGTAAGTGGTGAAAGGCAAAATGATTTCCCGGTTTTTTGGACCAGTTGACCCTCAATATCGGCTTGTGTGCATGTTTCATTGTCAACTTTAAGTACCTGAATTAAGGTGCTTAAAAGGTTAAAAATACCAAAGTTTTAATTTGAATTTGATTCATATAGATGGAGCTTTTTTAAAATATCTTTGAATTTGTGTTACATTTTTTCCCGTGAGGCATTTATACTTTTTGAAATAACTTATAATAGTGCTTATCATATTTTTTCAGATTTTCATTTGTCTCAATTTAGATCAGAGTTTTTTTTTTTTTTCCAAATAATCTCTACACCCATTGTGGGGCTCAAACTCACAACCCGGAGATGAAGAGTTACCTGCTGAACTGCCTGAGCCAGCCAGGCACCCCTCCCCTACATAAATTTATGTGTCATTAATCGGGCTTTTCTTTCTGGTTTTTCTTTTTTTTTTTTTCTTTCTTTCTGGTTTTTCCTGTTGCTTCTGTAATAGATCTTTTTTAGATTCCGGCATCGTCTAAATCTCCATAAGCATTTTCTTTCTAATGCTAAAGGCAGCTAGAATTTCCTTTTGTATTTGGTGTAAGAGAGGCCCCATTTTTCCCCAGACAGCCCATTTTCTCATCATGGTTTATTGAATAATTCTTCCTCTTTTCCCATTATTGGAAGTAAATGGTGTGGTGTATCCAGCTGGGCACTAGATCGTCCTGTCCCTCAAGACTCCCTGGACATGTCCCCGGCTCCCCCGCTGCACAGCATCCCTGGGGGTGTGCTCTGCATTTATCCATCCACCCTCCTGCCTGTGGTTAGCAGCTCAGACCTGTCCCCAGAGAATGGGGTTGAGGAGGGTTTGGGCCACCGGAGAATGGCTTACATTCTCACTCCCCTGACACTGGCACAGTCGGTGAACTGTCATCTTGCAAAGTGAATACTGTTTTGGAGATTGCCACTGGTGCCAGGGTAGACTCTCTGGAGACTTCTCAGAGAAGGCTGAGGATGCGAGGGAAGTGCAGATAATGCTGAGTGCTGTAATGGTTTCTAGAGGTTGGCTGCATTGGGCCCTCAGTGATTGGGAATGCAGACGTGTCATGTATTCATTTAGTTTAGTTTCTTTCCAAACAGTGGCTGTGGTGTACATTATTAGGTAGCTGATAGTATTTTATTTTTTTTTAAGAGAGAGCATGAGTGGGGTAGGGAGGCAGAGAGAGAGAGAGGATCTGATTTTTTAAAAAAATATAATTTATTGTTAAATTGGCTTACATACAACACCCAGTGCTCATCCCAACAAGTGCCCTCCTCAATGCTCATCACCCATTTCCCCTCTCTCCCCCCCCATCCACCCTCAGATTGTTCTCTGTACTTAAGAGATTTGCCACCTTGTGATTTGCCACCCTCCCTCTCTGTTTGTAACTACTTTTTTTCCCTTCCCTTCCTCCATGGTCTTCTGTTAAGTTTCTCAAGATGTACATATGAGTGAAAACAGAAGGATACTGTCTTTGATTTATTTCACTTTGCATAATACCCTCCAGTTTCATCTACGCAGTTGCAAATGGCAGGACTTCATTCTTTCTCATTGCCAGGTAGTATTCCATTGTATGTATAAACCACATCTTCTTTATCCACTCATCAGTTGATGGACATTTAGGCTCTTTCCATAGTTTGGCTATTGTTGAAAGCGCTGCTATGAACATTGGGGTGCATGTGCCCCTGTGAATCAGAACTCCTGTATCCTTTGGATAAATTCCTAGTAGTGCTGTTGCTGGGTTGTAGGGTAGTTCTATTTTAAATTTTTGAGGAACCTCCACACTGTTTTCCAGAGAGCTGCACCAGTTTGCATTCCCACCAACAGTGCAAGAGGGTTCCCGTTTCTACGCATTCTCGCCAACATCTGTTGTTGCCTGAGTTGTTAATGTTAGCCATTCTGACACGTGTGAGGTGTTATCTCAGCGTGGTTTTGATTTGTATTTCCCTGATGAGGAGTGACGTTTAGCATCTTTTCATGTGTCTGTTGGCCATCTGGATGTCTTCTTTGGAGAAGTGTCTATTCATGTCTTCTGCCCATTTCTTCACTGGATTATTTGTTTTTCGGGTGTTGAGTTTGGTAAGTGCTCTATTGATTTTGGATACTAACCCTTTATCTGATATGTCATTTGCAAATATCTTTTCCCATTCTGTCTGCCTTTTAGTTTTGTTAATTATTTCCTTTGCAGGGCAGAAGCTTTTTATCTTGATGAGGTCCCAATAGTTCATTTTTGCTTTTAATTCCCTTGCCTTTGTCGAGTAAGAAATTGCCTTACGCGAGTAAGAAATTGTCTTACGCGAGTAAGAAATTGCTGAGGTCAAAGAGGTGGTTGCCTGCTTTCTCCTCTAGGGTTTTGATGGTTTCCTGTCTCACATTCAGGTCCATTATCCATTTTGAGTTTATTTTTGTGAATGGTATAAGAAAGTGGTCCAGTTTCATTCTTCTGCATGTTTTGCTGACCAGTTCTCCCATCACCAACTGTCTTTTTTCCATTGGATACTCTTTCCTGCTTTGTCAAAGATTAGTTGGCCATACATTTGTGGGTCCAATTCTGGGTTCTCTATTCTATTCCATTGGTCTATGTGTCTGTTTTTGAGCCAATACCATGCCGTCTTGATGATTACAGCTTTGTAGTAGAGGCTAAAGTGTGGGATTGCGATGCCTCGGGCTTTGGTTTTCTTCTTCAATTATTTTGGCTATTTGTGTCTTTTGTGGTTCCATACAAATTTTAGGATTGTTTGTTCTAGCTTTGAGAAGAATGTTGGTGCAATTTTGATTGGGATTACATTGAACGTGTAGATTGCTTTGGGTATTATTGACATTGTAACGATATTCTTCCGAGCATGGGAAGTTTTTCCATTTCTTTGTGTCTACTTCAGTTTCCTTCATAAGCTTTCTATAGTTTTCAGCATACAGATTTTTTACATTATTTGGTTAGGTTTATTCCTAGGTATTTTATAGTTCTTGGTGCAATTGTAAATGGGATCAGTTTCTTTATTTCTCTTTTGCTTCATTACTGCTGTATAGAAATGCAACTGATTTATGTACATTCATTTTTGTACCCTGTGACTTTGCTGAATTTATGTATCAGTTCTAGGAGTCTTTTGGTGGAGTCTATGGGTTTTTCCATGTAGAGTATCCTGTCTGCGAAAAGTGAAAGTTTGACTTCTTTGCCAGTTTTGATGCCTTTTATTTCATTTTGTTGTCTGATTGCTGATGCTAGGCAGGACTTCCAACACTGTTAAACAACAGTGGTGAGAGCGGACATCCCTGTCATGGTGTCCCTGATCTCACGGGGAAAGCTCTCACTTTTTCCTCACTGAGGATGATATTAGCTGTGGGCTTTTCATAAATTGCTTTTATGATGTTTAAGTATGTTCCTTCTATCCCGACTTTCTTGAGGGTTTTTATTAAGAAAGGATGTTGTATTTTGTAAAATGCTTTTTCTGCATCGATTGACAGGATCATATGGTTCTTTTTTTTTTTTTTTTTTTTTTAACTTTTACTTATTTTTGAGACAGAGAGACAGAGCATGAACCGGGGAGGGTCAGAGAGAGGCAGACACAGAATCTGAAACAGGCTCCAGGCTCTGAGCTGTCAGCATAGAGCCTGACGCGGGGCTTGAACTCACGGACTGCGAGATCATGACCTGAGCTGAAGTCGGCCGCTTAACCAACTGAGCCACCCAGGCACCCCTCTTTTCTTTTATTAATATGATGTATCACATTGATTTGTGAATGTTGAACCAGCCCTGCAGCCCAGGAATGAATCCCACTTGATCATGGTGAATAATTCTTTTTCTATGCTGGTGAACTCGATTTGTTAGTATCTTATTGAGAATTTTTGCATCCATATTCATCAGGGATATTGGCCTGTAGTTCTCTTTTTTTGTTGGGTCTCTGTCTGGTTTAGGAATCAAAGTAATGCTGGCTTCATAGAATGAGTCTGGAAGTTTTCCTTCCCTTTCTGTTTTTTTGGAATAGCTTGAGAAGGATAGGTATTATCTCTGCTTTAAATGTCTGGTAGAAGGGGCGCCTGGGTGGCTCAGTCGGTTGGGTGTCCGACTTCGGCTCAGGTCACAATCTCGCGGTCCGTGGGTTCGAGCCCCGCGTCGGGCTCTGGGCTGGTGGCTCGGAGCCTGGAGTCTGCTTCCGATTCTGTGTCTCCCTCTCTCTCTGCCCCTCCCCCGTTCATGCTCTGTCTCTGTCTCAAAAATAAAAATAAAGGTTAAAAAAAAATTTTTTTTTTAATGTCTGGTAGAATTCACCAGGGAAGCCATCTGGTCCAGGACTCTTTATTTGTTGGGAGATTTTTGATAACTGATTCAATTTCTTCACTGGTTGTGGTCTGTTCAAATTTTCTATTTCTTTCTGTTTGAGATTTGGTAGTGTGTGGCTGTCTAGGAATTTATCCATTTCTTCCAAGTTGTCCAGTTTGTTGGCATCTAATTTTTCATAGTATTCTCTGATAATTGCTTGTATTTCTGAGGGATTGGTTGTGATAAATCCATTTTCATTCGTGATTTTGGGTCCTCAGGAGAGAGAGAATTTCAAGCAGTCTCCATGCTTAGCACGGAGCCCACTGCATACCTCAATCCCAAGACCCTGGGATCATGACCTGAGCCAAAATCAAGAGTCAGACACTTAACCTACTGAGCCACCCAGGCACCCCCCAGAGATGTTTCATTTTAAACTAGGGCTTTGCACCAGTTTCAAGATGCCCCCCACTTTTTTTTAAAGATTAAAAAAAATGTTTACTTTTGAGAGAGCAGGCACAAGCAGGGGAAGGGGCAGAGAAAGGGAGGTCAGAGGATCCAAAACCAGTTCCCTGCAGAGAGTCCGATGAGGGGGCTTGAACTCAAAAACTATGAGATCATGACTTGAGCTGACATCAGATGCTTAACCAACTATGCTACCCAGGCACCCCTGAAGGTTTTTTTTTTTTTTTTTTTTTTTTTAAAGTACACTCTACACCTAACATGGGGCTCAAACCCACAACTTGGAGATCATGAGGTGCACGCTCTTCTGACTGAGCCTGTTTGGCATGCTCCCAAAATGCCTCTTAATGTTAATCTTCCGTTGTTTGTTACCAGAAATCCAGATGTTACTGATGGAGGCTGGGTTAGCTTTCCAGGGCCCTTTTTCTGGCCTCAGCCTGTTTGTGTCTTCAGCATTTAGTTTGAGGAGTTTTGGCAAATTTGTACAATAACTACAGCCTGAAGCAAAACACCCTTATTGAAATTTACTAAGCCCCTGCAGTGAAATAAACAGTGTAACAAAATTTACTAAGTTTATCTCCTATAGCTTAAACTTAATTTTTTTGGGGTCTTTATCCCTATAGTTTCTGCATCTGCTCAACATGAAAGGGGTTAACTAGTGTTCATTCAGCTAATTTGCCTTTCTGAGTCCTCCAGGGGATCCCCTCCCTCCTTGCACATCTCCCAGGCTGCACCTGCTCTGTGGGGTGTGGAACCCAGGGTCCTTGTGTGCAACATGAGCCTTTATCCTAAATCTTAACCTGTAACTTTTCAGTGGAGCCAGGACACCCTGTCTGATACCAGGAGAATGTCTCTGGGCAGAGGGGGGGTGTTCTTTGTGTGAGCTCTGAGCCTGTGCAAGTATTTTCAATGTTTCTATGCTGATGAATTGTGCAGAAGTGGTTGGCAGTGATGCAGTGGGAAGGTCTAGGCTTTGGAATGGACCCAGCACTTATCTCTGGCCCTGCAAGTTCTTTGTGACTGCATGTAAATGAATATCTGAGCCTTAAGATTGGAAGACAGGGATGATTGTTAATGCAGGTCACCTAGAAGTCACCTAGTCCAGAGTTAAAGCCTCAGGTTGTTATGGCCAGGGGGCTCCTAAAGACTGGAATATAAGTTTTAGATCCACTTAAAGATTGACCCAATTATTTTTATTTTAAAAATATTCTTGGGGCGCCTGGGTGGCGCAGTCGGTTAAGCGTCCGACTTCAGCCAGGTCACGATCTCGCGGTCCGTGAGTTCGAGCCCCGCGTCGGGCTCTGGGCTGACGGCTCAGAGCCTGGAGCCTGTTTCCGATTCTGTGTCTCCCTCTCTCTCTGCCCCTCCCCCGTTCATGCTCTGTCTCTCTCTGTCCCAAAAATAAATAAACGTTGAAAAAAAAAAAAAAAAAGTATAAAAAAAAAATATTCTTGATTTCTATATGCATCGTGGGGCTTGAATTTGTAATCTCAGGATCAAGAGTTGCATGCTCTACCGACTGAGCCAGCCAGGTGCCCCAAAGATTGATACACCCAAAGAGATTAATCCTTTTAAGATCTCTTTATATATATTATGTACATACAGTGACACAACCAAAAGTGTAAGTTAGAGAGTAAGATGAATGTTTTTTAGAAGTTAAAACTCACGTTATCTATTTCAGCAGTATTTTATGAGATGCCCGTAAAAATACAAATGAGGAACCTTCCCTCTCTCTAGGTATTCTGGTTCTGGTTGGTGTGGGTGGGACTTGGGGATCTACATTTTAAGTTCCTGCTGGGCACTTGGGGGGGGGGTAGGGGATGCTTAGTCCTCCTGAGATGGGTCCATTTAGATAACAATACAGATCGTAACTAACACTTATTGAATGCTTCCTGTGGGCTCAGAATTTTTTGCTCACTCGTTTACATTTAATGTCCCTGTTAACCCTCAATTGTATAAGACCGTGAATATGTCATACTGGAGGAAATCCAGGCCCAGAGGGGTTATGTAACTTGTCTGGTACCTGTATCGAGGAGGAGGGGGAAGTCACTGCCCCAACTGGTACCCTGCCCACAGTCCACAGCACACACAGTGGCCGCCCGTTCTCAGGCTCCTGTCTCTGTCTGCCTGCCTTTAGCTCCGACAGGTTAACACTGGTTGACCAAAGAAATAAATGAGTATGCTGACTATCCAGCAGATATTTAAAAGTCATGTTAGTGAGTGAGTTTGCTCTTCACAGATGTTTGTATGTGAAACACATTTTCCTACCCTGTCTCCATCATGCCGTCTCCTGAATTGCCATGTGTTTTCTTGTCCATCCAGTTATTAAGACATGAATCTGTCCTTTTTTTTTTTTTTTAATTTTTTAAATGTTTATTTTTGAGAGAGAGTGTGTGAGTAGGGGAGGGGCAGAGAGAGAGAGAGGAAGACACAGAATCTGAAGCAGGCTCCAGGATCTGAACTGTCAGCACAGAGCCCAAAGCAGGGCTCGAACTCATGAGCAGCGAGATCATGACCTGAGCCGAAGTTGGACGCTTAGCTGACTGAGCTGACTGAGCCACCCAGGGGCCCAGAACCTGTCTGTTCTCAAGGACTTTGTCTTCTGACATCAAATCCCATTGATTCAACTTTAGACATGCCCTTTGAGTCCTTCATTCAGCAAGTGCTTCCTGAATGTGAGTGTGTGAGAGCCCAAGGGAAGGCGGACACCTCTGAGCCTGTATCCCTCTCCTGTTCCAGCCTCAGCTCATGCTCTTGGCTTTTCTTCCTCCCAGCGGATCTTCCTACTTCCAGTCTTTATCCTAAAACAAATCCCTGCCATCCTCCTGCTTAAAAACCTCTGCTACTCCTTACTGCTTTCAAGAACAGTTCTTAAGAGTGGCATTTAGAATTCTTCAGAACCTGCTTTTTGAGTCTCCTCTTCAACAATTTCTCACTATGAGACTTTTCGGATGAGGTGAGGCAGATTTTGTAACTATTCTGCCTGTGCAGGTCCCCCAGAGCCAGGATTGGGGTCCTGACTGAAGAGAGGCAGCTGGCTCTCAGTGAACCCCTGGGTTCACAACCAGGGTTGTGGGAGCGGATGGGGGAGAGCAAGGCTGAAGCCTGTGTGGCTTTCTCAGCACCATTGCCCAAGGCACATTTATACAGCACTGAGCCCTGATCCTGGTTACAGTGGAACAGCGCCCCATCTGAAGCTAAAAGTGCCTGGGGATAAATCTGACTCTACAACTCCCCTGACCATGGGCAAATAAAGTGGGAATAATCGTTGTCCGCATCCCATAGGGTTGTTGAGAGTATGAAATGAACCAGACACTGGTAAACAGAATGGTGTCTGGCTGATAGTGAGCAGTGAATACATATGAAAAGGTAGCTATGTTACCTTAGCATTTGTAACCTAACATTTTTGTTTGTGTATTGCCGTACTTTATTTCCTAGATAGAGAATCAATGTAAATTTCAGAATCTCATTCCTTACCCAAGGAACATAATCTTGGGCTTGGGGGGAGAGCTGTTGGCATCCTGAGATCGGAATTTTTTAACAGTATTCTGGGTGACTCAGATGCTTAAGGTTTGGGAACCACTTTTCTGAACTCTTTCTCAGCCCTTAAAATCCATCTCTGTTTGAGAGCACAGTGGGAGGCCAGGGGTACTGATTCAGCCCCTTTGTGGTTTAGGTAATTCGTTCAGCCAACATTTGAGTGCCTTTCTCGTTGCTGCATTCAAATCCATAAAAATAACATTCCTGTTCTCAAAGCGCTCACACAGTCTTGTCTGTTTAATTCTGTAAATAGTGCTAGTTGCTGAACAAAACAAGCCCCAAATCTTAGTAATTTAGTTAAAAAACAAAACAAGCCACACTTAATCTCATGTTTATAGTCTGTTTGGGGTTGGTGGCAGTGGGGAACCACACTGTACATTTGTTCAGTCGCTGGACTTTTCATGTCTTGTGGCTTGGTCCTTGGGTGCTCTCCATTGAGTCCTCTTTATTCAGCTGGAAAGAAGTTGTATGTGGCTGGTTTCTGTGTTCGTGGCGTGGAAGTGACCTACGTCATTTATGCTCACATTTTGTGGGCCAGGTGTCAGTCACCTGGTCACCTCTGACCATAAGGTGGACTGGGAAGTGTGATCCATGTGTCTAATCACAACACGTCAGGCGTGCGCTGTTGTAGGGCAGAGTTGTGCTCCCATGGTAGCGGTTGCGTTAGGAAGGTGGGCGTGTGTGGGACACAGATTTGTGGAAAAGGGGTAGTGTGTCCTGAGAACATCGAGAAGTGTTGTTGGATGCCCCTCAGTCATCTTGCCCCTCCCTGCTACCTCGTAGTGTTTGATACAGTCATTCAAGACCACGTTCCTCCCCTTTTACATCTTAGCCAACCAACTTTCATACTTACCTCTTCTCCCCAGTCTTGTACTGCATGGACTTAGCTTCTCATTCCATTTCCTGGTTCCGTGGCCACTTCTCTCCTGGCCTCTTCATGGGGCTAGTTTCTGTCTGCTCTTTTTCCCCAAGCTAGCTCTTGTCTGCCCTACTTCCAATGTCAGGGAATTACACGGTTGGACAGTAGAGTTCTTCACTCATACTCAGTACAGGAATCCCTTCCAGACATTGCGCAGTGGGTAGTGTCTCTTATGCCTTCATATTGAAATACCAGAAATGTTGTATTAAGCCAGTTTTCTTTTGGGCAGTTTCTAGCCATCTGTATCTTTGTGTGTGTGTGTGTGTGTGTGTGTGTGTGTGTGTGTGAGAGAGAGAGAGAGAGAGAGAGAGAGAGAGAGAGAGAGAACACAGCACATTGACTCCCCCCCTCACATGATGGCCTTGTGGTATTCAAAGACCACTGTCATGGACCCATTAAATATTTCAGAGAATTGTCTCTAGTTCCTAGGATGCCTTTAAATGGCAGGGTTTTCAGACCCTCTTCCATCTGGTCGAACTGAATGTGCCTTGGTTTATCAATGTCTTTATATTAATGTGGCTTCTAGAACTAGACCTACTATTCTAGGTTTGCTCTGGCCAGAGGTAGTATTTTAACACTTTGACAATTTAACAAATATTTTTGAGTGCTTACTACACTCTAGGTAATGTTCCAGACTAGGGGTTGGCAAACTGTGACCTGTAGGTCACATCCAGCCTAGTGTCTGTTTTTGTAAATAAAGTTTTATTGAAATGAGGCTATGCTCATTCATTTGTATATTGTCTGTGGACTACAACAGTGGAGTCAAGTAGTTGCAACAGAGACTGTATGACCTGCAAAGCCTAAAATATCTATTTCTTTATTCCTGTTCTATCTGTTTCTAGCCATAATTATGATCTAGTTCTTTATAGAAAATGTTTGCCTGTCCATGGTCCAAATTTTCAGGATCTAACAGTGAACAAGATAGGTAACAGTCCCTGCCTTCACTTGACTTAAATTCTAGTGAGAGAACAAATAATAAACAAGATAAATAGGTAAAACATAGTAGGTTGTAGGTGCTAAGAAGAAAAAATGAGGCAGGGAAAAGGGTCAGGAGTATGTATATGGGAAAGAGAGGTGGCAGTTTTAGCCAGGGTGGCAAGGGACAGCTTCACAGAGAAGTCCTGCACATTCTGGGGGAGTAGCCAGTGCAAGAGAGGAGGTCTGGAGGGCTCTGTTGGCCATTGGAGGTCTTTGGCTTTCCTTGGAGTGAAGTGGGGACTGCTGGAGAGTTTTGAGAAGAGACACGACATGGTCTGCTCAGGATTTAGTAAGATTATTCTGGCTGCTGTATTGAGAATAGACTGAAGAGCGCCATGGGCAGAAGCAGGGAGACCGGCAGGAGATTCCATGGTGGTTCAGGCAAGAGGTGAAAGTGGCTTTGACCAGGAGGATGGTGGGAGTGGCGGTGGTGTGGAGTTGGATTCAGGGAAGAGCTTATTTGAAGGTAGAGCTGGGCATCTTGGATATTAGGCTGTGGAACTTGAGAGGAAGAGACAGGCAGCGTTGCCTCTGGGTTCAGCCTGAGCACCTGGAAGGATGGAGTCGTCATGAAATGAGCTGCTGAAGGCTGCAGGAGGACCTGTTGGAGAAGAGCAGGAGTTTGGTTTTGATTATGTTAAGTTTGAGATGCCTGCTGCACACTTAAGTAGAGAGGTTGAGTAGGCAATTGGTCATGAGTCGGGGCTCAAAGGAAGAAGTCTGGGCTGGAGGTGAAATTTCGGTATTGTGAGCAGTGTGTGCAGCTGGGATATATTGGACACATGGTCAACTGACGTCAGAGTCCCTGGGACTTATCCACATGCAAACCTCTGTTGTATCTCTGTTTAAGTTTATTTTGTTGACGTCAGAGTTCAGCATCTCATTGTTGTCAGTTGGAAGTTCTTTGAAAACTTTTGTAGTCTGAATGGCAGAAAGGGCAAGTCTTGGAACAGTCCTATGGGTTGTGGCTGATCCACTGATGAACACTGGGGAGTAGATTAAGTTGGCCACAGTTGTTGGGGGAGGTCATGTTATCTGTCTTATGGGAGTCCAGAGGTATTGTATCTACTGGGTAGTCATTATGAAATCCTACAAAAAAGGAATTGAGGTTAGGTTGGCATGATTTCCCATTTTGTTAAAAAAAAATTATTTTAATAAAGTTTTTAGAAAGCGTGTGAGCAAGGAGAGGGACAGAGACAATCTTAAACAGGCTCCATACTCAGCACGGAGCCCAATGAGGGGCTCAATCCCACAACCCTGGGATGATGACCTGAGCCAAAATCAGAGTCGGATGCTCAACCCACTGGGCTACCCAGGTGTCCCATGCATGATTTCCTCTTAGGCTGGCTCTTGTGAGGTCTTGCTTAAATGTACTTACAGATGCCTCCTTCAAGATTGTTGATGTGTATTATTTCTATTAAGCTTGCTAGTTCTCTTGTGTCGTAAGTTCTTACTAGTTAATACATAGCAGTATCTCAACCCTCACAAAAAATGAATTGCCTGGGCCCTCTGTAGGTAAACTTGAATTATCTCTGGAGGTGGAACCCAGGCATCAGTATTTCAAAAATATTCCCTGTGAGTTTCTGATGGACACTGACTGATTAACAGTTTCCCAACGTCCCAGTTTCAAGGACCACTGACTGATTAACAGTTTCCCAAAGATCAGTCACCTTTCTGTGCATATTTCCATTTTTCTGGTCAAGGGTCCTGAACTGCTCTCATCCTCAAAGCATGAGATCCTTTGCTGCAGGTTCCTCTCAGAGCACGAGAACTGGTACCATAGGGTGTATTTTCAACCCCACGTGGACTCAGCAAGTGATTGGGGAGGAAGGGGGCTTGGTATATGGAAGTCTTAGAGATACTCAGTTCTTAGATCTTTATCTAACTCCTTGTTGAAGCTGGCCGTGTCCTCCTTTTGCCCAGACAGGACATCCGGGAGCTTGGAATTGAGTCAGGTCTGACTGTTTCCAGAGCACGAGCTTCCGCCTCCACGTTGCTGTGTTTATTTTTTCCTCCTGGTCAGACAAGGATGCCTGGATTGATTGAGTTTAGGAGGGTAATTGAGTGGCTATCCCACATTTGTCAATTAAAAGCCTGTGAATATAAAACTGCCCACTTAGGCGCCTGGGTGGCTCAGTTGAGTGTCCAACTTCAGGTCAGGTCATGATCTGACGGCTCCTGAGTTCCAGCCCTGTGTTGGGCTCTGTGCTGAGAGCTTAGAGCCTGGAGCCTGCTTCAGATTCTGTGTCTCCTCTCTCTCTCTCTCTCTCTCTCTCTCCCTCCCTCCCTCCCTCCCTCCCTCCCTCCCTCCCTCCCTCTCCACCACTTGCTCTTTTTAAAAAAATTTTTTTTTTTTAAAACTACCCACCTAATGAATTTTATTTGCAGATGTTTATTGGTACATTCTATTGGTCAGAAGGTGACTGAGATTGTATGATAAGCCCAATTGACCACCTCTTTTAAAGTCTTCTATTGAAGCCATTCTTCACCAAGTGGCCCGTGTGTGTTTCTGTCTGTCCTGAATGTAAGAATTTGTAGAAGGGAGATTTATTGATGGCCTAAAATTTTAGGCTGGGCCTTCTCAGTGTCACAGAACCAAATGTGGTATTTATGAGAACTCTGAGTGTTCATTATATGCTATTTGTTCACCTGTAAAACAGATAAATGTATTTTTATTTTTAATTAGTTAATTTTAAAGTTTATTTTGAGAGAGAGGGAAAGAGCAGGAGTAGGGGGAGGCAGTTGTGGCGGGGGGGCAGAGAGAGGGAGAGAGGGAATGAATGAATCTGAAGCAGGTTCTGTACTATCAGCGCAAAGCCCAATGCTGGGCTTGAGCTTCTAAAACGTGAGATCATGACCTGAGCTGAAATCAAGAGTCAGATGCTTAACAGACTGAGCTGAGCCACCCAGGTTCCCCTCCCACCCCCCACCCCCCCAGCCCTGACTCCCATTTTAAGTGAATTTTCCGTTATTCGGTTTCCCAGGAGAGAGCATCAGACTAGAGCCGGAGGACCTGGGTGCTAGTCCGTGATCGTGTACTTATTAGTTGTGTGACCTTTGGCAAGACACATAATCATTTCAGGCTTCAGTATTCTCTTCTACAAATTGGGAAAATTAAACTTAATCTCGGTATGTTCTCGAAGTTATGTTTTAAGTATAATAAACGAATAGAATTCTCTACACTTATTTTTCATCCCCACTTGTAGTCTGGCAGGGCAAGTCAGCAGGGAGGTGTTGTGGAAGTGGTGTCGTGTGTAATGTCCATCTCCGCTGCATGGAGAAGTGACCTGTTCCCAACTGCTCCGCAGAGATTAAGATCTATTAAAAAAAAAGCCACAAAGGAGAATATAATTTATACCCAGAACTGGGCAACTAGCTGTGGAAGCACTTTGAAAATTATCAGGTGAGGGGCACCTGGGTGGCTCAGTCTGTTCAGTGTCTGACTTTGGCTCAGGTCGTGATCTCACTGTTCTTGAGTTCGAGCCCCACATCAGACTCTGTGCTGACAGTTCAGAGCCTGGAGACTGCTTTGGATTCTGTGTCTCCCTCTCTCTGCCTCTCTCCTGCTCATGCATTCTCTCTCTCTCTCTCTCTCAAAAAAATAAAAACATTAAAAAAAGAAAGAAAATTATAAGGTGGTGGTAACTACATCCACCAGAAGTCTTCTAGAAAGCAGTTTCACAGCAGAGCAAAGTGGTTGAAACTGCTCAAGTCCTAGCTTCTGGCACCTGCCTTTCCGTTAATGGTGCCAACACCCTGATCTTGGACTCCAACACTGCAGAGCTGTGAGAGACTACATTTTTGTTGTTTAAGTCACCCTGGCTGTGGTATTTTGTTGGGGAGCCCAAGCCGACCGAGGCACCCCACATGCCCCACGGAGATCTTGGTTGGAGTTAGTGCCCCTGGTTGTCATTGATCAGAGCTGTTTTGTTTTGTGGTCATTTGTGCGTTATTACACTGAGTCATTAAGGATTCTGACCCCGCAGCCTTAACCTTCTACTTGACCTGCTTATTATAGACCTGACTCCCAAATTTTGATTCGAATTCAGGTAAAAATCCCCGAAACTTTTCAGACTTGGTGGCCATCCCCTTCAGCCCTTCAGAGTACCTTACTCAGGAGGAGAAGGAGTTCTGTCCCTGGACAGGCAGGCGGGCGTTCCAAGGACCATTCCTTCTCTTGACGTTAGATCACTCACTACTGTTGCTGTTAGTGCCCCAGAACCAGGTTTGTGCATCCGGTGAAGGGCCGTCTAGTGTAAGTTAGGTTCTTTAAGGCGGTGAGATAACTCAGCCTTGTGCTCTGAACTTTCTCTCTTACGTCTACATGCAAATTTAACCAAATGGTTTTGCTTCTGGGAAAGCCCCATGCAAGTCCTTCATGTATCCAGTATTAATGTTGGGTAACAGATGGCCCGGTTCGCTGGCAAACCCGGAAGCCTCTTGCCTCTCCCCCTTTTGAATATGATGCATTGGTCATCTCTGCTAGGAGCCGCTCAGAAAGTGAATTGAAGTCTTGCAGGGAAATTCTTTGCGGCTGCCTCATCTGCACGGTTCCTCGCGAGGGCGGGATTCCTTTCCTGTAAGGGGGAGGCACCGGCTCTGAGAAGCTTCCAGGAAGGATGAGGTGCAGCAGGAAGGAATCCCACAGAGCAGCCGACTCACACGCGCTTTTGAAGAGGGAATGAATCGCCTTTGGCTTCTCGGAAGCCGCATCCCCCCCAGGGCAGGGCAGAGCCGAGCGAGCAGCAGCAGCGCAGCGTGGCTACTAAACGTCAGGCCGCGGGGAAGGTGGTGCGTGAGGGGGCGGGGCTCGCCTCGGTCAGATGAAACTCGGACTGGAAAATTTGAGGTGAACTGGAGGCAGGCCAACATGAGCTAGCCCTGGGTCACGCAGACAGAAGGTCTGGTTCAAAGCCATTACGCGGTTTCCTCTCTCACAGCAAATTCCTGGCAAGAATTTCAGGCGAGAGGTGGACGTGAGCGCGGCGTCCTGTGTGCTGAGGGGCCGCCCGCACCAAGCCGGGTGGACACTGTAAAGACGAGGGAGGCCGGCGCGTTCTTCCAGGACCCTCGCCCCCGGGCGGGCGGCCGCGTGGCCGCAGCTCCTCCCCGTGGCTCCTGGGGAGCTGGTGGCGGCTGGGGGTCCCATGCCACGCTTCCTGCCCGTTCTGTGCTCCCTTCCTCCTCCCGCCCCGTGTTCCCGCCCGTCTCATGCTCTCTGGAACCATCTCTGCTCCCTCTGCCCCCTCGCATGCTCAGCCCCGTTTACTGGTTTCCACGGAAATCCATCGGCAGTGGGGTTTGGGGATTTTTGGAGATGGAGGTGGAGGAGTATTGGGTGGGCTTTGCCCCGTTCCCCTCCATGTTCTCCCAGTTCCCTTCCCTCTCTGATGTCCCCCCCATCGTGGGCACAGCCCTTCTGATCACTCCAGGACTTTGAGCAGTTTTCCATCTTACTGTGTCAGTTCCTGCAGAGCTACCTCAACCGTGATAACGTTTGCCTCCAGCCGAGGAAACAGGCGCAGAGGTTGAATTTTTCGCCCAGGGTAACGTGACTTAGTGAATGGAGCGGTCGGGGCTGTGTGGCCAGTTTCAGCGGCAGAAGTCACATGCAGAGGTCCTTGGAAGGCAGAAGAGGGAGAGTTGCATTCAGGCGTGGGTTAGCATCAGGAGCTGGTGTGGTGCAGGAACGCCTTCTGGGGACAGGTGGTGCTTGTAAAACTGCATCGTGTTTTAGTTTGTGCAGAAATTCTCCTTCCTGTCCTTAAATCCCTAAAAGAAGCGCACCTCCAGAAGCATATTGCATTACAGACAATGACTTCTTTCCCTGGGCTTAGCGATCCCGTGTGGATATTCAGGCCCTGCCTTGACTTCAGACGTGGCCCCTGGCTCCTAATGGATTTTATCAGCCTTGGGTCCGATTGTAGAGAAAAGGGTTTGTGTTCTTTGTTATCCGGGTCTCCTAATAGGCCACCATCCTATGTGTTATTCTGGCATCTTTGTTCTTTAAGGATGTACATGGTTTGGTGTGCCAGCCTTTCTCCAACCCCCGCCCTGGCCACAAAAGGAAAAGAAACCCTACTTTGATTGGGTAGGAAATCAGATTAATAATAACATTTTTTGATTGCCTGATGTCCTAGAGCTGTCGCCAGTCTCTGTTGTTAATTTTTCTTTTCACCTGTACCATGTGGTTCTAACTCTTGGTTTGCCCAGGACAGCCCTGGTTTACATCCTTTATCACACTGTCATTGTTAACAGCACTTCCTTTTACTCTTCAGAGGGTCTTAGATCGGGTGATAAATAATATCGCTTTAACTGAGCTGAAGTTCATATTCCATAAAATATGCCCCTCGCCCCGCCATGGAACTTGGGCAGCACATGTGGTCAAGGGTGATGCCAATATTTGCTAAACTTTTACGAGGAGTAATCGCTAATCAAAACCTATGATCACCCCCACCTAAGCGGGTACCCTTGGACCTGTGACCTGTGCTTTATGCGGAAGAATGACGGCTGTGAAAGTTAACAGGGAGAGCGTGTGGTCCTGGAGGCGACCCTTCACAGACCAGGCTGCAGGAGCGTTGACAGGAACGTCTCATGGGTGGTCCAGTTCGTGCGGGCTGGAGGGACAATACCCAAAGGGGTCTCCCAGGGTGTATGTGAGTCCAGCCGTTGTAGTCAAGCACTTAGCTTCGCAGTGTGAGACAGAGCAAGCTGGACAGGAGGCGGTGACCAGGGGTCTGTGCTGAGCTGTCTGGGAACCAGGAAAGTCCCCCAAGGTGACACAGACCTTCACTGTCATGGCTGGCTTGGCTGATCACCTGGTTCCAGAACTTTTGGGTGGGCTGATGCCTGAGGGGCCCTACACTTGGGGTCTGCGGAGCTGATGGAGGCTGAGAAGTGGTGCGTTTGTACTTCACCATGGCCAATTAACTGTGTGTGCTCTTGGCCAGATCCAGTCCGAGCCAGTTTCTGTATTCATCGATGGAACATACTGCTTACTAGTAACTCTGTAGGTGGACAGGAGGGGTCCTGAAGCCCAGCCACCGCTCCCAGATTCCCTCATTCACTCCCTTCTCCAGGACACTATAGGACAATCTTTTCTGACCTCTGCTCAATTAGAGGCAAATGCTTAGTGTTTCGCCCTTTTTCTGTAAGTGCCTTAGACCTTAGGGCTTCCTACTTGCTGTTCTTTTTGCTTGGAACACGCTGACCCTGCTCTCATCCTTGGGGTCTTGGTCCACGCCTGGCCTCTGAGAGCCCGGCCTCCTCTCCCTAGCCAGCCTAGCCATCCCGTCCTCAGCCACATACATCTCTTTGCTTTATTTTCTGTCTGATCATGGTCATTGTTCTGAACCTCCCTTAGTTTGGTTGTCCCCTGCTTCCCTTCCTGAGTGTGAGCTCTGTAGAAGATGCTATCTGTGGTCTAGAATCTAGAAAAGTGCTTGTCCCATGGTGGACCGACATGGGGCTTGAACCCACTAACCATGAGATTGTGACCTGAGCTGAAGTCAGACGCTTAACCTGTTGAGCCACCCAGGCGCTCCCCCCGCCCCGCCTTTTTAATTAATAAAGTTGTCGCACACGTGCTGTGCTTTGAGAGTGTTGGAGGGCTGCTTCTGCAGGGATGAGGGAGGAAGATGTCATTTGGCTCTGGCCTCTCTGGAGGGAGAAAGGTGCCTCTTCTCTGCTCCTGGGTTACACAGTTGGGTGCTCACTGTTGTTCTCCACTCTTGCAGGGCGTATGTGGGAGGAGTGGTCTGTCTTCCCTCTGAGTCCCCTTCCTCCTGATGAAGTGCCGGTGACCTTCATGGAGGGATGAGGAGCAGAGGGGCTTGCTAGAGGGACTCGGATTTGCCTGGGAACGGCATTCAGATGGCTGGGGTTGATTTAGGACGGGGGACAGAGGACGGATGGGAACCAGGGGTGACAGGCCGTGTGTAAAGTATCTCCGTGTGGTATTCCCTTCACTTACTGACTAAACCCGCTTGTGTTGTTTTCAGTTGCCTTTTTTTTTTCCCACCACTGAATTTTTGTGGTTATAGGAAACGTTTTTCAAAGCGAATGGGAGGAGATCCTAAGATTATTAAGAAAGCTGTTTTAGCATGTCCTGAGATTCCCTATGGAGTTTTCCCTCTTCTGCTTCCTATGGAGTAAGCCCTTTAACAGACCGTGTACAGAGGCTTTTCAAAGGATATTTTTGTTCTTTCTGAATACGCAGCTATTCAAGCTGAGGGTTGGTATGTTTGTAGTTGACCTAATGTTTCAAAGAATGAACTAGTTTAGCTGGAATTTTCCTAAAAGCTGTCCCATTGACATAGTATTGCCTAAATAGAAAAGTGTATGATTTATAATTAGCTTTTCCCCCCTTAACTCTGAATAACAGGCGGAGAGGTTCTTACATTTTAACTTGGTGTTATCGTTTTTGGACAGCTGTTCTCCATGTTGTGTATAAAATACGGTACACACCGGTCTTCTTTTTTCTGGTCCAATTGTTTTTGCTTGTCAGAAGTGGCCAACGCATTCCGTATTCCAGGTCTGGGATCACTGCCGAGAGCATAAACCGATGCCTAGAAGAGAGATGGAAGGGGATAGTCCTGGAGGACTGATTTGGTGTGGAAGAGCGGTTTCAAGTTCAGGGCCAGCCCGAGCAAGCAAGCACCCGGAGACTTTTTGATCACACCTTCACTTCTGCCTCGGGGCTGCGAGAGCCTTGTATGTTTTGTTTGTGGACTTTAAGCAATCTGTTATTACCTTGTGGATAATTACCAGAAATATGAAATTATATGTGTTTATTAACCTTTGCCTTTTCTCCTAAATCTAGGGTGGGGACATTATAAAAATTAAAGGAAAAACTAGGTTCTACTATGTTAATTTGTTATTGTGTTTACTTGAAGTAAAATCTTAGCTGTGTAACCACCTGCCCACACTTCGTACCGTTTGCCAAAAAATAATTTTGGATTGTACGGCAACCCAGGCAAGGGGCTGACGTCTCCATCAGTGTTCCACTGGGGCCTTAAATAACAAAACTCGTTTTGCTGTGTGATGATCTAGAGAGAAATTTGATGGCCAGGCCAGAGGAGAAGGGAGCTTGGGCAGAAATAATAGCCCAAGCAGACACGTTAATAAAATCCTGGCATCAGCTGGAAAAAGCCTGGAGAGAACAAGAGGGTCTGTGGTGCTAAACCAAGTTCTAGGCCCCCGTTCACTCAGTAGAACAGAAGGACACGCACCAAATACTACCTCTGGATGTGTTGCCTTTAATTTTAACTTTTTGTATTTTTACTGATCTACTTCTTCAGGGAATTGAAGGCATGACTTTGCCTGATAGGTGGGCCTGAAGAGTCATGACCCCAAGGGAGGGGACAGGCACAAAAGGAAGCAATAACGAGGGATGCCATTCAGGACTTCACACCCGAGCCAAGCTGACAGAGCTTCTGCGAGGCTGGGCAAGCTGGAGCTGCCCCTGAAATTAGGCCCGGGATCCTTGAAGGCTGAAAGAGTCACCAGGAAAAGAAAATGTTTAAGGACCATAACACCACATGCTGTTTGGAGACTTCAGGAGAAAAAAAAATGTTGGGAAGTTTTTGGGGAGATTTCCAAATCTAAATGACTTTTGAATTAGAGAAAACTGATGGCAGTAGATACTTCTTCCTGCAGTTTTTGGGCTAAATATCTGCCTTTCTTTTTTTGAAAGCAGAAAATCAATGAGTTCACACATTGGGTGTATGTGTGTTATTTCTGGGTTAAGTGGAAGGTGTGTAGATTTGTCTAGCATGTGCTGTTCGCTATACCAGGCACTTGGGAGGAAGTGAAAAAAGTAGAAACAACCTGTGGCCTGGTGGGGCTTCTTGTCAACTCCGAGTAGAGGGGATTGCTCTTGGAGCTCATGTTTGCTTATGGAATTTGTGGAATTTCAAGAGAGGCTGGGCCGGGCGCTGCCTGTGAAACGTTTGTCTGAGGCACACGAACGTGGAAAACCTTGTGAGTGTATTTCACCACAAACACCTGATGTGCCCCCTGCTAACGTTCTTCTCAGCTGAACCCTAAGAGCATCTCCCCCAAGGAAGCTCCCTCAGGTGTGTCCTTGACGTTAACCAGCCTGTGCTCTTTGAGTGCGGTCAGTAATTTAGATTTCTCAGCAGTTCAGATTCGAATGGCTTTTTCTTAGTGGGCAGAGCTTGCTTGGAACTCTTGGGTGGATGGGAGCTTCTTGGCTGTGGGGCATGTTTTCCAGGATTTTGGCTAATGGCGATGGAGGGCAGACAGAGTCCTGTTCCCCTCCTGCAGGTTCGTGCGAAGCCACACCATGCGTAGGCCCGCTGTCTGTCCTGTAAAAAGAAAAGGATGGATAATAAACAAATGAACGAACAAACATTTAAAAAAAAATAGAAAAACAACCTAAAGTTTTTGTTAAATATTTTGAGAGAGGGAGAAAGAGCATGCGTGAGGAGGGGAGGGGCAGAGAGGGAGAGAGAGAATCCCAAGCTGACAGCACAGAGCCTGTTGCGGGGCTCGATCTCACGACCGAGATCATGAGCTGAGCCAAAATCAAGAGTTGGATGCTGAACCGACGGGGCCACTCAGGTGGCCCAAAGTTAAGTAAGCTTGAACTTCAACGCAAGACAGTCCCACTGCATTCCAGAGCGTCTCAAAGTATCGTTGGGGGTTACTACCAAGTTCTCATCTGCTTCCTGCAAATCCAGGACAAATAGTGGTATTCCAAGGGCTAAGGTGATACAAATATTTGCCGAGGTTTTATAGGCAAACCATTTGTTGATCATCGCTGTGGCCTCGGGGAGTAAACAGTCTCCGTGGGGATTTCTTTCTCAAGAACAGCGTGGCTGGTGGAGGGACTGTGAACCCAGGGCCCCCATGTGACCTTTGTGCTCTCTCCTCCTAGGCCAGCTGCCACGGTTTCCGTGCGGCGGCAGTGACCGTCTTTGCCAATCTCACTGTTGACAGCCCCGTCCTCTGACTCAGGGTGGCAGGTACTGTTGTTGATAGAAGCCGGCCAGCCCGTATCACATTGCACACACTAATGTAATCTGTCTGCAGTTGTCTTGGCATTCATTTGTGAGCTGTGCTTTAAGACTGGAGTTAATCATAGGTCTGAGTTGAACTTTGTCACAGGTCAGGAGAGGCAGGCCAGCTGGCTGTTTTCTCGGTTGGGGCTTTTATGCTGTGTCTGCCACTGCTCATGATTTGATCACCGTCTCTGAGGCATCGGAAAGGAGAGCCTCTCCTGCGGGGGGCTCTGCCTAGGACCCTCACTCCTGCAAATGTGGTCCGCAAGCCAGGCCCATTGCCAGCACCTGGTGCTTGGAAATGCAGAGTCTCAGGCCGGGCCCCAGATTTAGCGAATCAGAATTCGCATCTTAACAGATCCCACGCGATGCACCTGCGTGGACATAGGCCGGGCTCCTGTCGGTTGAAGCTGGGTTGCTACGTCCTCCAGGTTTGGGTGGGTGGGAAGAGGGGGAGCGTGGAGAGGTGTGTACAGTTTTAAGGCCTGAGCCCTGCACGTGAGTGGCACGCATTCCCTCCTCTCCGGTGCCACATGGTTGCACCTAACTGTAAGAGGAGGCTAGGAAATAGAGTCAGACCCTGAGCAGGGAATAAGGGGAGAGGGGGAGAGACTCCCAAATGGGCCAGGGAGTGGATTAGGTGGGCTGTGCTGTGGGTGTGGTTCATTGCTCAGCAGATGCCCATCTGTGCTTCCACTGCTCCTTTTCTAGGGCTTTTTCTTTCTTTCCCTTTGTTTTATAAAAGTTTATAGGTAAACTTTTTAAAAGCTTATTTACTTTGAGAGAGAGCGCACGAGTGGGTAGGTAGGGGCAGAGGGAGCAGGAGAGAGAATTCCAAGCAGGCGCCGTGCTGTCAGTGCAGAGCCCGATGTGGGGCTCAAACTCCCTGACCGTGAGATCACGACACGAGCCAAGGTCAAGAGTCGGGCACTTAACCGACTGAGCCACCCAGGCGCCCCTCTAGTGCTTTTTCTTTCCTTTCTTTTCCATGCCTTAAATTTGTTTGAGAGCATGGAGGAGAGGGGCAGAAGAAGAGAGAGAGAAAATCTTAAGCAGGCTCCGTGGTCAGCAGGGAGCCCGACTCGGGGCTCAATCCCATGACCCTGGGATCATGAGCCAAAATCAAGAGTCGGACCCTCAACCCACTAAGCCACTCAGGTGCCTCTCTAGTACTTTTTCTTTTAATATTTTTATTTTACTTATTTTCTGAGTGAGAAAGTGCGCCAGCATGCGCTAGCTGGGGAGGGGTGGGGGGAGAGAATCCCAAGCACTGACAGTGCAGAGCCTTATGTGGGGCTCAAACTCATGAACCGTGAGATGATGGCCTGAGCTGAAATCAGGAGTTGGATGCCTAACCCATTACGTCACCCAGTGCTCTTCTAGTGCTTTTTCTTAGATCACTAGATTAATTAAACTATTTAAAAAGTATATTTACTGATGATTAGAGAAAAACAATACTAATTTGGTTCCTAACTAAAATTACATTGATTTAATAGTTGGATGACTCACTTTTATAGAGAAAATACCCAACATCTAGGACCCACACAGATGGGATTTTCCTCTCGTTTCCCTCTCTCCCTCTTTTTTATGATGGAGAATGGCCAGCATATTTTACAGTAGAGGGAACAGTGTAATGAACCCCTGAGTACCATCTATGAGTGTCTGCAGTTTTCAGCTCATGGCCAGTCTTGCCCCTGTTCTGTTCTTGACCTGGATGTTTGTGTCTTTTTTTTTTTTTTTTTTTTTTTTTTTGGTAAGGCTGATGTGTGAACAATTGTGTTATGAGCTGAATTGTGTGCCCCCAGAACTCATGTTGGAACCCCAGTGCCTAGTACCTCAGAAAGTGATGGTATTTAGAGAAGGGGCTTTTAAAGAGGTGATTAAAATGAAGACAGTAGGGTGGGTCCTAATCCAATCTGACTGGTGTCCTTAGAAGAAGAGAAAATTTGGACACACGTAGATGGTGCCTGTACACAGAGGAAAGGCCGTGTGAGGATACAAAGGAGGCCACCTGCAAGCCAATGAGAGAGGCTTCGGAGGAAATTAACTCTTCCAGCACCTTGATCTTGGACGTGTAGCCTCCAGAGCTGTGTGAGAAAGTAAATTTCTGTTGTGTAAGCCATCTTGTCCGTGGTGTTTTGTTATGCAGCCACAGCAGCCTTATATGAATAGTGTTGCTGTTTCTTTTTTCTTTCTTTTTTTTTTTTAAAGGGAAGGTAGCAAAACCTGCTTTTCTTAATAGGTCACTGTAAGCATTCCTTATGTGATTTTCACAAGTATTTCTAGGAAATGGTCAATATATGATTATATGTAACATACACTGTTAAGTTATCCATTGTACCTCTCATTTAACGTCAGTTTTTTAAGCTTATGTCATAAAAGAGGCACGGAATATTACACAAAATAAAGGCATTGCTTAGGGAATTATAAGGTTAGCCTCCTTGCAACTACCACCTAAGTTCCAGAATAAGATTTTGCCAGCTTTTCTTTCCCACCTGTCCCCATATCCTGTCCCAGTCACAAGCCCTTTCTGTCCCTCAAAAAGAACTAAAAGTTGCCTTCAAACTCTCCATGGTATTTTAAAAATCTTAATAGGCATATATTTTTTTGTCATAATTTTTTTATATTTATATATATTTTTTAATTTAATTTTTAATTTTTAAAAATTTACATCTAAATTAGTTAGCATATAGTGCAATAATGATTTCAGGAGTAGATTCCTTAGTGCCCCTTACCCACTTAGCCCATCCCCCATCCCACAACCCCTCCAGTAACCCTCAGTTCTCCATATTTATGAGTCTCTTCTGTTTTGTCCCCCTTCCTGTTTTTATAGTATTTTTGTTTCCCTTCCCTTATGTTCATCTGTTTTGTGTGAAGTCATATGATTTTTGTCTTTCTCTGACTAATTTCACTTAGCATAATACCCTCCAGTTCCATCCATGTAGTTGCAAATGGCAAGATTTCATTCTTTTTGATTGCCGAGTAATACTCCATTGTGTGTGTGTGCGTGCGCGCGCATACACACACACACACCCCACATCATCTTTATCCATTCATCCACCGATGGACATTTGGGCCCTTTCCCTACTTTGGCTGTTGTCAATAGTGCTACTATAAACATGGGGGTGCATGTGTCCCTTTGAAACAGCACACCTGTATCCCGTGGGTAGGTGCCTAGTAGTGCAGTTGCTGGGTCTAGGGTAGTTCTATTTGTAGTTTTTTTTGAGGGCCCTCCATACTGTTTTCCAGAGTGGCTGCACCAGCTTGCATTCCCATCTTTTGTCGTAATTTTTAAAAAGATTTTCTTTTTGAGTAATCTCTACATGCAGCGTGGGGATCGAACTCACAACAATCCCCGACCCGAGAAAAAGAGTCGCATACTCTACCAACTAAGCCAGCCGGGTGTCCCTGCTTTGTCTTACAAAAACAAACAAACAAAATTATTGTTTTGAGGAGGTAGGGGGAGAGGGGGAGAGAGAGACAATCCAAGCAGGCTCAGTGCTGTCAGCGCAGAGCCCCACATGGGGCTCGGTCTCATGAACCATGAGATCATGACCTGAGCGGAAAGCAAGAGCCAGACGCTGAGCTGACTGAGCCACCCAGGTGCCCAAATTCTTTGGATTCTTTAATTCTGAACCATATAATCATTCTTCATGAAAATACATATTCAACACCTTCTCTGCCCCAGGCACTAGCCTGGGCACTGGGGAGAGAAAGTAATGGGCTTCTTTCACAGGATTTAAAGCTCAGTTTTGTGGAGTAAATTTCTAAAAGTTTAAAAAAAAAAAAAAAAAAGGATGGTTGGAGGCAAAGGATACTCTGGCTTTGTAGGTTTAGTCACATATTCCTGAATTGTTTTAAAGAAAAATTGGATCAGTTTGAGATATTACAGTCTTGTAAGTGTGTCTGTTAACTCATAGCCCAGCCAATATTGGAATGAACCCCCCCCCCCATATATATATTAGAACATACATATAAAAATTGGGTCTGGCCTGGTACCTTCAATTTATTCTAATTGTGACTCTCGGCAAGGCTGATGGTTTCCCAGCATGATTTACTGCTGGGTTTTCTGAGCATGTTGGCTGCTTATCTGCAGCAGTGAGGTCGGGTCAGGTTTTCTCCTCAAAGGTGCCCCTGACTTGAATCCTACCTTCTTCGTGGTGGCGTGGCAAAGCCCAGGTGCTCACCTTCCCTCCACCAAGAGTTCTTTCTCCTCATGCATGTTGCTGCTGTCACTTTGCATAGCTGTCTGGAGCCTTAGCCTAGTTCTACCTTGAGCCAGTGGGCAGTAGTGACATGAACTGACAGGAACACCAGGGCCTGGTGTCCTCATTCAGTAGCTGGTCTGCTGGGCGGTGTCCACAATCCCTGCTCTCTGCTCTTCCCTCAGACATCTATCTAGTGTTCCTTTCTGGGTTTCCTTGGGCCAGGTTCCCCAGAAGCCTGGGATTTTGGTCCTAGTTCAGTCATTTAACTGACCTTGATGTTTGATGTCTTAGGCCGGGTTTTCTCTCTGGGGCTCACGGGCTGCACCAGATTTTCTAAGGTGTGTTCTCTAACACCCTGTGATTAAAGAATCATTTACCACCCACCTTCATATGACTCTCTTGTCTGGAAGCATAATTAAATCTCCATGCAACTCAGACCAAACCAGTGAGGAGAGCTTGTTTAAAATGCAGATTGTCTGGGCACCTGGGTGGCTCAGTTGGTTAAGCGTGCGACTCTTGGTTTCGGCTCGGGTTATGATCTCATGGTCTGTGAGATCGAGTCCTGCATCGGGCTCCACACTGATAGCACGGATCCTGCTTGGGATTCTGCCCCCACCTCTTCTCTCTCTGCCCCTCCCCCTGCTCACGCGTGCAAGCTTGCTCTCAAACTTAATAAAATGCAGATTCTCCGTTTCTGCCTCAGATCTTGGGAAACAGAACCCCAGTGAGTGGGGTCTGAGTTTATTTTTAATAGCTTCTCAGGTGATTTCATTGTAGGTTAAATGTGGCAACTGCGTCCTAGAATTAGAGCATGTGGTCACAAGGCAAAGGGAGGGAGCTTTTACCATATTTTCCTGGTCTTTGCTTCCGGCAGAAGTGTTCACAGTGACAGTGATGGGCTGGTGGGCACCAGGTCTGGCACTATAGTTTTGTATTAACTGAGGTGAGGACGAGGAGACCATGGGGGAAAGAGGCAGAGTGGAGGGGCCAGTGGGGAGCTGACCTTGAGGCCAGAAGGAGCTAAGGAGGTGGTGTCCTGAGACGGGAGCATCTGGTCTTGAGCTCTGGGGAGAGTGTCCCCTGCACAGAAGCTGGCCCCAACGACCTGGAATTCAGGCAGACCTCACAAGTGAAGGGTGCAACCCTCCATAAGACTGCCCAATTTTCAGACACCTCTCTTCAGTTGCAGGTTCGCGGGATCCCCAGGCCGCCTTCATTTCTGACCCAACTGGCTACAAAGTCTGTTCCCCAAACCCACTTAGGCTCAGTAATTTGCTACAACATGCAACTCAGGAAAGGGCTGTACTTACAGTGCCAGATTTATTATAGCAAACGGATACAAATTGGAACCAAAGGGAGGGTGAGGTTTGGGACGGTCCCAGACTTGAAGCGTTCTTATCTTATCCCTGTGGAGTCGGGACGTGTCACTCTTCATTTCATCAGTGTGTGACAGTATTCAGAATACTGCCAACCAGGGAAGTTCCCCCAAGCTTTGGTGTCAGAATTCCTGTTGTGGTTCGATCATGTGGGCATCATCAGTAGACTCACTGATGATGCTATTGATTTCCATCTCCAGCCTCCTCTCACAGGGATTGGGCTGGTGTCCTGTCACTTATAGGCTCAACCCTCTGGTCACGTGGTTGGTCCTTGGAGCTTTGCTAGTTCCTATCCTGAGTCATCTGTTAGCATAAATTCTTTTGGGGCCACCATGAGTCACCCTTGTTAGCATAAACCATCAGGGCCCATACTCTTGTTGCTTATAAAATTCCGGGGATTTAGAGGAGCCAGGACAAAGTCCAGGAACTGGGGACAAGTGCCAGCCAAAGTCTTTTTTCCACCCAGCTTTGAGGCATAATTGACAAAACTGTAAGGTATTTAAAGAGTACAGTGTGTTGATTTAATATATGCATACGTTGTGAGAGGAATCTCCCACCCTTTAGTTAATTAACACATCCATCGCCTCATAATTACACCTCCTCCCCCCCCCCACCCTTGTTTTAGGGAGAGCATTTGAGTCCTCTCCTGGCAAATTTCCGTGATACGGTACGGTGTTATCAACCATAGTCGCCACGTTACACATTAGAGCCCCAGCCCTTACTTATTTCATAGCTGCAAGTATGTACCCTTTTTCTAGTCTCTTTATTCCCCCTCCACCCCCTCACCCACACTTCTGTTTCAGTGACTTCAACTTTGTTTTAGATTCTATATACAAGTCTCTGTGACTTATTTCATGTAGCGTAATGCCCTCCACGCTCATCCATGTTGTCACAAATAACAGGATTTCCTTTTTTAAAAAGGTTGAATAACATTTCATTGTGTGTGTGTATACATAACACGTTTATATATGTACACACAACACCACATCTGACGTGAATACTGTGGTGAACGTGGGAGTCCAGATTTCTCTTTGAGGTAATGATGTCATTTCCTTTAGGTACAGAGGTGGGATTGCTAGACCAAGGGGTGCCTGCATCCTTAGTTTCTTGAGGATACTCTTTTTCTAGAGTGGCGATACCAGTTTATGGCCCTACCAGTGGTGTATGAGGGTTCCTTTTCCTCCACATTCTCTCCAACACCTGTTACCTCTTTTTTTTTTTTTTTGTCTCTTTGATAGTGGCCATGCTAATAGGTGTGAGGCAATACCTCGTGGTTTTGATTTGCATTTCCCTGATGATGAATGATGTTGGCCATCTTTTCATGTACGAATGAATCTATTGGCCATCTGTATGTCTTCAGTAGAAAAAATGTCTGTTCAGATCCTTGGCTCATCTTTTATTTACTTAATGTTTTTATTTATTTTTGAGCAGGCATGAGTGGGGGAGGGGCAGAGAGAGAGGGAGACACAGTATCTGAAGCAGGCTCCAGGTGCCGAGCCATTAGCACAGAGCCCAGTGCAGGGCTCGAACCCATGAGCTGTGAGATCATGACCTGAGCTGAAGTCGGACTCTTAACCGACTGAGCCATTCAGGCACCCCTCCTCTGCTCATTTAAAAAAAAAATATTTTGGGGGCGCCTGGGTGGCACGGTCGGTTAAGCGTCCGACTTCGGCTCAGGTCACAATCTCACTGTTTGTGAGTTGGAGCCCCGCATGGGGCTCTGTGCTGACACTCAGAGCCTGGAGCCTGCTTCAGATTCTGTGTCTCCCTCTCTCTCTCTCTCTCTCTCTCTCTTTCTCCCCCTTCCCCGCTCATGCTCTCTCAAAAATAAATGTTAAAAATTAAAAAAGAATTTTTAAGTAATCTCTATATCCAACACGGACTCGAGCCCATAACCCCCAGATCAAAAGTTGCATGTTCCACCGACTAAGCCAGCCAGGCACCCCCTTCTGCTAATTTTTCAATCAAATTATTTCTTTGCTGTTGAGTTGTAGGAGTTCTTTATATATATTGTATGTTAAACCCTTGTCAGATATGTGATTTGTAAATATTTCCTCCCATTCAGTAGGTTGCCTTTTCATTTTGTTGATGATTTCCTTTGCTGTGTGGAAACTTTTTTTTTTTCTTTATTGAAGTGTAGTTGACATACAGTATTCTTAGTTTCAGGTGTACAACATAGTGATTCAGTATTTATATACATTAGGAAGTGATCCAAGTGACCAAGATAAATTTATTCAAGTGACTAAGATTTATCCAAATGACTAAGATAAATTTATCTACCATCTGTCACCATACAAAGTTGTCATATGTTATTAGCTATATCTCCTATAGTATACATTGTGTCCCTGTGTCTTACTTTATGACTGGAAGTTTATACCCTTTTATCCCCTTCCCCTACTTTGCCCATACTCTCATCCCCTCCACTCTGGCAGCAACCATCTGGTTCTCTGTAGCTGTGAGTCTGTTTTGTCTTGTTTTATTTTAGAGAGCACGGTAGAAGGGGAGAGGGGCAGAGGGAGAGAGAGAATCTCAAGCAGGCTTAGTGCAGAGCCTGAAGTGGGGCTGATCCCAAGACCCTGGGATCATGACCTGAGCTGAAATCAAGAATTGCTGCTCAACTGGCTGAGCCACCCAGGCTGTTTGTGTTTGAGATTCCATGTATATGTGAAATCCTACAGTATTTATCTTTCTCTGACTTATTTCACTTAGCGTAATACCTTCTAAGTCCATCCATCCATGTTATTGCAAAAGAAGCTAAACTAAGACGTTTTGATATAGTCCCACTTGTGTGTTTTTGCTTTGTAAAATTTTCTTTTTTAACATTTATTTTTGAGAGAGGGAGACTGAGCATGAGTGGGGGAGGGGCAGAGAGAGAGAGGGATACACAGAATCTGAAGCAGGCTCCAGGCTCTGAGCTGTCAGCACAGAGCCCGATGCGGGGCTCGAACTCACAAACCGTGAGATCATGACCTGAGCCAAAAGTTGGATGCTTAACCCACTGAGTCACCCAGGCACCCCGTTGTGTTTTTGCTTTGTTGCCTTTGCTTTTGGTATCAAATCCAAAGTATTGCTAACACCAGCATCAGGGATTACTGTCTATGTTTTCTTCAGGGAGTTTTCTGATTTCAGGTCTTAAAAGTTCATCTTCAATCCATTTGAGTTAATTTTTGTGTATAGTGTAAGGTAGTGGTCTAGTTTCATTCTTTTGCATGTGGCTGTCCGGTTTCCCAACACCCCTTATTGAGGAGACCATCCTCTCCCCATTGTATATTCTTGCCTCCTTTGTCATAAATTAATTGACCATATATGTGTGGGTTTATTTTGGGGCTCTCTCTTCTGTTTATGTGTGTATGTGTTTTTATGCCCATACCATACTGTTTTGATTACTGTAGCTTTGTAATAATGTATTTTGAAGTTAGAGAGAGTGATGTCTCCTGTTTTGTTTTTCTTAAGATTGCTTTAGCAACCAGGGGGTCTTTTGTAGTTCCATACAAATCTTAGAATTATTTGTTCTGGGGTACCTGGGTGGCTCAGTTGGTTGAGCGTCTGATTCTGGCTCAGGTCATGATCTCATGGCTCTGTGCTGGCAGCTCAGAACCTGGAGCCTGCTTCGGATTCTGTGTCTCCCTCTCTCTCTGCCCCTCCCCTGCTCACACTCTGTGTCTTTCTCTCTCTCTCAAAAAGAAATAAACATTAAAAAAATTTAAAGTTAATTACTAATCTCTAAAAACTTTCTGACCACTGAGTCTTTGAAGTGATTATCTTCAATAACTTATCAGCAGAAGTCACTCCCATCCACAGTATCATTAGAATACAGCATTGCAGTTGATTTTTGTTTATGTATTACACATCTTACAACTTGCCCTTAGTACCTTTGTGTTGGACTTTCTAATTTTGTAAAACTATATAAAAATCTTATTTTTCTCTGTCTGCTTCCCCACCGCTCCACCTTTGATAGCTGTTAGCCAGTATGGGATGAGCCATCCCTTTCTAGTATCTTCCTTTAAAGGGAATAAATTTAGTGTGTTTTGCTAGAAAGCAGAGTTGCTCACAGATGTAGTTTTTTACATATTTAATAAATATATTATAGAATTGTAAAATATATTTTAGAATATGTTACTGCTATAGTAATTTTAAGGAATTCAGAATAATTGGACACAGAGATGCTTCAGTTTATATTAAATAGGGTATTAAAAAGTTTTTTTAAAGAGTGGTGTGAGTTGCAATGTTTTTCTCTTGTTTTGATAAATTAGTAATAGGATATTGAATTTTATCTATTAAAAATTTTAATGTTTATTTATTTTTTGAGAGGCAAAGAAAGACAGTATGAGCGGGGAAAGGACAGAGAGAGAGGGAGACACAGAATCGGAAGCAGGCTCCAGGCTCCGAGCTGTCAGCACAGAGCCCG
Organism: Prionailurus viverrinus; assembly: GCF_022837055.1. Classification (NCBI taxonomy): domain Eukaryota; kingdom Metazoa; phylum Chordata; class Mammalia; order Carnivora; family Felidae; genus Prionailurus; species Prionailurus viverrinus. The sequence continues at coordinate 67,625,540 of NC_062561.1, read as the reverse complement.
ATGTGGGGCTTGAACCCACAAACTGTGAGATCATGACCTGAGCTGAAGTCGGATGCTTAACTGACTGAGCCACCCAGGTGCCCCATAGGATATTGAATTTTAAACTCTGATTTCTGATCATGTGGTTTATCTTTATGGGGGAGTGGCAGTCCCAGAGTTAGGACCAAGCCATGGGAAGTGACATCTGTTAGCTACAGGGGAATAAGGCTGGGAGGGGGACCAGGATCTAGTTTACTTGCATGAAGGAATGTGGCTCATTGCACTGTCTTGATGTTTCTCGCAAATCCAATTCCTGATTGCTTTCCTTGCCTTCCAAAGTCTGTCATCTACAAAGTGGCTTGAAAACTGTATTGGGCGCCTGGAGGGTGAGCTCAGTTGAATAAGTGTCTGACACTTCGTTTCAGCTCGGGTCATGATCTCACGTTTGTTGAGTATGAGCCCCAAGTCAGGCTCTGGGCTGAGTGGCAGAGCCTGCTTGGGATTCTCTCTCCCTCTCTCTGGCTTCCCCACTTGCTCACATTCTCTCTCTCTCTCTCTCTCTCTCTCTCTCTCTCTCTCTCTCTTTCCCCCTCTCTCAAATACACTTTAAACAAAACAAAAACCTTGTACTCTTTCTGTTTTACAGGATAAAAGATAATGTTCAAATTCTTACATTTGGAGGATAAGACCTTTGGATAGTTACCCATTACCACACCAAATCCCATGTGGTTTTGAACCTGCTGTCCCTAGGCAATATGTCTTTGCATGTCTGGTTTTGTTTTTCTGGAAAATCCCTCTTTCTCCCTGCTCTCCTCAGTGGGCTCCAAATGATTCTTCTGAACTTGACCCCAGCTTTGTCTCTTCTTCGTAGCCCTCCCTAACCTCCTTTGAGGCCCCCCGGGTGCATACGCTTTCCACTCTCCATTGTGCAGATGGCTCCTTGGACTGACCAGTGACCAGAATTGGCAGGGTTTGGGCGGCCTTTTGAAAAGCTGCTAGTGGCTTCTAACTTGGCTTACTCTGATTCAGTCATTGGATGGAGCTTCGATATCTTTTGGTCTTGGGTTTAAAATGCTCCAGGCCAAGACTGGGATTTTACTCTTTAGCCAGGGTTGGGACGGTTGGGACTGGTGATATAAGGACCACACAAGAGCTTCCCAGTGGTTATGCCAAACACACTGTACAGCACAGTCTTTTTATTATTACTATTTTTTAATAAAAATATTATTTTTATTTCTTATGTATTTTGAGAGACCATGTGCGTGTGCACGTGCAATAGGGGAGGGGCAGAGAGAGGGGGGGAGAGAGAATATCTGAAGCAAGCTCCACACGGTCAGTACTCAGGGTTCAAACCCTCTTCCCGTGAGATCATGACCTGAGCTGAAATCAAGAGTCAGACACTTAGCTGACTCAGTACCCAGATGCCCCTGTATGAAACATTCTTAAACTTGGACATCCTGGAAGAGTTGGTAAGGCACAGAGTTGTGACACTCACTGTAGAGTTTGTGATGCATAGTTCTGGGGTCTGGATTTCCAACAAGTTAGGGGATGCTGATGCCGCTGGTCTGGGGATCTCACTTTGAGAATCTTTGCTGTACAAAAGATCGGTCCTTGGCGCGTGGGGTGTTGATCTCTTATCCCTATGGAGACCCTGCAGAAAGCCAAGAAGCTGATCTTCTTATAGCTCATGACCACCCCTGCCATGTCCTGCTGTCATTCTTCAATATAAATCCCTCATCGGAGTGTGAGTTCCTGGAGGAAATTTGGACCAATGAGTATGAAATGGGTTTATACTGTTACCCTTGTTTCGGTGGCTAAGGGACGACTACGAGTGGCCTGTGGGTACTCTCTGGGGCCAACATTTGAAGGAACGTTATATGGCTTTTCTAGAAACACAAAAAGCTTGGGACAGTGGTTCTGGCCCAGGGGATTTTGCCATCCAGGCAACGTCTGGAGATGTTTTTGGTTGTCACAACCTGGGGTGGGGAGATGCTACTGGCATCTTGAGGGTAGAGTCCCAGGGATGCTGCTCATCAGCCCCCTGTGACTAAAGCATCCAGCCCAAGATGTCAGGAGTGCTGAGCATACGAACCCTTGCTTTTAGTGGAAGGGTGTTCAAATAATGTAGGGTGGGTCTTTTTTTTAAAACATTTTTAAAGTTAGTTTATTTTGAGAGAGAGATAGCACAAGTGGGGGAGGGGCAGAGAGCGAGGGGGAGAGAGAGAATCCCAACCAGGCTCCATGCTGTCAGCGCAGAGCCTGATACAGGATTTGAACCCATGAAACTGAAATCATGACCTGAACCAAAACCAAGAGTGGGACGCTGAACCGACTGAGCCACCCAGGTGCCCAAGGTAGGGTGGGTCTTACTGTGAGATATGTGTGCCTCTCATTTGTCCCTCCTCCCAGTCCCTGCTCTGGGGTGTCCTTGACCCTGACCACTCCACTTCCTTCCACCCCCTGTTCCCCCCCCCCCCCCCCCCCCCCCCAGCTCTGTCCAGGTTGGGCCACAGGAGTTTCCAGTGACAGGTTGGCAGAATCTCCAGGGCAAATTAGCCAATGATTAATAATTAGCCACAGGTAGAAGTACTTTAAAATACATTCTTTCAACAATAAATGACTTATTTGAGTGGGGTTAGGGCATTCGTTGATGATTTACTGACCTCAAATGACCTGCACATTCCCCCTTCTCCTACAAGAGCTTAGCCAGGGTCCTAAGAATGTTCTTTGCCCCCACTTTTCAACCAGGGGAGAGTTTTGAGTGACTGACTCCCTATGTGCCAGGCACAGGGAACACCACAGAAGGACTGTCTTGCCCTCATGGAGCTCTTGCTCTAGAGGGGGGAGAGAGAGATCCACAAAATAAGTGGATTTTTTTTTCTCTCTCAACAAATAGATTGTAGTAAGTAGGTAAAGAAGGTTAGAAGAGGGAAATAAAGGAGGAAATCGTATGTGTTTGATTTTTTAAGAGAAGGTAGCCTAGGTTTTGCGGTGGAGGTGGCTGTTAGTTTAGGACCTTCTCTCTCTGGAGGAGAGAAGGCACAGCCATGGGAGAAAATGGGGAACAACATTTGTTCTTAGCAAAGGGAACAGCAAACAAGACCTGGGAACCACTGAGGCCGGTGCTGGAACACCGAACAGGGATGGGGGTGGGGGACTAGGCTGGAGATGGGGCTGGTGATCCAGGAGGGACCCGGTCATGCATGCCACCTCGTTAGGAAGGAGGTTAGGTGTAATTCTGCTGCGGCAGAACAGCATAGCCTTGTGTTTTTAAGAAATCATTCTGGCGTTTCTGTAGAAAGACAGGGAAACCAAGAGTGCAAGCAGGCAGGTGAGTTAGCAGGCTGCTGCAGCCCCGAGACCCAGTGGGGGGAGCAGAGGTGCCAAAAGTGGATGGGGTCAGGAGGTAGCAGCTACGGGAGTAGTTGATGGGTTGGCTGAGGGGCAGGGAGGCATCCAGTGACTACCGGGCTTCAGGTTTGAATGGTGGGCTCTTGTTTTGGAGGTTGATATTTACAGAGATGGGGAAGAATGGTTTTGGCGGCGAAATCAGGAGTTCCACTGTGGACGTTAAAGGGAGCTGCCTCTTTGGCATCTGAGAGGAGATGACAAGTGGGCACTTAGCCCTGGGAGTCTGGGGTTTGGTGGGAGAGGTCTGACTGCCGGCAGGTGGATGGTATTGGAAGGCAGGGGGTGGGTTGCTGTCCCCTAGGGAAAGCACAAGGCTGCACTCCAGGGAGTGGCTTGCAGAGTAAGAGGATGGCAGGTGCACAGTCACAGGCACCGATGAGCATGGTGGGGGTCTGGAAGCCCATCTTTGTATTCATCAGAAGATTGAGAGGAAGGTTCCAGAAGAGATGAGAACCAGAATGTGAATGGCTGGGGTTTGGGGTGCTGTTTGTATTGGGTTTGGAAGCCACTTCCGGTGATGCAGGGAGTTGGGGTGAAGGGAAGCCCTGGAAGAATGACAGTGACAGAGAATGTTGTAGGTGCAGCAGTGATAGCAGGTGCCAGGGGTGTTTACGGCTAGGAGGCATGGACCGGGTATGAGGCTAGAAAACAGAACTGGGATCCTGAAGGGCCACCCTGAGGCTGCGGGAAAGTTGTGTCCGAGGGGCCAGCCAGGGGTGTGCTAAGAGCAAGGAGCTGAGGGCCCAGGAGAGTTTGCTGGAGAGTTTACAGGAGAGTTTCCTATGGAGGGCTGGGAGGGAGGGTTGGGGACGGCGGTCAGACTGCTGGTGGCAACTTGGAAGGAAGAACTTCCTTTATGGGGATAAAGTGTCCTCCTTTATGAGGGATGAGGCTTAACAGTTTGGAAGAGAGCATTTGATAAAACGGGCACTCATGGCCAGATCTTCACAGAAGAGTCCGCATCAGGCGCTCTTGGGCTCAGAGGGGATCTTGGGTGATGACTCACTCCTCCGTCTAGTGGTAGCCGTGCTGGCTATACTAACTAGATAGGGTATCACCTGCTGGTTGTCTCCTTGCTGGTTCCAAACAATGGTGATTTAATCCCTTTAAGACCTTGTGAGTTGACCAGCAGGAATAGGATCTTACTCATGATTCTTCTCACTTCCTGAATTGAACGCAATATTTTTTTTAAAGAAGGGGATTAGGACAGTAATCCATGCATGATGGTTATATAGTCTCTGTGTTGGTGATGGTGCGGGGACAAGGGACACAATAAAGAGATATGGATTAGCTGGTGGGAGTGGAGGAAAATAGGAAGGACAGCTGTGAGCCCTGGAAGCCCCAAAGTCGAGGTCAGGGCCCACAATATGGGCCCTGGGGTGGAGGGAACTGGGGTAGTGACCCATTTTGAGATAGCTCACCTGCAGGGTAGGTGTTCCTGTATTGCACTGGCTGGATTCTTGCACTGGATGGATTCCTGGGACATCTTTGCCCAGGCACCATGACATACCAGGCTCTGTGCTTGGGAGTGAGTCCAAGTGGTGTGTGAGTCGTCATTGCCCTGAAGGGCTGATGGTCTGGTGGACTGGAGGAAAACCCACCGCTGTGTTCAGTGCTGTGCAGGAGGTAGGAAGAAGAGAGTAAGCTGTGGAGGGAAGGATTGTTGGGGTGGAGCTGGGTTGCTGGACGGCTCAATCCCCAGTGGTCTGGAATTGTTGGCTAAATGTCCCCGGGGAGAAAAGATAAGTCGACATTCAGAGGTCTGTTGTCTCAGGTCTCTGTGTCCAGTCCTTACTTAAGTACACTTGCCATCAGATGGAAAAGCAAGCTTTTGGCCTTTTCTGGTGTCCACGGGGCCCAGCCTGGCTTTTTGGGATTTGGGCATTGGGAGGGCTGTAGTGAAAGAAAAAAGTTTGCTTAATTAACTTCATCTAAGTTATTAGAGCCTTTTTAAGGGGGCTCAAATGTGATTAAGAGCTGTGTCATCATAACTGCTGGTATTTGGTGTGTTTTTTTTAAGAGGGTAGATTTCGTGTTATTTTTATTTACTTATTTAATTTAAATTCAAATTAGTTGACATAGTATAGTGTTGGTTTCAGGAGTAGAATTTAGTGATTCATCACCAGTGCTCATCCCCACAAGTGCCTTCTTTAATGCCCATCTCCCATCTAGCCCCTCCCCGCCGCTAACCTCCCCTCCAGCAACCCTCAGTTTGTTCTCTGTAATTAAGAGTCTCTTATGGTTTGTTTCCCTCTGCTTTTTTTAAAAAAATATTTTAATATTAATTATATATAATATATATAATTATACATTATATATATTATATAAATATTTAAATCAATTTTTAAATTTATTTTTGAGAGAGAGACCAAGTGTGAGTGGGGGAACAGACAGAGAGAGGGAGGCACGGAATCTGAAGCAGCGTCCAGGCTCTGAGCTGTCAGCACAGAAACTGAGCCAGAACCGGGAAATCGTGACCTGAGCCAAAGTCAGACACTTAACTGACTGAGCCACGCAGGTGCCCCTCCCTCTCTGTTTTTATCTGATTTTTCCTTTCCTTCCCCTATGTTCATCTGTTTTGTTTCTTAAATTCCACATAGAAGTGAAATCATCCAGTATCTGTCTTTATCTGACTGACTTATTTCACTTAGCCTAATACGCTCGTTCCATCCATGTCGTTGCAAATGGCGAGACTTCACTCTTTGATGGCAGAGCAGTATTCCAATGTATGTATACACCACATCTTCTTTATCCATTCGTCTGTCAATGGACATTTGGGCTCTCTCCATAGTTTGGCTGTTGTTGACAGCACTGATAAAAACATCAGAGTGCATGTGCCCCTTCGAATCCCTACTTTTGTATCCTTTGGATAAATATCTAGTAGTGCAGTTGCTAGCTGGTTAGTTAGTAGGTAGTTCTATTTTAACTTTTTGAGGCACCTCTATAGGGTTTTCCAGAGTGGCTGCATGTTGGGTGGGTGTTTGTGGTATTGAAAGAAACCCCGGCTGACGCCCTCAGCAGCCTTGGGAGGTGTTCTCCCTGTTTCCCAGAGGCCAGTACTGAGAGATTGTGTGGCTAATTCAAGGTCATACCACCAGAAAGTTAGCAAAGTCTGGAGTTCCTCCAGTGGTACACCTAGCAGAATTTTTTTCTCATTAAATTAAAAAAAAATTGTGGTAGAATACATGTAACGTAAAGTTTGCCATCTTTTTATCTTTTTAAATATTTATTTATTTGAGAGAGAGCGATAGAACCTGAGTCGGGAGAGGGGCAGAGGGAGAGGGAGAGAGAATCCCAAGCAGGCTCTGTGCTGTCAGCATGGAGCCCAATGTGGGGCTTGAACCATGAACTGTGAGATCACGAGCTGAGCCGAAGTCGGAAGCTTAACCGACTGAGCCACCCGGACACCGCCCCACCCCCCTCACCATTTTAAGTGTACAGTTCAGTCGTGTTAAATGCATTCACACTGTTACGTAACAGTTTTCATCTTGCATTGGTGTTTCGTCAAGTGCAAGCTTCCAGTTTCCCCTTCCTCCCCCAGCCCCCCGGCAACCACAGTTCTTTCTGTCTCTCCATATCTGACGACTCTAAGTACCTCCTATAAGTGGAATCGTAATATTTGTCCCTTATGACCCCACCATTTTACATTTCCACCGCTCTGCGCCAGGGTTCCAGTTTCTCCATGTTCTCACCCAACTTGATATTTATTTTCTGACAGTAGCCCTGCTGATATGTGTGAGCTGACGTCTCATGTGGTTTTGATGTCCATTTTCCTAATGAAAAGCATCTTTTTCTCTTCAAAACCAGAATTTTAAAGAGGGCCTTTCAGGGCAGGGTGTCCTCATTTGGGTAAGTTCCACTGCTAATTGCATGAGCGTTTTCTACAGGGAATAAATGACCCAGTATGTTTTAAGCTGTTTGGTGGTTAAAGCTCACAGATCTGTACTTTTCTCTTGGAAGGAAATTGAGACACTGAGATACTAGGTGACTGGCAAAGGGTCGTGGAGGTGCTGTATTTGTAGAATTGGAGCAGGGGGCAGTCTGGGACCGGAATCCAGCCTTCCAGCTCCTGAACTGGGCTTCTTTGGAGGTACCAGGCTACCAGGGTTAGCAAAATCTGAAGGTCGGTTTCTCTTTTTTGCTTCACGATTCATAGACATTCATTTATTCAACAACAAATTCTGGAGCACCTCTGTGGTATCCAGTATCGTGCTAGGGATAAAGGAATGAGTAAGAGAAGTAGAATCTCTACTTTCACAGGCTATTATTGTCTGGCCTCAGAAATTTCCTTACCCTGGTGAATCGGTGAAATGGTGTTCATTGTTAGGCCGTCTCTGCATATTAATTATTGTCATCTAAATAATACATAATGGATTTGCAGAGGTTTTTTTTCTTTTAATCTTTAAAAAAATTTTTTTAAGTTTATTTTGGGAGAGACAGAGCGAGCAGGGGAGGGGCAGAGAGAGGGGTTGAGAGAGATTCCAAGCAAGCTCCTCACTGTCCAGCGCAGAGCCCAATGTGGGGCTCGAACTCACGAACTGTGAGATCATGACCTGAGTCAAAGTCGGACACTTAACTGATTGAGCCACCCAGGAGCCTATGTATAGGTTTTTTTTTTTTGATCCTCTGTACAGTTATTATTTTTTTGTTTCATAATTAGTAATTTGTAGAGATCATTTGGAATTATACAAGTACCGTGTTCCACATCAGACTTTCACCCATGAGTTTTAACTTCATTGGTAATTTCTTAACTCCATGGTTCCTTCTATATTTGCATTCTAGAATGCAAGAGCTTTCTCTTCTCTTGTGTTTCTGTGGCAGTAAGGATTCACGGATTCTTCTGTTACTTAATGATTTGACTCCTCGCCATTTATTACGTGATGCCGGGAGCATCCCAGATTTGTCTGGTGAGAGCCCTTTGTGCAGTCTCCTCTGTGTTTTGGACGCATCTTCGTGATTCCTTGAGTGTAAGGTGTTGTGGGCTCATCTCAAGCTTTCTCTGCCTGTTCTGTGCTCGTGTCAGCCTGTGAAGGGAGGTGCCCTTGTCAGGAAAGCCTGGGACACCGCTCACCTGGGCTCTGCTACTTTTGCGACAGCCCCGCGGGCATTGTCCCTTTTGCAGCCGGTGTTGTGGTCCGACCAGCCCGTGTGATTCTCGTGGTTGCAAGACGAGTCTCAGCGATAACCATCAGGGAACTTTAGAAATGACAAAGTTTATTACCCATAGGTTCTAGAGAGTGCACGGCATGCCTGGGCGTGCACACACTTGGATTTGGGGTTCTGCCTCTACAGAGGTTGGGTAGGGTGCCTGGGGTTTTGCAAGTTCACTCTTTCTTGGTGAACTGAGAACATAAGTGGGAATGAAGGCATGGGAAAAGCCAGCGGTCAGAGATGGTCAGTTATCTCTGTCATCCTGAGTTTTCTTTACAAAAGAAATTTTTTTTAATGTTCATTTTTGAGAGAGAGAGAGAGAGAGAGAGAGGCACAGCACGAGCAGGGGAGGGGCAGAGAGAGGGAGACACAGAACTGGAGCAGGCTCCAAGCTCTGAGCTGCCAGCACAGAGCCTGATGTGGGGCTCGAACTCATGAACTGTGAGATCTTCTTGACCTGAGCCGAAGTTGGACGCTTGACCGACTGAGCCACCCAGGCACCCCTAATCCTGAGTTTTCTTACAAGAAGAGGGAACTTTATGGGTGGTGTAATGTGGCTCTTCATCCAGTGTGGCTGTCTTTATTTGAGATGGAATGACTTGCAGTGAATGCCTCAGCAATTGGAAGCTTAATGCCAGGCACTTAACATGACAATTAGAAAAGCTAATCGACAGGTGCTTCCGCATATTGCCCCAACCTGGAAATGAGACATTTCTTCTAGGAGACCTGGTTTCTTTAGGGAAGAAAGATACTGAAAAACCAGGATCTGGGTGCAGGAGGCCAAAAGGCATAAACTTCTAGTTATGAAGTAAGTCAGTCCTGGGGATGTAATGTATGGCATGGTGACTATAGTTAATAATTCTGTATTACGTATTTGGAAGTTGCTAAGAGAGTAGATCTTAAAAGTTCTCATCATAAGAAAAACTATTTTTGTTTTTCTTTATGTAAAAGAAAAAAATAAAATCCAGAATTTGGGCTCTGGGATGCTTTTTGCTGCTGGTGTGTCAGTGTTCCCAGGGCCTCTCAGTGGATGTGTGTGTGTGCGTGTGTGTGTGTGTGCGTGCATTTATTTTCCCCTCCACGTCTCTATATTTAAAATGTACGCTTTCAGGGGCGCCTGGGTGGCTCAGTCAGTTAAGCGTCCAACTCTTAATTTTTTGGCTCAGATCATGATCTCACAGTTGCTGAGTTTGAGCCCTGCACTGGGCTGTCTGCTGTCAGCCCAGAGCCTGCTTCATATCCTCTCTTGTCCCCTGCCCTCCCCACTTTGCCCCTACTCATGTTCATGTCCTCTCTCTCTCTCTCAAAATTAAATAGACATTTTTTAAATGTTTATTTATTTTTGAGACAGAGAGAGACACAGCATGAGCAGGGAAGGGGCAGAGAGAGGGGGGACACAGAATCCGAAGCAGGCTCTGGGCTCTGAGCTGTCAGCACAGAGACCGACGCGGGGCTCGAACTCACGTACTATGAGATCATGACCTGAGCCGAAGTCGGACGCTTAACTGACTGAGCCACCCAGGCGCCTCTAAATAGACATTAAAAAAAATGTTTAATAAAATGCAAACTTTCAAAAAATTTGAAGTATAGTTGTCACAGGATATTACTTTAGTTTCAGGTGTACAGGTTATGCTGTGCTCACCACAAGCTTGGCTACCATCTGTCACCATACATCACTATGACAACACCACTGACTGGGAGCGCCTGGCTGGCGGAGTGGGTAGAGCATGCAATTCTTGACATCGGGGTTGTGAGTTTGAGCCCCACGATGGGTGTAGAGATTACTTAAAAATAAAATCCTAGTAAAAAACTCAACAACACCATTAACTACATTCCCGATGGCTGTGCCTTTCATCTGTGTGACTTCCTCATTCTGTAACTGGAAGCCTGAACCTCCAACCCCACCTTTTGCACAGCCCCCTCCCTTCCGGCAACATCAGTTTGTTTTCTGTATTTATGGGTCTGTTCCTGCTCTGCTTTTTGTTTGTTCATTTTGTTTCTAGATTTCACATGTAAGTGAAATCGTACGGTATTTGTCTTTTGGAGCCCCCCCCCCTTTTTTTTTAACAAACCCCATGAATGTAAGTTCTAATGAGACAGATGTGTAATTTGGATCTGTGTCAATCTTCTTTTCTCTTAATTTTTAACAGGTGGCTGAACCCCTTGTTTAAAATTGGTCACAAACGGAGGTTGGAAGAAGATGATATGTATCCGGTGCTTCCAGAAGATCGCTCAAAGCATCTTGGAGAGGAGTTGCAAGGGTAAGCCATGGGCAGGAATGAGCCGGGTGAGGAGGAATGAGAATTTCTAAGTGTGTGTCTCCTGGTTTGGGATGGGTCTGGCTTGAGCTTCCTTTCCTAATGCGGTACACTCACCTCCCCTCAGGCTGTGCCTGGGCTTAGCCTACTTTGGTGGCTGGGGAAAGCATATGTTTCCTGTGCATTTGTGGGGTGGCAGTTGCCAGCAGCAGAGGCCCTGGATGCCAGGATCTGTCCCGGAGACGGTATCACTGGAGGAGGCTGTCTGGACTCAGGTCTGCCTTACTGGCTTGCTCATGGTGCTGTAAATCCAGCAGCTCTTGGCCGTGAGTTGTTTCCTGAGACTGGAACTTTCTCCCTCAAGGCATGTTTTTCTGGTGCTTCAGGTTCCGCACCACACATCTTTTAGGAGCCCTGCACACGTTTAGCAGTGCCAGTGAAGCAGCCACAGAGTGCCCTATGATAAACAGAATGTCCTGTAAACACGTAGCTTTTGATTTGTCCGCCCCACCCCTGTTCGGCCCTGTAGCCGGGTGTGTGGTTTCTCACTGTTCTTTTGTTTCTCTTGCAGGTACTGGGATAAAGAAGTTTTGAGAGCCGAGAAAGATGCACGGAAGCCTTCCTTAACGAAAGCGATCATAAAGTGTTACTGGAAATCCTACTTAGTTTTGGGAATTTTTACGCTAATGGAGGTAAAACTTCTACACACAGTGTGTTGTTTTCCAGTGTGTGCGGATGGGTACACAGATGGCAGCATTGCTGGGGACAGGGGCAGGTGGATTACGGTCTGACGATAAAACATGTCTGGGAAACATGATGTAGCTCAGCGGTCGTGTTCATCTTCAGAATGGGCAGATACTTAAATGGGCCTCCGGCGGGGGCGGGGTGATACTGTTTTTCTTCTAACCAATCGAAATGCAGTGTTGCGGAAGGCTGGTGCTCTGAAGTTTCATGGCATGTTGGGATATTGCTGGTGCGTGGGAAGGGTTAGAAATGCTAACAGTGATCCTTGACCCAAAGAAGACTCTACAACCTCAAGGAATATGCGTGCTCTCGTTTGGAGGAATTCACTTTGGATAGAGCCCGGAGTAACACAAAGCGTTTTACAGGTGCTCAGCGAATAGCAGCTAATTTGACCCGGCCAAATCTGATGAATGCTTTCCCAAGAAGCAAGTTTCCCAAGAAGGTATTACTGCCTCCCCCTTCCAGGGGAGCAGAGCCCCGGGGCTCTGTGTGGAGGGTGGAGCCGGCCAGAGCTCCCGAGAATACATGTCTCTCCGGGCTGTTTGCAGAAGGACATGTACTATGAGCCAAAACCCCGTCTGTGGAGGAATTCTGGAGGATTCACACACGACCCATTCTGGTTTCCTGTCCCCGGCTACTGGGGAGGATTGGTGGTTGGAAGGAGGAGCTTTGGTAGCCCGGCACTGCAGTGCGCGTAGGAGTGATGTGCGGAGGCAAAGCAAAGGCAGAAAGTCATCAGGTCCTTGACCTCCGTTACCCTGAAGCGCCTCCGTCCAGATCCTCCAGTAAGACCGTGTTCTCCTGGACACAGTGTCGGTGAGCCTGTGCCTGTTCTGGGCTGCAGCCTGCTGGAAGCATGCTGCAAACCCACCTGGGTGGCTCATGCTCTTTGGTACCTCAGTACTGCCTTAGGGACGTTGGTGGCCCTGTGAGTGTATGTGGGTCGAAGGGATAGAAGTTGTGGTTGCTGGGAAAAGGTTGTTTTATTTTATTAAAAAAATTTTTTTTAATGTTTATTTATTTATGAGAGAGAGAGAGACAGAGCATGAGCAGGGGAGGGGTAGAGAGAGAATATGAAGCAGGCTCCAGGCTCTGAGCTGTCAGCATAGAGCCTAACATGGGACTCGAACTCACAAACTGTGAGATCATGACCTGAGCTGAAGTCGGATGATTGACCGACTCAGCCACCCAGGCACCCCGGGAAAAGGTTGTTTTAGATGGAGAAGGGCGCTGACTTGTCCTGAGTGCTGGGCGTGAGATGGGTGGGCTGGTTGGTGTGTATGGGGGAGGGGCAGCTCCCATGTAAAAGGCTCTGTCGTATTGAAGGGTAGTGGGTGTAGGTAGGTGATCTCTGTCCTGTGTAACTGGAGGAAACCACAGGGTCTGTCAGCTGACAGGGGACTGGATGGCCCTGGGAGATTGATGACAAAGGCGGGTTGGCTGGAGGGTGGGGACAAGTATATTGGGCACCCATCACCACCTAGATACTGCTGTGGCTTGTCAAGGGCAGGGCGGAGATGCAAAGCAGTGGGACTGACAGGGTGGGGGGGGCGGTTGATGGGAGAGGGTACAGGAGCTCCTCGGGCAGCCCCAGCTTGTCACTGACCTGTGGACAGGGGTCCCAGTGATGGTGTTTCCATGTGGTCACAGCAAGTCTCAGTTTGAAATACACAGGGTGACAGGTTGGTGTTGCCGTGGCCGGTGTGTATGCAGGATTTCCTCATCAGATATGGGTGCTGACCTCGCAGAGCATCGAGCTCATGGATTCTGCTTGGTGGGGAGTCCCGCAGCCTCGACGTGGGCCCCGTGTCTGGGTGGGGGTGGGCAGGCACGTGTGTCCTTGGACCTTGGGGCCGGACGGCGTCCCGGAGCAGCCTTCCTCTGCTGCCCCCGGTTCTGTACTTTCCCTTGGTGACAAGTCCTGAAGACGAGGGATCAGAAGGGTGGCCCTTGTGGCTGGGTTTGGACCGTGCTCTGGCTTTCCTCACTGTAGCACACTGCGGCCGTCTTGGGGTGGGTCGCTAAGCCCCACACAGTGACTGGAACCCATCTCAACATGAGCTGCATCTTTGCTGTGTTTGGGAGAAGAGGTATGAGGTGCAGAGGCCGGGCTTCCCCCTGAGAGGATAGGCCCCACTCTGGTGCAGGGAGCACTGATTACTGAGTCGTTGAGCCTGGGAATACCTACTGCTGGGAGAGCTGGGGGTGCTGGGATGGGGGGCTAGATGAGGGTGCAGCTGGTGAGAGTGCCGGCCTCTTTTAGGACATTGGTTATCGGGGAGTGGAGTCTGGCAAACATGGGGCTCATACCCGGTAGTAGTCGTGGCAGTGGTGGTGGAGGGGGTGGGAGGGCTCTTACCCGGTAGTAGTAGTCACGTTGGTGGAGGTGGTGGTAGGGCTCATAGCCGGTAGTAGTCGTGGTGGTGGTGGGAGGGGCTCATACCCAGTAGTAGTCATGGCGGCGGTGGCGGCACTGGTGGTTGCTCAGCCTCAGTAGCGGGATTGCTAGTGTCAGCAGCAACAGCAGGACTCACACTCAGTAGTAGCAGCAGCAGTACTGTTACTGGTAGTATTACTGGTGTTACAGCAGGAGTGGTGAGACTCCCACCCAGGCGCGTTAGCAGCAGCCGCAGAAGCTCATACTCTGTAGCAGAAGTTTTCTCACTGGTGGTATTGCTCCTCTTGGTGGCAGCCGAGCCGTAGAGCCTCCCACTCAGCAGTAGTAGTAGTAGTAGCGGTGGAGGCTCATACTTGGTGGAAACGGCAGCAACAGTAGTTCATACTCAGAGGGAGTCGTACCACCAGGAGCAGTTTCCGCAGGGACCCACACTCGGTGGTAAGCTGGCTCTGGTAGCAGCATGGGAATGACAAGGACTTGAAACTGTCAGCAACTGCTACAAGCACTTTACACGGAACGTTACTTTCATTCTTGTAGCCAGCTCCGACACGGTGGCGAGTATTACTGTTTTCCCCACTGTAGGGCAGAGGACGCACAGCGCCAGGTAGTTCTGTGGTGTGCCCGGTGTCCCACAAAGCATAAAGGACGGAGCCGAGACTCAGTCGTGGGTGCTGTAACTTACGAAACCTGACCGTCTGGACGACTGAAAGCTCATCCGGTGTCGGGAAGGCTTGTTCAGAGGACTTCGACTTCAGGGTCTCAGATGCACGCATCTTGAACCTGCCTTAGGCTGTAAAAGGCTAAAAACTCCCTGGATAGAAAACGAGATTAGGGGTTGGGTAGAGCTCAGGTGACAGTGTCCCCTGGGAGCCGGAAGTGGCTAGGGTGCCGACACTGGCAGTAGCAGCATGGTGTCTTCAGATCAACCAGGAGCCCTTTAGAAAGCCACCTCTACTCTTTACTGTCCCTAAGTGGATGAGGGTGTGGTTGCCCTGTGCCTAAGTCGTAAACATCCATCTACACTCTTGTTTTGCTTTGCTTTGCTCCCCTCGCCTCCCCTCGCCTTCCCCTCCCTTTCCCCCTCCTCCCCTCTCCTTTTTTCTTCTCTTTTCAAGTTTATTTACTTATTTTGAGAGTGTGTGACCAGGAGAAAGGCAGAGAGAGAGAGAGAGAGAGAGAGAAAATCCAAAGTAGACTCCACACTATCAACTCAGAGCCCAATGCGGGGCTCAAACCCACAAACCGTGAGATCATGACCTGAGCCGAAATTGAGAGTCAGACGCTTAACCAACTGAGCCTCCCAGGCGCCCCACATCCATCTACGTTCTTGAGACACCATTCTAGATGAGCTCCTGGAGACCGGCCAGCGGGAAGACTGGAGCCTCAGAGGGCACTTGGATGATCTGAGCAGAGGCCGAGTTCTCTGTTGTTACCAGCAGGTACACCTGGCTCCCTGCTGAGAGATGGTGTCTCTGGGAGCCTCCGAGTGGGTGTGCATTGGTGAGAATGAGAACCCCGGTCAGTCCCTGGTGTGCGAGCGTGTTCCCACGCGTAGGGTGTGCAGCCGGCCCAAGGTAGCGCAGTGACCGTCTGGGGTGGACTCCGTGCCGGCAGCAGACACGTCAGGTGTGGAGTGGACCTGGGCTGCCGCCTGGAGGGTGCTTGCTCCTTCGTGCTGTGATGAGGCCTGTATCTTGGCGGTTTCCCGTATACAATGAGACGGTGGGCTCCGAGCCCGGTGACTAGCTCGCTTCTCACTTCATGTCTTTAAGAGAACATGCGCCAGAGCCCTTACTCCTGTGGCGGGAAGCTCAGGCAGCTCCCGGTGTTAGAGCTCAACCGGAAGTAAACCTTGAGTTCTTTTCTGACAGCGAAAGGAGCCTGAAATCCAACACACATGACCCTTGTTTTCCTAGACTTGCCTGTTGACACACTGCTGTTCTGGAGAAGTTCGAAATGAGTTTTGATGGTGGAGCTACTAAGGATCTGTTACATTTCAAAATCACTTTCAGGTGCTATTTTGGGTTTTCCGTGACTAAAGGTAGTTACTCAGTTAGTTTGATAGGATGAATGTTAGTTTATTATTTTTATTTTTTTACTGTTTATTTTTGAGAGACAGAGACAGACAAAGCGCAAGCGAGGGAGGTGCAGAGAGAGAGGAGGGACACGGTATCCGAAGCAGGCCCCAGGCTCTGAACTGTCAGCACAGCGCATCCCGAACCCACAGCCCGCGAGATCATGACCTGAGCCGAAGTCATACACTTCACTGAGCCACCCAGGTGCCCCGGCATGTTAGTTTGATAATAAACTCTATGAAGCAGCTTCTTGTTTTGTGATCTTCTGTGCTGCTTGTTGCTCTTTGTATTTTAGGTCGTGGAAGATCTGAACTCAACCATAGGATTTTTGGAAGAGCTTGAGGCTTGCTGATTATCCATGGTTTCTAAGCGGTGCAGGGTTCCCAGCCAAAGCGTGGGCAGGGCCTTCCCCGGGCACTACCGGCAGCACCAGCGGGGAGAGGCAGGGCGTTCGATGCAGGCTAGGGTGAGGCTTTTGAGGTTGGATTTCACAGGAGCGAGAATCTCCGTCCCATGATGATTTAGGAATGATTGTAATGCTTGCAGAAACCGGCTCCGTGCTGATGTTGAACACAGCATTCTTGTAGGCCAACGCAAACTCGAATGGAACAGCCAGCGAGTTCCCGGCCCGCCTGGTGCCTGTGTGCACCTCCATGGGGACGTGGTGGGGACCGACCAAGTCTCCTTCTGCCCAGAGGAGGAGCCTGAAGCCTCCTCGGGAGCAGGCCTCAGACAGTAGCAGGGACTGCCTCCCCATGCCACCCGGGGCCTTTGCTGTGAGAGGCGCGGTCACTGCCTGTTGTGTTGGTTGGGAGGCCGCACATTGCCGGTGTGCTCCCAGTGCCCCTGCCCTGACAGGGGAAGGGTGCCCGGGGGTTAGGTCTGCTACGTGGGATGCTTGGAAATAGCCCCAGGCGGCTGCCGGCGTTGGCCAAGGCCACTTGTGCTGATTGTGTGTGGTCCAGGTGGAGGCTGTAGGGAGGTGAACATTTGCCTAAATCTTCAGGCTGGAACTCAGCTGATGGGCAAGAAGTAAACAAAATCCTTGGAATTCCCCAGTGTGGTTTATACCCCAACTTAGGGCTGATTCCAGGAGAGCTGCTCCTGGGTTTTTGCATTTATTTTTTTTAACATTTTTTTAAGTTTTTTTATTTTGAGAGAGAGAGAGAGCATAAGCAAGGGAGGGGCAGAGAGAGAGAGGGAGGGAGAGAGAGAATCCCAAGCAGGCTTCACACTGTCAGCGTGGAGCCCGACTCAGGGCTCGAACTCATGCACTGTGAGATCATGACCTGAGCTGAAATCAAGAGTCAGAGGCTTAACCGACTGAGCCACCCAGGCACCCCAGGGCCTTTGCATTTATGTCCTAACTGATTCTTCCAAGAGCCCCTCGCCTCTGCTCAACCCAGGGGGCTGAGGAGTGGCTGTTGGTAGCTGACACGGTGGGTCATGAATGACCATTAAGGACTGCTTGGCGAAGGCGAGGTGAGGAAGCGGACAGGAGACCTGCTGGGTGCACCTGCTGTGTACCCGCTGCCGGGTCTTGGGTGTGTAGTGTTGTTAGTATCCACAGTGATGACCGACCCCGAGTCATAAATAAAGGTGATGCTTCTCATGCGTTTTCTTTAAGATGTCAGGCAAGTAGGTGACTGGTTACCAAAAAAATTTTTTAATGTTTATTTAGTTTTGAGAGAGAAAGAGAGGCAGAGACAGTGTGAGCAGGGGAGGGGCAGAGAGGGAGACACAGAATCTGAAGGAGGCTCCAGGCTCCGAGCTGTCAGCACAGAGCCTGACTCGGAGCTTGAACTCACGAGTGGAGAGATCATGACCTGAGCTGAAGTTGGACGCTTAACTGACTGAGCCACCAGGTGCCCCTAAGTGACTTGTGAGTTCCAGCCTGGCGTCGGGCTCTGTGCTGACAGCTCAGAGCCTGGAACCTGCTTCGGATTCTGTGTCTCCCTCTCTCTCTGCCCCTCCCCTACTCATGCTCTGTCTCTGTTTTTCAAAAGTGAATAAATGTTAAAAAAAAAAAAATTAAAAAAAAAGTTTCACTCACTTGGACTCCTTGTTCTCCATTGTCGTTTGTAAGCAGCAATGGATTTTCCAAGCCTGTGTGAAACTAGCCTTTGCCACTAAGAATAGAATAAGTCTCAGGGCACCTGGGTGGCTTAGTCATTTGAGTGTCTGACTTCGGCATAGGTCATTATCTCAGTTTGTCAGTTCAAGCCCGGCATCAGGCTTTGCACTGACAGCATGGAGCCTGCCTGGGATTCTCATATTCTCTCTCTCTCTCTCTCTCTCTCTCTCTCTCTCTCTCTCTCTCTCTCTGCCTCTCTCCTGCTTGTGTATATGCTCTTTCTCTCTCAAAAAGTAAACAACAAGAATAGAATAGGACTCTATTCTACAGGACTTCTCTGTAATAAGGGTGATCTTAGTTTATACTTAGTTTATGCTGGTTTTTGGGCACTTTGAGCAGTTGTATCTCATTTAGTTGTGCCTGGATTCCTCTGAAGTAGACAAGGCAGGTGTTTCTATGCATCAGGGTACAGGGACCCAGGAGGGCATGGATGGAGTTAGGGTCATGTGATGTGCAAAATGGCTGACCTGGTTTCTGAAGCAAAGCGTTCTGATCGCCAGGCTGGTGGTCTTTGCATTCTGTCCTGACGCCTTCTCCTGCCAGAGCCCCCACCGACAGTGGTCGGAGAGTCAAGAGTAGGTAGGTATGTGGGTTTTGTTTTCTTTGTCTTTTTTTCCCATGACAACAGTTATGTGCTCCTCTGTCAACTGCTCCATATACTTTTTGTTCCCCCTTTCTTTAAGAACACTTCAAGAATACAAACATAGAATATGATTGAAGGGTAACAGAATATGCCACCCCAGAATATGCCTCTTTGGCATACAGATTATTTTTGAGAAGCATCAGACAGGAGAGGAGAAGCCCTGAAGACAGAGTAGAAGTTACCCTTGTGTAACAGACAGTTACATTTATGAAGGAAATCTACGTCTGTAAGGGTGTCTCCCTCTTTGTGCCAGAAGACAAGACTGGCTCTAAATCACAAGACAGTCTTGTCAATGGAGAAGTCTTTTTTTTTTTTTTTAATTAATTAATTCATTCATTCATTCATTCATTCGGAGAGAGAATGGGAGCACAGGTAGAGAAGGGGCAGAGAGAGGGAGGGAGAGAGAGAGAATCCCAAGCAGGCTCTGCACTGCCAGTCCAGAGCCCGATGGGGGGCTCAAACCCACAAACCATGAAATCCTGACCTGAGCTGAAGCTGGATCCTTAACTGACTGAGCCACCCAGGTGCCTTTGCTTAAACAATTTTTTTTTTTAAATTTTTTTTTTTTCAACTTTTATTTATTTTTGGGACAGAGAGACACAGAGCATGAGCAGGGGAGGGGCAGAGAGAGAGGGAGACACAGAATCGGAAACAGGCTCCAGGCTCTGAGCCATCAGCCCAGAGCCTGATGCGGGGCTCGAACTCAACAGACCGTGAGATCGTGACCTGGCTGAAGTCGGACGCTTAACCGACTGCGCCACCCAGGCGCCCCTGCTTAAACAATTTTTGATGTTGCTCCTGCTACCTAGAAAGTTTTTATTTGGTTAGTTCAAGTTTGAGAATATATATTTTACCAGTTTTATTTCTTTTAAAATTTTTTTTTTTCAACGTTTATTTATTTTTTGGGACAGAGAGACAGAGCATGAACGGGGGAGGGGCAGAGAGAGAGGGAGACACAGAATCGGAAACAGGCTCCAGGCTCTGAGCCATCAGCCCAGAGCCCGACGTGGGGCTCGAACTCATGGACTGCAAGATCGTGACCTGGCTGAAGTCGGACGCTTAACCGACTGCACCACCCAGGTGCCCCACCAGTTTTATTTCTTAAGTTGTTGAGGGAGAGGATGTGTGGGAAGGCGTGGGCCATGAGCGGGCCTTACTCATTAGTGAGCCCATTGGTTGGCTGGATTATTAAGTACTATCAGAAAAATCCAGGTGCTTAGGTGGCAGTGACCTGCCTTTATACTCTTTTTGCTGGATCTGTTGCATCTGTCAGTTTTGTCTCTGATGGGTGACTCCGATTATATTTTCCTTTATCCACACCCATGTTAGGCTCAAATGGAGAGCTGGGGAACAGACAACAGTGACTCCCAGACACGATCCTCCATTTTAGGAACGTTTGGGATGGCGGGTGTTTACCCCTTGGCTGCCGGTGGTCGGCTCCAGGGTGTGTGCTGCCCGCCAGGGCTGGGACTATCCATATGTACAGTTTGGAGTTTTTGCTTTACTGTGTAAGCCTCCAGATTTTCATCTCTGTAATCACCTAAATGGTCTGTTTTATGGCCCGTTGTGTTTGGGCTGCTTTCTTAAACTCTTGATGCTTCTTGGGATGAATGATTGAGCATGCTGGAAACGTATCAGTGAGCCTTTGTGTTCTTGAGATCTGATTGTCGTCTTTAATAAACAGCATTTCCTTGTAGAAGAGAACTGTCATGATGTCATGAAAGGCAAGGCTGTCGGTGAAGCCTGAGAACATGCGTGTGCATGTGTGTGCGGTGTTGGGGTTTAATGGCACGCCCATGTGATGGATGGGAACATCTTTCTATAAATATCCTGAAGGGGTGCTAGTTGGTAGGGAAGAAAATGCATTTTAGTTTTGTTTTGGGATTTGTTTTTTTTGGGTTCCCTTGCCCTTTTGTGCCATGGGTTCCTCGCTTGGGACAGATGGGAAGAAAACCTGTTGGTTATTTGCCATGTCTGGGTTAATAAGGAGAGATTGCTTGAGGGGAAATGCTTGTTTCAAAGTCTAGTGCTTGAAGTATTTCCAAGCGTTTGGCATTAGAGGAAATGATGTTGAGGGCCTGTGTGTTTACTTTTGGTGATGTGATGTGGGCTTGCATTGAGTGTTTGATGTTCTTTGATGCCAGGGGAAGGTACCTCATAAGAATGGAAGTAAGGGCACCTGGGTGGCTCAGTTAAGCATCCGACTTCAGCTCAGGTCATCTCACGGTTTGTGAGTTTGAGCCCCATATTGGTCTCACTGCTGTCAACGCAGAGCCTGCTTCGGATCCTCTGTCTCCCCCTTTCTCTGCCCCTCTCCCACTCTCTCAAAAGTAAAAGAAACATTAAAAAAAAAGAGTGGAAGTAGGTTGTGGGGTGAAGCGGCCATCTGGCAGGGAGGGGCAACTTCTGCTGTTTCTTTGCCTTTTAGTTTTAGGGAGAAGAATTGCTTTCCCAAAGTCTTAGGAAGGAAGCCCCAGTGCCTCCTCCCTCATTGGTGTAGAATTTTAATTTTTTGCCTCGGGGAGTAAAATAGATGATCGTAAAAATTCTTCAAAACTGGCACCTGCCACGTGTGGCTGATAGAGAACCACTGATGGCATTCTTTTGAGTTTGGCTTGTGCTGTGTTAAACTCCTGACTCCAGGAGGCAGTGCTCAGCATCACCCCTGCTATGGAGAGCCTGGGAACCTCTCAAGCCTGGTCCTTTTTCTTCCTCCAACAGAAGTTGGAGAATGGACTCCGTTCTCCGGACCTACCGACATGTGGAGTTTGGGTTGGGAAAGATCGGAGGGTTCCCTCTTTGGGGTGTGTTTGGTTGCAAGGGTGTGCCTCCCACAAGTGAGCCATTCTTGGCTTTGCTTTGGGCTGGGACGTTGAGAGTGCAGGTGAAATCGGTGGGCACGCTGTGAGCTGGGGCTGCCACATGTATGCACATCCCTTACTCTTTTTTTTTTTTTTTTTTTTTTTTTTTTGCTACTCTTTTCCTTATTCATTATAGGCCAAGACTTATTTGATAGTTTGCCAAATGCATTCTAAAACAGTGGTTGTAACATTTATGGAGCATCCACAGTGTACCCAAGCACAATGTACTAAAGCTTTATTGCCTTTGCACTTCAAATTTTGGCTTAAGTTTAAACTATTACTGGCCTGTCTTAAAGAAGAAAATAGTTCTGTTTTGCTTTGAGGTTAGTGACGAATGTAGTACTTTGTTAAAGTGCTTTTTTTTTTTTTTTTTTTTTTTTTACATGTTAGCAATAAAAGCAAAGCTCGTGTTACGAAAAACTGGTATGACCTGTATTTCCAATGAAGGCTTTTTTCTTTCCTTTCAGGAAGGCACCAAAGTAATCCAGCCCATATTTTTGGGGAAAATTATTAATTATTTCGAAGACCATGATCCTGCTGATTCTGTGGCTTTGCCCGAAGCCTACGTCTATGCCACGGTACTGACCGCCTGCACGCTCGTTCTGGCCATACTGCACCACTTATACTTCTATCATGTCCAGTGCGCTGGCATGAGGCTAAGAGTTGCCATGTGCCATATGATTTATCGGAAGGTAAGTGTCATTTGGTATCATGTGTACCTCACCTGAAGCATCTTGTTGTGGGGGGGCGCCTGGGTGCCTCGGTCGGTCAGGTGTCTGACTCTTGATTTCAGCTCAGGTCATGATCTCATGGTTGTGAGGTCAAGTCCCACGTCGGGCTTCAGTGTGAAGTCCGCTTATGATTCTCTCCCTCTTCCTCTGCCCCTCCCCCACTGGCTCTCTTTCTCTCGGGGGGGGGGGGGGAGAAACATAAAATATTTTGGGAAAGTTTGTACATTAAAATTTTTGTATATAGCATCATTTCAATATCAGAGAAGCTTGGTACTTATATCAGGCTAGTGTGTGTGTGTGTGTGTGTGTGTGTGTGTGTGTGTGTGTGTGTGTGTGTGTTTTCCTTTAAGTGAACTTTACTGATATATAATGAAAGTTTTCTATTGGGATCATATCAGGGCTGCCTTTGATAACAGGGCTGCAGGCTGTTGCAAAATACTCTATTTGTAACGGAGTCTAATTCAAAAGTATCTTAATTAATTAAAAAGAATCTAATTAAAAAGTATCAAAAATAAGTATCAGATTGATTTAGGCATGAACAATGTCCAGTGTTTTCACACCCTAAATCTCCTAGTTGTATGTATGGAAATGCTGTTCATTAAAACTTTTATTTACATCAGAATTGTATTTTACGAGTGACCTTCTGTGAAACTGGATCTGTAAAATTGAAGCTGAGAGAAAAGATTCTATTTGAGACCGGGAATAATTAAAAAAAAAATTTTTTTTTTTAACGTTTATTTATTTTTGAGACAGAGAGAGACAGAGCATGAATGGGGGAGGGTCAGAGAGAGGGAGACACAGAATCTGAAACAGGCTCCAGGCTCTGAGCTGTCAGCACAGAACCCGACGCGGGGCTCGAACTCACGAACTGTGAGATCATGACCTGAGCTGAAGTCAGACGCTTAACCAACTGAGCCACCCAGGCGCCCCGAGACAGGGAATAATTTTTTAAATGAACCATTTAATCATGTTCCATCTAATTTTGTTAATTAAAGAAAAACATAAATAGAATCTATGCCAAGCACATTCACTATGTTCCATAGTTGTGGTTGTTTTTAATAGTATTAAAGAAAGTAGTTGGATGTTTGGGATGAAACTTTAAATTTTACACTGTTTTTAGTAATTTTGGAGAGAACTTACAGTTTCGTGTGCTTTATGTTGCTTTCCATTCAAATTATTTATGCAGTATTTTCTTCTCCTTTAGTGTAGCAGTTTTAATGACAGGACCTGATTTGATGTGTTCAGTGTTTTTGTATGCAGAAAATGCCATAATCTTCACTATTATGAAGGGAGTGAGGATGTCAGGTGTTTTTACAAAGGAGCTGCCACAGACATACCAGTGACAAGAGCTCAAGGGCTTTGCACAAATTTGATCCTGGATATATCTTTGCCTTGGGCTTTAAAAACAAAACCACAGGGGCACCTGGGGTGGCTCAGTGGGTGGAGCATCAGCATCTCTGACCTCTGCTTAGGTTAAGTCAAGCCATGATCTTGCGGTTGGTGAGTTCGAGCCCCACATTGGGCTCGCTGCTGTCAGCCTGTCCACACAGCCCACTACAGATCCTCTGTCCTCTTCTCTCTGCCCCTCCCCTGCTTGCGTTCTCTCAAAAATAAGTACGAAAAAATAAAAACACAAACACCTCATTTTAACTGTATTGTATACGTGAAATTTGCTAAGAGAGTAGATCTTAAGTGTTCCCACCACACACACACGCGCACGTGCGCACACACACGCACACACACAATGATAACCGAAGTGATGGATATGTTACAAAATATGTTACAAAATATGTACAAAATATGACATTGTACACCCTAAATATATACAATTTTGTTTGAAGTTTTTGAGGTTGAAGTAATCTCTACACCCAACATGGGACTCGAACTTATGACCCCAAAATCAAGACCCTCATGTTCTTCCAACTGAGCCAGCCAGGCACCCCAATATATATAATTTATATTAAGTCCTTATTGAAAGATAAAACCAAACCGTTTAAAATATTGCTTCTTGGGGGCACTTGGGTGGCTCAGCCGGTTAAGTGTCCAACTCTTGATTTTTGGCTCAGGTCATGATCTCATCACGTTGGGTTGCGTGATCGCGCCCCATGTAGGCCCCTGTGCTGAGCATGGAGCCTGCTTGGGATTCTCTCTCTCCCTCTTCCTCTGTCCCTCCCCCGCTTGCTCTCTCCATCTCTCAAAGTAAATAAATAAACATTTAAAAAATATTGCTTCTTGAGGCACCTGGGTGGCTCAGTCGGTTGAGTGTCCCAACTTCGGCTCAGGTCATGATCTCACAGTTCATGAGTTCAAGCCCCGCATCGGGCTCTGTGCTGACAGCTCAGAGCCTGGAGCCTGCTTCGGATTCTGTGTCTCCCTCTCTCTCTGCCCCTAACCCACTCACATTCTGTTTCTGTCTCTCTCAAAAATAAATAAACATTTAAAAAAAACTAAAAAAAAAATATTGCTTCTTTTACCTAGTTGTTGCTTATTTAGAGCTTCTGTTTCTTGTGAATACTTTCCTTGGCAAAACGCAAGATGTCTCCTCCACGTTCTTCCTTTGAGCAGAGTCTTATTAATCTTGGAATTGTGTGAATCTCAGAGGCTTCTTACTGCCCGTGTTATGACATGTAAACTCCGGATCCTCTTCTGTGACCTGGAAATGGTAGTAGTGCTTGTATGCTCTAGTCAAGGGGTCTTTGCTCTAGTCAAGCGGTCTTCGTTGCTGTCCCCCCGCCCCCTCCCCCCCCCCCATTACTCCATTGTAGTCCATTGTACCATTTAGGAGAAGAATAGTCCGATTTCTCTGTAAATCAGCTAGATTTTTGTTTTTCCAGGTCATGCTTATTAGCTTCCATAAATAAATAGGAAATTCCACTAGGGCTCTACCGTGAAAACCTTAAACATGGAAGTCAGGTTTGAGGTGATATTTCAGTCCAACAGAGCTCTGCTGCACAGGTTAGTTGTCGTTCACCTGTTTTTCTTCCTCTTCTCACTAACTTTGGAAGGTTACCTTTGGGAAATCTGATCTGACCTGGCACATTTGCTTACCTGGATGTAAACATCTCTCAAAGGTGTTAATTTGCTGGCTTGATTATCCTAAAAGGATTGTCCCCTTACAAAGAGGGTTAAACCAGTAGGCGTAACCTGAAATTCCAGAAAGGTGGGAAACACCAATTTCTAGAATCCTGCTAGGGGAAGACATAGACATTTCAGCAGCTCTGAAAGCCCTCTGTGAACATTTGTGCCTTAGGCTCAGGCCCCACCTCCTGATCCCCGTCCTGGGAGAACACCAGGTTGGGTGTTGTCACTAGAGTGGCTATAGTTTATAATAGTGAAGGGTGTCGAGGGATGTATCGTATATATAAATGACTTGTCATTTGTCTACCTTTGCACAGCTTTGGTACAATTACTCTTTAGGAGCTTTGAGATTTTTTTTTTTTTTTTTTAAGATTTTATTTTTAAGCAATCTCTACATCCAGTGTGGGGCTCAAATTCACAACCCCCGAGATCAAGAGTTGTATGAGCTCAGGAGCAGGCATTGATTGATTGTGGTAAAATATGCATGACATAAAAACTTCCCATTTTAGCTCTTTATGTGACATTAAGTACATTCACATTGTTGTGTGGCCGTCCCCACTATTCATCTCCAGAACTTATCTTCCCAGACTGAAATTCTGTACACACTAAACACTGAACTCCCCAGGCCCCTCCCCCACAGCCATCACCTTTTTACTTCCTGTCCCTAACCCTAACCCCTGGTCTAGGTACCTAGGTAAGTGGATTCATGCAGTATTTGTCATCTTGTGTCTGGCTTATGTCAGATAGAGTAATGTCTTCAAGGTTTATCCGTATTGTCAGAATTTTACTCCTTTTTAAGGCTGGATACTATTCCATTGTATGGATGTACCACATTTTGTTTCCCCATTCATCTGTCAGCATTTGGGAGATTTGTCTCCATCTCTTGGTGATTGTGGATACTGCTGCTGTGAACGTGGGTCTACAAATACCTCTTCAAGTCTGTACTGGCAGTTCCTTCGGGTACATTCCCAAAAGTGGAATTGCTGGGCTATAGGCTTAATCTTTTTGAGGAACTGCCATGCTCTCTTCTGCGGTGGCCGCATCATTTTACGTTCCCACTTGATCATTGATTTTTCTCTTAAATTTGATTAAATTAAGAGGAGTTTTTATGAACTATGACATGTTGCTTGGATTAGTGTTTCCAGTTGGTGGTCTGTAGAAACAGCCCATGGTGGTCTGTTGAGGTTCCTCAAATTTCTAGGGCATTTTTTTCAGAACTTTGTAGCAAGTCATGGGATTGTGCAACACAGGCTGTGTTTTTGTAAAGTCACCAGATTGGCGTGAAGAACACAGGTTCCTCACCTTAGTGGTGTTTTGAACATTATACTTCATCATTTTAGAAAGTCCCTGCCAGTCACGAGTCATTTTCCCAGCATGGATTGCTATTACCTCTATGGTGGGACTAGTGGTTTACTTACCGTCTTTGTTCTTGGCCAAGACACAGAAAAGCAGGACATGTCCAGCTTCAAATATCAAGGGGCTGCTTCCTCAGCTGAGAACACAGGAGGGTAGGTGCCAGGCTGGGGAGAGGATGGTACCTTCAGACGAGGTGTGCACGGATCAGAGGACAGTCTCCAGCCCCGCCACTAGTGGGGATGGATCTCTCATTTGCCAGCCTGACCTTGGCTTCAGGCCCAGGTTGAAGTGAGCCTGAATGTTATAGGTCTGTAGTCCTGGGGTGGGCAGGATGGGAGTCTCAGTAATCAAGACGGTCTTGGCCTGTGGTACAGAGAGTTTCTTGTATTGCAAAATGCATATGGCACAGAGGTTTTTACTGAAGATCTTTAGTCCGATTGGCTCTGGGTTTCTTGACTTTGTGTCCCTGTTGGTGGTTGGTTTGCTCTGAATGCCGGGTAAAGCCAGAGCTGGCACTTTTTGAGTTCATGGATGTTGTTTTTTGCTACTTGCTTCCTGGTGCAGACTTCTTACAGAATTGGATCGGTTTGACCATATTTCTTCTTTTTTTTTTTTTTTTTTTTTTTTTTTTTTTTTTTTCAACGTTTATTTATTTTTTGGGACAGAGAGAGACAGAGCATGAACGGGGGAGGGGCGGAGAGAGAGGGAGACACAGAATCGGAAACAGGCTCCAGGCTCTGAGCCATCAGCCCAGAGCCTGACGCGGGGCTCGAACTCACGGACCGCGAGATCGTGACCTGGCTGAAGTCGGACGCTTAACCGACTGCGCCACCCAGGCGCCCCTGACCATATTTCTTCTTGTGGCTAAAGTCTTGTCTTCACTTTTTTAGTTACCCCAAAGGATGATTTGTGAGAGAGTATTTTTCTTCGTTTGAACTTCTAGAATGAGCTGATTCCCTGCAAATATCCTAGTTTCCTTTTATCCTCTATTGTGGATCTGTCTTGCCAGAATTTATATACAGTCAATCCTCATTATTCACAGACCCCGTAGTTTGCAAATTTGCCTACTTGCTAAAATTTATATGTAATCCCCAAATCAGTACTCAAAGCTCTTTCATGGTCATTTGTGGGTATGCACACAGTTGGTAAAATTTTGAGTCACTAGCTGTCATACTGTAAATAAGTACCTTTTCACAGTCTATTTATATTTAGTGCCTGTTTTCTGCACTTTTGTCCTTTTTGTTGGTGATTTTGCTGTTTAACATCGCCTCACATAGAGTGTGGAAGTGCTGTCTAGTGTTCCTGAGCACATGAAGGCTGTGATGTGCCTTGTGGAGAAAATGTGGCACATACTACAGGAAAATGCCTGTCTTAGATAAGCTTGGTTCAGGTATGAGTTGTGCTTTTGGCGTGAGTCCAATGTTAATGAGTCCACAACGGACAGTAAATACGGTGTCATTAAACAGAAACACACAACATATGGTTTTGTGTGTATTGATGATAAAAATGTTATCAAAAGCTGGCAGGAACCCAAGTCTGTGTTTTCCCAGGAGCAATTAGTATTCACCAACTCATGGTCACAGTGACTTTATAGCACACACCTACCACGGATAAGGAGAGTGAACTACTGACATTTATGCAGTGCATCTCACGGGAGGGACATCTGTAGAGCAATCTTCTATGTAGAGAAATAATTTTACTTACCCCAAGTGTATTTTTAGTCATTTAAGTGGTATAGCTGTGTTTTTAGAATTCTGTAATTTGGAGAAAAAGACATGCTTCTTGTATCTATACTACTTAGATCACATAGTCTTTCTCAGTGGACTCTTCCCCTTTCTTCTGATCTTTTCCCTTAAGACCCTCTTCTCTTGACCATTTTACTTCTTCTTTCTAGACCCTTCTCCAGCTCAGCTGTATTGTAAGATCAGCAGTCAGGACATCAGGCATACTTTATTATAGACTCTGAGAAGGAAGTAGAAGGGGACCGGCCAGGAGGCAGAGTCAGCTTGCTGACTTCTCCTGAACAGAGTCTGCAAGAAATGGAGCTGGAGTTAAAAAACAAAAACCCTGTGCAGCAGAGTGTACTGGTTGTGAGAAGGGAAGGGTCCACCCCACCTGTTCACCTCCCCCTGAATTCACTCTCTACACTGTGCAAAGTTAGTCGGCATGTCAGCCACATGGTGTCATGTCCATAGTTCTCAGACAGAACTTTGTTTTGTTTTTACTTAAAGCTAATTTTGCTTCAGTATAGACACCCTGCGTTTTGCTTTATATTTAGGCTGGATAATACGAGATTGCAGATATTCAACTGTTGAGGGCTTAATAAACAGCAATTTCATGTGGCTCAATCCAGTAGTTTGCCTATTAGTCTGTGGTTACATTTTCTTTCTGAAAATGTCTAGGGGCTAGCGTCCTGAGAATACGGTCATAGTGAAACTGCAGTATTAATGGAAATAGAGCATTCCTAAGAAGTATATTTGGTTGGAATTTCTGTTTCTCTTTGTAACCTTCTGACAAAATTAGAATGAGGTAGTAATGCATCTTACATTGTTTAACACTTTAAAATCTTTTAAACATATTTCCCTCTCCATTTTCCCCCTTGGATATAAACTTGAGTTGGACCTGTGCATTTTGTGAAAGAAAAGTTCATCTCTAGGGGCGATTTGTCAGTGTTGTAGTTGGCTAGGGAAGAGCAGTGTATCCTCACCAAGACTTGGTATTGTCAGTATTTTTAATTTTAGTTATTCATGGGTATGTGTAATAGTATCTCATTATGGTTTTGGTCTTCACTTCATTGTTGAGTAATGATGCTCAGTATCTTTTTATGTGC
Organism: Prionailurus viverrinus; assembly: GCF_022837055.1. Lineage (NCBI taxonomy): Eukaryota > Metazoa > Chordata > Mammalia > Carnivora > Felidae > Prionailurus > Prionailurus viverrinus. Next base: position 67,595,891 of record NC_062561.1, on the reverse strand, counting down.
TTCTTTGCTGTTCGTGAATCTTCTCTGTGAAGTATCTATGCAAGCGTTTGCCCCTTCTCTTTTATAGTGGGGTTTTCGTCTTGATGAATTGTGTGAGTTCTGTATATGCAGGAGGCTAGTCGTTTGCCAGATGTATAAATTGCCAACATTTTCTTTCAACCTGTGGCTTGCTTTTTTATTTACCTAATAATATCTTTTAAGGAATGGAAAGTTTTTGATGAAATCCTGTTTATCAGTTTTTGTGTTTTGTTTTTTTTTTATGGTTATCATTGCTTATATTCTGTCTGAGAAACCTTTGTGTTTTATTCTGGGTGTTTTATGGTTTTAGATTTAGATTTTGGTTTGCATTCATAGTGTATTAATTTTTATATATAATGTAAGGCAGGGGTTGAAGTTTATTTAATTTTGATATAAATATTTAGTTTCTGCCCAATTTATTGAAAAAATTACCCTTTGGCCTTTTGAATTTAATTGGAAACTTTGTCAAAGATTAAATGACTATATGTGAATCTGTTTCTGGATTCTTATTCTATTCTGTTGATTTATAGGTCTGTCCTTTCTCCAAAATGAAATTCTCTTGATTACTGTAGCTTTATAATACATCTTGAAATCAAGTAGTGTAAGCCCCCATCTTGTTCTACTTTGGTTACTTTGGTTATTCTAAGTCTTGTGTTTTCATAGAGGTTTTAGAGTCAAAAGATGCTATTTGGATATACATTGGAATTGCACCAAATTTTGTAGATCATTTAGAGAGAATGGGTGTCTAAATATTAGTTTTCCAAAACATGAGTGTGGTATATCTCTTTAAAATTTTTTTAAAAAATGTGTATTATTTATTTTTGAGAGAGAGAGAGAGAGAAGGACAGAGTATGAGCAGGGGAGGGGCAGAGAAAGAGGGAGACACAGAATCTCAAGCAGGGGCTCCAACTCACAAACTCTGAGATCATGACCTGAGCCAAAGTCGAATGCTTAACCAACTGGGCCACCCAGACGCCTTGGTATATCTCTTTATTTAGATGTTCTTTAACTTCTTTTGACCATATCTTATAGTTGTCAGTATTGAGGTCTTTAGATCCTTCATTTAATTTATTCCTTAGTATTTTATGGTTTTTTTTTGGGTATTATAAATGGTATTTTTAATTTTCATTTTCCACTTCTTATATAGAAGTACAACTGACTACACACACACACACACACAAACACACACACACACATTTTTTGCTTTGTTTCCTGAGACCTTGCTAAGCCCCATTTAATTGTAAATTTTTGGGTAGATTGATTAGGATGTCTATATAGATAATTATGTTGTCTTTGAATAGAGACAATGAGAGCAAGAGATTAAACATTCTCAACTGTGGGAGGTTGTCCATTTTCCTCTTTAGTCATGAAGTTTCTGCATCCTGACTTTTGAAGTCTCTCTTTAGCTTTGTTGGCATTTCAAATTGAGTTGTAATTAATTAACCTTCACCACCATACACTGTTGTTACTTATGCTTTAAATATTCATTTCTTCAGAATTTAAAAGAAAAGGAACTATCATTTTTATTTATCTGTCTAATTACCATTCTACTGCTTTTTGTTCCTTCACTGCCAAGTTTCTATTTGGTAGGATTTCTTTTCCACCTGAAAAAAAAACATCCTTTAAGCATTTCTTAAGAATAGGTCTACAAGTGATGAATTCTCAGTTTTTGTTTATCTAAAAATCTGTTTTTCTCCCTTGTTTCTGAAGGATATGCTGGCTGGATATTGTATTCTGGATTGATAGTTCTTTTATCCCTTTTAAGTATGTTAAGGGTATTGTTCATTGTCATCCGGCCTCCAGGCCTCCATTGTTTCTGATAGGAGTCATTCCTCTTTTGTGTCTTTGTTTTCCTCCTTGTTTCTGTTTTCTCTGGCAGGCTTTAACATTTTATTTTATTTTTTAATTGATTTTTCAGGAGAGTGCTACCTAGGTGTAATTTTCTTTGTATTTATGCCTCTTGGGGTTTGCTGAGCATTTTGATCTTTAATGTGGTTCTTTTTTTTAAAAAGTTGAGAAATATTTGGTGATTATATCTTTTTTTTTTTTAAGTTTATTTATTTTGAGAGAGAAAGTGTGAGTGGGGGAGGAGCAGAGAGAGGAGATAGAGAATCCCACGCAGGCTCTATACTGTCAGTGCAGAGCCCGATTTGGGGCTTGAACTCACAAACCATGAGATCATGACGTGAGCCAAAGTTGGATGCTTAACCAACTGAGCTACCCAGGTGCCCCAAGGCCATTATATCTTTTAAAATACTCTCCTCCTCCTCTTTTTTTTTTAAATATTTTATTGTTTTTGAAAGAGAGAGAGAGTGTGAGGACAAGCAGGGGAGGAGCAGAGAGAGAGAGAGAGAGAGAGAGACACACACACAGAACCTGAAGCAGGCTTCAGGCTCCGAGCTGTCAGCGCAGAGCCTGATGTGGGGCTTGAACTCACAAACCATGAGATCATGACCCGACCTGAAGTTGGACACTTAACTGACTTAAGTCAGGCACCCCTAAAATATTCTCTTCTGATCTGTTCTCATTTTTTTCTCTTTCTTTTTAATTTTTCTCTCTGTTCTTCAGATTGGGTAGTTTTCTATTGATCAACCTGACTACTTTTTCTTTTATCTTCAAACTGTTACTAAGCCCAGTTTTTTTTTTTCCCTTCCAGTTTTGTACTTTTCAGTTACAGAACGTCCACTTAGCTCTTTTTTAGAGTTTGTGTTTTTCTGTGGAGAATCTGTTTATTCCTATTTCTTTTCAATTCTTTGAACATACTTCCCTTCAACTCTTTTTTTTTTTAATTTTTTTTTTTTCAACGTTTATTTATTTTTGGGACAGAGAGAGACTGAGCATGAACGGGGGAGGGGCAGAGAGAGAGGGAGACACAGAATCGGAAACAGGCTCCAGGCTCTGAGCCATCAGCCCAGAGCCCGACGCGGGGCTCGAACTCACGGACCGCGAGATCGTGACCTGGCTGAAGTCGGATGCTTAACCGACTGCGCCACCCAGGCACCCCCCCTTTTTTTTTTTTTAAATTTTTTTTTCTTTTTTTTTTTTTTTCCCTTCAACTCTTTAAACATAAAATTTTAAAAAATCCAATGCCTGGGTCAACTTGGGTTTGTTTTTATTCTTATTTATATATTTTGCTTTTTATTATGAAGACTGCTTTGCTTCTTCCTGTGGGTTACATTTTCCTGTTTTGTTTGTTTGTTTGTTTATTTTATTTTTTGCATGTCTAAGACTTAAGATTTATTGGACATCATGAATGCTACGGTATAAGTCTACATTCTGATAGTCTTTGAGAATGTTGAATTTTGCATTAATAGGTCACTTAGTGGCTGATCTCTTTGAACTTGGGTAGGCTTGATTTATGCTTTGTTAAGCTTACATTTTTGGAAATTCTATGGTGTTTTCTCTTAAGCGTCTCCAAGTTGGTGGGTCTCAACCTTCAAGCTCTGTGTCCTTTGTGGGTCCTTGTTAGGCCTCTGTATCTTTTCTTTCTTTCTTTCTTTCTTCCTTCCTTCCTTCCTTCCTTCCTTCCTTTCTTTTTTTTTTTTTTTTTTGCCTCTGTATCTTTTCTAGGATGAGTCTAGAGCAAGTCTGTTTTGTGGAAGAGATTCTCAACTTCACTACTGCATTTAGGGCTGTGTAATTTTTTATTGGGTGGGGAATGAAGGGAAGCTCATGTGTGTAGGATGTTGAACAGGAACTGTGGCCTCTACCCACTTGATGTCAGCAGCATCTTTCTAGTTGTAACAGCTAGTAAGGTCTTCAGACGTTGCCAGATGCCCCCTGGGGGCAGGGGATTAGGACCAAAATTGCCCCAGTTGAGAATCACTGCTCCAGAGTGGTCTTTAATTCTGAGACCTGTTCTTTCTGGTGTGTCAGCTGCGTACCAGCCTTGTTCATGATACGAAGGTTTCTCCACTCTGGCTGGGCAAGAACTCCAGTGCCCTAACTTGACCTTTGAGTATCCGTGTTCTGCTTGCTATTCTTTGCATCAGCTCTCTGGCGACCTGGGCCTTTGTAGCCCATCCCTCAGCTAAGGCCTTCCAGCAGCACCCCTTCCTCGCCCTGCCCCAGGACTTTGGGGACCCTTTCATTGATCCTCGAAGAATCTGACCTCTGACTCCTCAGCTCAGTGGGGCTGCTGCACTGTTGGACTTGAGCTCACTGCCACGGTTGAAAAATGGTCTCCCGGCTGAGAGCCAAGACAACGGTAGTGTTTACCTCTTGAGTGTTTCTTCTCTCAGGGATCAGTCTTGCACCGCCTGTTATCTGGAGCCTGGAAACATAATTTTGCCCAGTCATGTAGCTGCGTATGGCAGAGGTGGGGGCTGGTCCCCTATCAGTTACTCAGCCATTTGTCAGAGCAGCTGTCTGCTCACGGCTTTTAATAGCTGGATGTTTATGGGCCTTGCAGCTGGGAGCTGTGTGAACACTGCAGGGCACGGTTAGGATCCCCTGGACGACATACCTGTTCAGCTTCCTTGCCGAGCAGATCAAGGGTGAGGCAGACATATGCTAGGCTGCGGGTCACTAAATTCTGTTATGAGTCATCTTTGTGCTTAACAAAAAACTCTCCAACTTGGGCTTAACCCCAGACCTACTCCCTCAGGATTAAGAGAAGCCCTGGAAATCTGTATATTTAATCTGCGCCCCAGGGATTCTTACCATTAGGAAAATTGAGGAATCATTGTACTCCAGAAGGTGAAGGAAACGAGGGGCAGGGCAGCAGGGGCAGGGCAGGGCAGCGCAGAGGTAGATGGCCCGGGGGTGGGGTGGGCGAGGCAGGGGGAGCCTCTTGGCACGTGAACAGGCAGCATGAATGTCTCCATTCCTTTCCCCGGGATTTATGCTAAAAACAGGACTTGATACTTAAGTTTTAAAAATCCAGTTTAATTTTTAAATTTTGATGTTGGTTGGGGCGTCTGGGTGGCTCAGTTCATGAAGTGTCCAGCTGTAGCTCAGGTCATGATCTCACAGCTCTTAAGTTCATGCCCTGCGTCGGGCTCTGTTCTGACAGCTTGGAGCCTGGAACCTGCTTCAGATTCTGTGTCTGCCCCTCCCTCCCTCACTCACGTGCTCTCTCTTTCTCTCTCAAAAATAAATAAATGTTAAAAAAAGTTACCAAAAGATTTTTTTGTGTTGTTCTGAAAATGTTTTTATTTCTTTGTTATTTTAAGGTATTTCTGTAGGTTTAGAGTTTTGGTTTTAGACCACGTTTTTCCCAGGTATTCAAAGGTAATCACTTTTGATTGATTGATTTTTTTATTTTTAAGTAATCTCTGTACCCAAGGTGGGCTTGAACTCACAACCCTGAGATCAAGAGTCACATGCTCTGCGGGGCACCTGGGTGGCTCAGTTAAGCTTTCGACTCTTGGTTTCAGCTCAGGTCATGATCTCACAGTTCGTGGGTTTGAGCCCCACGTCTGGCTCTGTGCTGACAGTTCAGAGCCTGCTTAGGATTGTCTCTCTACCCCTCCTCCCCCCCCCCCCCCAAATAAATAAATAAAGTTAAAAGAGTCACATGCTCTAATGACTGAGCCAGCTAGTGCCCCTCATTTTGTTTTTTATTTCTTATTTTTTATCTTTATGCTTTACTTATTTTTGGGGGGGTGGAGAGAGGCAGAGAGAGAGAGGGAGACACAGAATCTGAGACAGCCTCCAGGCTCTGGCTGTCAGGGCAGAGCCCAACGCAGGGCTTGAACTCACGATCCGTGAGATCATGACCTGAGCCAAAGTGCGATGCTTAACCAACTGAGCCACCCAGGCACCCCTCATTTTGGTTTTTAAATGTTTAGTTGTGGTCAAATACACATGACTTAAAATCGACCACATTTACCATTTTTGAGTGTATAAGTCAGTGGCCTTAAGTACATTCACATCCTTGTGCAGACATCACCACTGTCCACCTCCGGAACTCTTTTCTTCTTGTAAAACTGAAACTCCGTACCCATTAGATCAGTTTCTCATTTCCCTCCCCCCAGCCCCTGGCAACCACCATTCTACTTCCTGTCTCCAGGAAACAGACTGCTTAGGTACCTCATGTGAGTGGAATCGTGCAGGATGGGTCCATGAGTGACTGGCTTATTTCACTTAACACAATGTCTTCAAGGTTAACATCATTTTTTTTTTTTGAACAGGTGCAAGTCCTATATTTACTCAGTGTTCATTGAAACAATGACAGTTCACCCTGATCCTCAGCAGTGGTGATAAACTTTCAGTTGCCTGTGGAGGAAAAGGAAGGCATTTCAAAGAAGACTGTACCCCTCTCTGGTTCCCTGTGCAGAGCAAGCAGCTCTGTCTTGGTTATGTGTTGAAGACCTTGTCTCCTCCCTTCTCCTCCCTCTGGGACTCATTAGTTGAAGTGACCGGGTTATTGTCTTTGGTATCTCTGAGACTTAGCAGCCGTTGGTACCTGGCTGCTATTGGTTACACCCCTTGCCAGTGAGTAGGAGAGTGTGGAATTGGGTTGAGAGTGTGATGGGTTGCTTTGTGAGGGAGCATTTTCTTGCTCTGTGCACTTTTCCATTAGTCGCTTTGCGTGTACTGGTGATAGATAACAAGGCATTGCTGCTTTTAGTAAGTTTGGTTTTCAAAATGTATGCTGTGAAAGTCATGATTTAGACCGTATCTCCTCTCATCTTTCTCCTGCACGGATTGACTCCCTTCCTGAAAGCTTCGAGCATGGTGTTTACAAGTGAATGAGTAATACAACTAGTTTTGTGACCTTACAGAAGTGTGCAGTGTTGCTTAGGTGTGCTGTATATCCAACTTCCTTAAGCTCTGTACTTTGATAAATATAAAACATTAGAGAAAAGGAAAATCCCGTTTGTAAAACACTCTCATTTTGACGGTAAAATTATGCACCATGGATGAGTTCGTAGAGGGCATATCACTTCCCTCCTGTACTTTTGGTCTGAAGGAAGGCACATGATGAGCAAAATTTAGAAGCTTCTTTATAGACAAAAGAGTTCTAATTCTAAGTATAGTTGCCATAAAAGACTTAGCATATGGGGGCGCCCGGGTGGCTCAGTCAGTTAAGCGTCTGACTTGGGCTCGGGCCATGATCTTGTGGTTCGTGGGTTCGAGCCCCACCTCGGGCTCTGTGCTGACAGCTCAGAGCCTGGAGCCTGCTTCGGATTCTGTGCCTCCCTCTCTCTCTGCTTCTCCCCTGCTCATGCTCTCTCTCTCTCTCTCTCAGAAATAAATGAACATTAAAAACGAATTAAAAAAAAAAGAGACCTAGTGTGTCGCCTCACGTATAAATTTTTAAGACTAAGCATGCCACTTTTCAGAAGATAGTCTATGCTCACATTTTTTGTTATAATTTTTAGAAACAGAAAAGTGTATTAAAAGATATTTTTAAAAGTTGATAGAATTTTTTTTCTTCTCTTGGGAATGTACTTCATTTTTATTTTCTCATTAAGATAGTCTCTCCTCTAACCCTAAAGTGCCTGTTTGTAACTGTGTGTGTGTGTGTGTGTGCGTGCGTGTGTGTGTGTGTGTGTTTGCTTTCCTTTCTCTCCTAGTTACTGGGTTTTTCATGCTCACCGTATTGTTACTTCTTCCTGCTGCCCCACCAGCTCACCTTTGGCACAACTCTTTGTGCTGCTTGTCTCTCTCTTCTCCTCTCTTGTTTAGGAAACCAGTCACATGGGGCTTCTCTTTCAAAGCAAGAAATTGGTGATGGAAGGGTGTGAGCTGGGGGGAGTCTTTCATTATCTGGGGACGTGACCTCACTTTGAACACACTACCATAATTAATATAGCCTTACACATTCGGGGACTCATGACCATTAGGGGTGATGAAGTCAGGGAATGTGGAGTCGGTCTGACCTCAGAGCAAATATCCCAGGCCCCCAAGTGGTTCTTGGGTTCCACAGTGGGGCCCTTGTGCTCAGGTCTTGTGAAGTCTGTACGTGTCTTTCTGGCCTCTGGACTCCAGTAGGTCACCATGGTCGAATGAAAAAGAAAAGGCCAGTGGAGCTAAAAGAAAGCTAAATGCCAAGGCTTGCCGAGAGCTTTCTGTGTAGGTGAGCTGGTATGTGTGCCAGCCATGGAAAACCAGGCAGGAAGAGAAATAAAAGGCAGTGGAGCTCTCAGATTATAGACAGCAGCAGCTTGTTGATTTTGTGTACACTTTGGTTTCCATTTCCTTGAATCTGTTTTCTTCTACAGAACCCCATGGGTTCATGGGGACGGAGAATATTAGGCTATCCCTGGGTCCTCCTCTCAGAAATGGAGTTTAATCTCTAGATTATGTCATCATGAAAGTCGGTGGGGCAGTATACTAAGCAACTCCAGGAAACAATATTGGAAAAACACAGGCAACTTTCTGCTCCAGATGAGCTCAGCATACTCCTCGCACTAGCTTGTTGTGATACCCAGTGTACCTGGAAACCGCATCACCTGGTAGGTTCAGCTCTGCCCAAGGGCCACGAACCAGGAAGTAAACCCCAAATACGACAGAGGTGATACAAGTACTTGATTTTTTGTTCTGCAGTTCCTTTAGGTTCCTCCTCAGAGCCAATTTACTGTGATTTTTCCTTAAAACATTACAAAGCTGTATCCTAGTTTGGAAAGAGTGGTAGGTACTGGTGAGATGGTCCACTGAAGGGAAGCCTGGCAGCGGGGAACAGAACGGATTTGTGACGTATGCAAAACTCCAAAGGCTTGGCCATTTGGGGCGGTCGGTTGGAAGAGTGTCCTCTACACGTACTGAGGATTATTGACGTTGGGTAGGAGTCAAGTTGGTGATGAGGAATCTGCATCATGAGGAGGTGAACTACAGTTTCTGCTTTGAAGGACAATTAGAGAAGCGATAGTTAGATGTCCATACTTGGGTTTTGTGTTTCTTTTGTACTGATGAATATAATTGAGAAGGAAGAAACTGTATTTTTCACATGAATGACGAATATTACTTGATTTACTATGTTTTTTTTTTATTTTTTATTTTTAGTTTTTAAATTTGCTTGAGAGAGAGGGAGAGAGAGGGAGAGAATCCCAAGCAGGCTCCATGCTGTCAGTGCAGAGCCTGATACAGGGTTGGAACCCATGAAGTGTGAGATTGTGATTTGAGCTGAAATTAAGAGTCACATGCTCAACCGACTGAGCTACCCAGGCACACGCTTGCTCCATCCTTCCTCCCTTCCCTTCCCTCCCTTGCTTCCCTTGTTTCCCTTGCTTCCCTTCCTTCCTTCCTTCCTTTCAAGTATTTATTTATTTATTTTGGGGGGAGAGAGAGAGAGAGAGAGAGAGAGAGACAGCATAAGCAGGGGGTGAGGGGCAGAGAGAGAGGGGAACAAAGGATCTGAAGCAGGCTCTGCACACACAGCACAGAGCCCAATTTGAGTCTCGAACTCAGGAACAGTGAGATCATGACCTGAGCTGAAGGCAGATGCTTAACTGACTGAGCCACCCAGGCACCCCACCCCTTGACTTATTTTTAAAAAATTGATGAAAATTAATGTTCTCGCCCAGATTATACGGTTGTCTTACACTCCAGATGTATTTTCACGCCCACCCAGGGAAGGAACCAGCTGTAAACGGATGCGTGCTCACATGTAGTTTGTATTCCGCAGTTGGCAGTGTTGTTTCTAATGGCCACACATATTCTAGCATAACCTGTAGTTAGATGGTTTTCCAGTTGTTTATATTAACAGATGTAGTGACCAAACCAATTAGATGGTTTTCCAGTTGTTTATATTAACAGATGTCAGTGAATGTGACCAAAGTGAAACCTTTGGAGACATCCTTAATTTTTCAGGGTATATACATCTCAAGGCTTTTGAATGCCAGATTTCCTTGCAGAGTTGGTAACTCTTTACAGTCTCTCTGGTGAAATGAGATGGCCCCACACCCTTGACAAAGATTGGATGTTCTGGTTATTATTATTTTTTTTGTCTTTGCCACACTTCCAGTTTCTAGATGAAAAATTATACTGCTCTGTTCTTTTAATTTACATGTCTGAGTCAGAATGAATTTGAGTATTTGCAAATTTTCATTAGCCATTTGTTTCCCATAGTGAATTTCCTGCACATATTCCTTGTCTCCCTTTTTTAAATTGGTAGACTTTTATAATTCTTAATGATAGTAGGTGTTCTTGATTTATTATGATACTATTCTTGGGTCCAGAAGATAGACTGAAACTGCATATACTGATTGTGGTTTCTTTTGTTTGCCTTCTATTGCTCTTATGGTGGAACTATTTTGTTTTCACAAGGGAAACAAATTTAACCAAATAGTATCCTCTTATAACCTGTCAACTTAAGGAAATGTGGAACCAAAACATTAGCAGAATGGTGACGCATTAGTACGCATTAATTTGTACATTGTTTTTCTCTACACCGGATATGAACTGTTTTTAAACTATAATGCATACAATTTATCAGAAACAAACTTCAGTTTTCTACATTACGAAGAAGAGTGGTAATTTTGCTTCATTAGAAGAAAAAATACAGTGTTCTCTGTGAGGCATGAATATGCTCAGCTTATTTTCTCATCTGCAAAATAAGGGATAATTTTTCCTTTGTAAGGTTGTTTCCTTTTTTTTTTTTTTTTTTTTTTTTTTTTTTTTTTTTTTTTTGAGAGAGGGTGCAAGTGAGCGAGGGACAGAGAGAGAGAGAATCCCAGGAGGGGCAGACAGAGAGAGAGAAGTGGGGCTTACTCAGGTGCCCAAGATCATTTTCTATTCAATTGTCTGGGTTATAGTAGGTGCTCATTAAAAGGTGGCTGTTTTTATGATGCTGCTGATTGTAAATGAATATGACAGGGTCTGTGCACTCAGTGAGTCGATAGTTCCAGGGCGGGGGGTGGGGGGGCAACACACAGATCTTTGATTACACTAGATGCTCTTCTGGAGGTATGAACAGAGGGGTGTGTGTGTGTGTGTGTGTGTGTGTGTGTGTCTGTGTGTGTGTGTGTGTTCCTGTTTCTTTGGTCTCAGTCAGAATCTTTGATCATCAATTTTATACCTTTCTTTCTTTTAGTGTAAAACATTTAAAGCTAGAAGTTTCCTCTAAGGCTTGCTTACCTGTATCTTTACAGGTTATAATGTGGTATATTTTCACTTTCATTTATTTAAAAATAATTCTGATTTCTCTTATGGGGTCTCCTTTGCCACATAGCTATTTAGAAATATGTTGTTAATTCTCAAATATTTGGGGTTTTTAGAGCTATCTTAGTGATTTCTAATTTAATTTTTTTGATATTGGAGAACATTCTGCGGAACATTTTTGTGTTTAGACATTTATTGAGATTTATATACCAGCCCCGGCATATAGGGTCTATGTTGAGAAATATCCAACGTGTACTTGAGAAAACTGTCCTGCAATTGTTGGGTGTGGTGTTCCACAAACGTCAGTTAGGTTAAGGTGGTTACTAGTGTTGTTCACATCTTCTGTAGCCTTACTCTTTTTTTTTTTTTGGTCTACTTTTATCAGTTACTGAGAAAGGAATGTTGAGATCTATGATTGTGTGTTTTCTGATTTTTCCCTGTAGTTCTGTTTTTGTCTCATATATGTTGAAACTATAATTTGATCCATACACATTTAGGTGTGGTGAATTGACTTTATCATTATGATATGTTCCTTTTAAACACTTTTTTTTTTTTTAATTTTTTTTTCAACGTTTATTTATTTTTGGGACAGAGAGAGACAGAGCATGAACGGGGGAGGGGCAGAGAGAGAGGGAGACACAGACTCGGAAACAGGCTCCAGGCTCCGAGCCATCAGCCCAGAGCCCGACGCGGGGCTCGAACTCACAGACCGCGAGATCGTGACCTGGCTGAAGTCGGACGCTTAACCGACTGCGCCACCCAGGCGCCCCTGATATGTTCCTTTTAATCTCTGGTCATATTCCTTGTCTCAAAGTCTGTGTTGTCTTATATTAATAGAGCCACACCGCATTCATTGTACCCGTTGTTTGCATGGCATATCTTTTTTATCCTTTTCACTTTCAACCTGTTCGTATATTTAAAGTATATCTCCCTTATATAGCAACTTAGGTCGGTCCTTTATTAATCTGTTGTGACAATTTCTGGCTTTTAATTTTTTTGTTTTTAACGTTTATTCCTTTTTTTTTTTTTTTTTTTTTTTTTGAGAGACAGAGAGCATGAGTCGGGGGGAGGAGCAGAGAGAGAGGGAGTCACAGAATTGTAAGCAGGCTCCAGGCTCTGAGTGGTCAGCACAGAGCCCGACGCGGGGCCTGAACTCACAAACCGTGAGATCACGACCTGAGCTGAAGTCCGACGCTTAACTGACTGAGCCACCCAGGTGCCCCTCATCAGATATATTTTAGTATTCCATTTTGATTCCTTTATTGGCTTTTTAGCAGTATCTCTTGTGTTTTTAGTGTTGACTTAGGGATTCAAATAGGCTTCTTAGCTTGTCACTGTCTGTATAGTCCTACTGTTGGACTACTTTACTTAAAATGTAAGAAACATGCAAGCATAAAACTCTGCTACTCTTCCGCATTCACTGTGCTATTGGTGTGAATGTATTTCACCTCTACGTATACCATGGAGTGTTACCATTTTTTGCTTTAAGCAGCCAGTTGTCTTTCAAATAAATTGAAAGGAGATTTTTAATCTTTTATGTCTACCTGCCTTTTTGCCAGTTTGGTTTCTCTTTATTCCTTACGGTACATCTGAGTTTTTGTCTGTTTGGCACCAGTTCCCTTTAGCTTGAAGACTTTCTTTTATAATGTCTTAAAGTTTCGTTTGGCTGGTGATAAATTCTCAGACTTTATTTGAAGATGTCTTAATTTCACTGTCATCGTTTGAAGTACATCTGTGTTGCCTATAGAATTCAGTTATTGTTTCCAGTCTGTTAGCTCTCGATAGATGTTCCACTGTTTGTGTCCATTGTTGCGGATGTCGGCATCACTTGATTGTTTCTGTGTGTGTAATGTGTTATTTTTCTTGGCTCCTTTCATGACTTTGTCTTACTTTCTGGTTTTTAGCAGTTTGTGATGTGCCTAGGGAAAAGTCCTTTTTTTTTTTTTTTTTTTTTTTTTTTAATGCTTCTTGGGGTTTGCTAAGATTCTTACGTATGAAAATGAATATTTTCTACCAGACTTGGAAAAATTTCAGCCATTATTCCTTCAAATATTGTTTTCTTCCCAGGGTGCCTGGGTGGCTCAATTGGTTAAGTGTCTGACTATTGATTTTGGCTCAGGTCACGATCTCACAGTTTGGGAGTTTGAGCCCTGCATCTGGCTCTACACTGTCAGTGTGGAGCCTGCTTGGGATTCTCTCTGTCTCCCTCTCTCTCTGCCCCTCCCCTGCTCTCTCTCTTTGAAAACAAAAAAATTAATAAACTTAAAAAATTTTTTTTTCTTCCCTATTTTGTCATCCTCTTCCAGAACTGCCAATTACATGTGTTTCATTCCTTATTATTGCCCCACTGAACCTTCAAGCTTTTTTTTTTTCTTCAATTTCTTTCTGTCTTTTCTTCTATTTTTCAGATTGTAATCTAAAAGGGTTGATGAATCTGGGAAGAGATCAGTGGAAATTTTCTGGTACTAAAATTGTCTAGTGAATGTTTCATATTGCTCCTTTTTATTTATTTATTTATTTATTTATTTATTTATTTAACATTTATTTATTTTTGAGACAGAGAGAGACAGAGCATGAACAGGGGAGGGGCAGAGAGAGAGAGGGAGACACAGAATCTGAAACAGGCTCCAGGCTCTGAGCTGTCAGCACAGAGCCTGATGCGGGGCTCGAACTCATGGACTGTGAGATCGTGACCTGAGCTGAAGTCGGACGCTTAACCGACTGAGCCACCCAGGCGCCCCTGAAGTCGGATTCTTAACCGACCAAGCCACCCAGGCGCCCCCATATTGCTCCTTTTGATAGTGCTCATTTCTCTCCTAAAATTACCCATTCTAATTCCCTTGTTATAACCAGGTTTTCCTTTAAGTTCTTGGATATAATTTATAAAGTTGTTTTCTAGTTCTCATCTCTAATTCCTAAATCTGGATCATGTCAGGCTCTATTTCCATTGCCTGTGTTCTTTCTCCTTGATAATGGGTCACTTTTTCTTCTTTGCCTGTATAATAACTATTTACTGTGTTGGATACTGTGGGGGATAACATGATAGGAAGTTTTGACTAAAGAGTATTGATTGAGCTTTTTTCTTCTAAGCGATTCCTGACAGGTCAGTCCTGTCAGGAGTGGATCTCTCTATCTACCTGTGTAACTATCCACCTTCCTACTCTAGGTACCTGTGTATCCGTCTAAAATGGTGTTTCCATTTTAGATGAAGTCCAGGTACGTGGCTCTTACTCTAGAGTATGATCTTTAAAGGCATGGCCCTCCTGGTGTCTAAATGGAGTATTTGAGGTGCTTATGAAGATCGTTTTATTCTGGTTGGGCAGAAACTCTGTGACCCCCGGCATGACCTCTGGAGTCTCTGTTGAGCCCACAGCTACCCCCCGCTCCTCTGCTAAATCCCTACAGAAACTTCTGGGGCCTACCCTTCTGCCACCTGGCTTGCAAATTCCAGACGTTTCTGCAACCTGAAACAGCTGCCTCTTCCTCCTTGGCACAGGGAAACTACAGTTCTGCTGGCAAATGCCCCCAGGCAGGAAGCCGGCTGTCCCGGGGCTCTGCTCTGGTGTTTCCCTTCTCTCGGCGCACAGGGTCCTGTGGCGCCCGTGGTTCCTGCCTGAAACAGTGGCCTCCTATGTTCCGTCCAGTTTCTTAGATTTATGGGCGGGGGCGAGGGTGGGGGGGGTGGGGGCGGGAGTCCGGGACCAACCATTCTTTCAGGGGTGGAGGCAGCCTCCACCCAAGCAGTTTGCTTGGAAGGTGTGTCTTCCTCATTACCAACATTAATGACACTCCACTGTTTTTTTTGTCCTAGTCAGAGTGTGACTGCTTTTCTTTGGACAGATGATTAATTTCTGTGTTGGCTGCAGCGTTGTCCTTAACTTATGTGTGCTTTTGTTCCGGAGCCAGCCTTTGGTCTGTTACTGTACCTGGTCACAGACATAACTGAATGACAAGTTGTCCTGATGGCCCGCTGAGAAGAGCTTGGTCTTTTGCACAAATTGTCATCTGTACCCTCTTACCTGTGGTCCTCATTGTCAGTGACAGTCTGTCCGTGATGATTCTAATTGGGCACAGTAGTCTTGAGAAGTTTTGAAAACGATCAGTCAAAAAAAGTTTTTTTTAACGTTTACTTATTTTTGAGAGACAGAGCGTGAGTAGAGGAGGGGCAGAGAGAGAGAGGGAGACACAGAATCCAAAGCAGGCTCTAGGCTCCAGGCTCCGAGCTGTCAGCATAGAGCCCAACCTGGGGCTCGAACTCACGAGCTGTGAGATCATGACCTGAGCTGAAGTTGGATGTGTAACCGGCTGAGCCACCCAGGCTCCCCAAAAATGATCAGTTTTAGAATCAGTTTTATGTGCTATTGACTTACACCTGGGGCTCGAACTCACGAGCTGTGAGATCATGACCTGAGCTGAAGTTGGATGTGTAACCGGCTGAGCCACCCAGGCTCCCCAAAAATGATCAGTTTTAGAATCAGTTTTATGTGCTATTGACTTACTTTAATTGTTAAAATTAGTTATCCTGTATCTACTTCCATAGTGTATCTTCTACATGAGGGATTCACATGTATTTGTATGTAAAATTGGCTTTAAAAATACTTTCAAATGAGCCTTCGATAATTAAGGCACCGAGGTTTATTTCTTCCTGTAGGGGCGTTTCTTTCTTTTTTCTTTATAGTTGGGGGGGGGGGGCTGTATTTTTTGTGACTGATGTACTTATATTTATGTAACACTTTTTATTTTCCAAAGTGTCTTCCCTTATATCTGGCCCTTCCTTTCCATTCACATTCACACAGCCCTAGCACACCGTCTTTTTACCCTTGCCTGGACCATCAGTGGTTCCTAATCCTCCCTTCTTATAAGAGTCTCCTGGCCAGTGACTTCTACAGCTGAATCTTCCTGGAGTTGCGTTTCTTGCTCTAATGTAAAAAGACATTTCCTGCTCCATTCTGTTTTCCAGACATTAGCTGCTTTCCATTCTACTTTTCTAGCCGGATTTCAGGTACTCTTTACTCAGCTGCTTCTACATTTCTCTTCCCTGACTGCATGCTGTTCCTTCCAGTCACAGTGTTCTTCCCTTCTCTCCATAGTTTCTCCTCCCCATTGTCCAGGGTCTGTCCTGCCCACAGTGTCACTCAGTGGAAACTGTCGCCAGTTCCCTGTGCTGCTGTCGTTACTGTCCATTTCACGCTTGAATTACTGGTGCTTGTCCATATCACGTCCTATCTCTAAACAGGGAACACGCCTCCTCAGTCACCCTATCTACTGGAGCACTTGGTGTCCTCCACGTAGTGGATAAAGAGTATCTGGCATCCCACTCATAGGGACCCTGGGGTCTGTCCAGGCAGCATCTGGGCTTATTTACATTTCCAGAACCAGGAGACTTAAGACCCAGACGTTGCATGCAGAATTAAGGACTGGTTCCAGATTTCTAGCTAGTCCGTCTCCTAATTTCTGTCCTTAGATAGCCTCTTCACTCTCATAGAATGTGGCTCAAAATTACTTTAGTTGACTCCTGAGGACATATCCTTGTATAGAAGGATACAAGTTTGGGGCTTGTCCAAACTCATCAAAACTGGTCTGGGGGAGTTGGCTTCTGCCTCCGTTGCTCTCGTTGATCCTCCAAGGACGTGGCTGCCACATTAGTCGAAGGCTGACCCCAGGTCCCTAGAGCCCTGCTGTCACAGGTCATCCTGCTCTCCCGACGTCACGCAAGACCCCATACAAATACACTCCATGTTCCTAGTTCTCTGAGTATGGCTTAGTATCACTGTAGGAGTGTAATTCTCCATTCCTGTCTCTGTGCCAGGCACTTCGCCTTAGTAACAAGGCCATGGGAAAGACTACTACCGGCCAGATCGTCAATCTGCTGTCCAATGACGTGAACAAGTTTGACCAGGTAAGCTGCCCCTGAAGGGGCCTCTTTCCTTCCCACCCCTTACTCGGTTTAACTTACTGGAGTTTCTGGTGCCGGTTTTGGGTGTAGGCCAGACTTCTGTTGGGGACAAAGACGAGGATACTTTTTATCCGCGTCTCATTTCTTCTGTGTGCAACTTAGCTATGATAATATGTGTGGTCCGGCAGGTAAGAGTTCTGTTTGCTTAATGTGTTTACAGCATACTTACTTGAAGACTTCATAAGCAGACAGCAGTGTTCTCGTCCTGCTTGGTTAAAGGGTTCTAATAGTCCTTCAGGAGTGGGGCTTCTGAGCACACTGTGTTGGTATTGCTGAATTGTCTTCCTCCATCTCTGGATGTTGACCTTCTGCTGGACAGGGATTGTTCTGGGCCTTCTAGAGTGCTTGCTACATAGGAAGTCTTTGATTAAAAAATGCCACATGGGTGATCCCTAGCCAGAAACAAACTGTTCTTCTGTATCCCACCGTGTTGCATTTACATTTACCTTATGAATGTATCACACTTTCTGGGGCATCGTAGCTGCTGGTTGAATCTATATGGCACTAGACCACTTCTCTTTCAATTATGCATTCATCAAACATGAACTAAGGTTCCTATTCAGTTTCAGGGATGAATAAGGCTTAGTTTCTGCCCTGGGAAAGCACAGCCTATCAGAGAGAGAAATGAGCAAGTAATTACTAGACAGCATGGTAGGTACCATAATACAGGTTTTTGTGAGGTCCTGGGGAGCCCAAGGGAGGTGGGGCTGAATTTTGTAGTAGAGGAAATTTGGGGGAACCCTGGGCCCATGCGTGGGGTAGACAGAATTGAAATCTTCCTTCTTTTTTTGGTTTAATTTTTAATGTTTATTTATTTTGAGAGAGAGAGTGTGCACGTGCGTGTATACAAGTGGGGGAGGGGCAGAGAGGAGGAGAGAGAATCCCAAGCAGGCTCTGCACCATCAGAGCAGAGCCTGACACGGGGCTCAAACTCGCGAACTGCGAGATGATGATCTGAGCTGAGATTAAGAGTTGGACGCTTAATGGACTGAGCCACCGGGGCGCCCCTTGAGATCTTCCTTCTAGTACTGGTGGTCGTGTTCTCCCTGGATGTCCCTGAAGCCTTCCCTGTGTCCTGGAACAGCTTCATCTGGGGCGGATACTTGGGATCTTGGGATACTGTGATCATTTCTGTGTAGGTTCCTGACTGTTCTTTGAGAGCAGATTGTTTCTGTCCTCACTGGTTTTGTGTTTCTGTAGTCCTAAGAAAGCTTTGTCTTTTTCTTTTAAGGTGACCATATTCTTACACTTTCTGTGGGTAGGGCCACTGCAGGCCATAGCAGTGACTGCCTTGCTCTGGATGGAAATAGGAATATCCTGTCTGGCCGGGATGGCAGTTCTAATTATTCTTCTGCCCTTGCAAAGCTGCATCGGGAAGTTGTTTTCATCACTCCGGTAAGAGAAACACTGGTTCAAAAAATAGGTAATATGTATTTGTTAATATCCATGGTCTGCTCCATGCTTTTTTTTTTTTTTTTTTTTTTTAAGTTTATTTTGAGAGTGAGAGAGTATGAGAGAGCAGTGGAAGGGGCAGAGAGAGAGGCAGAGAGAATCTCAAGCAGGCTCTGTGCTGTCAGCACAGAGCCCGACTCGGGGCTCGATCTCAGGAACTGTGAGATCATGACCTGAGCCAAGATCAGGAGTTGGATGCTTAATCAGCTGAGCTACCCAGGCACCCCTGGCCCCTGCTTTTGTTCAAAAGCCAAACAAATGTCTTCTGTGATCTCTCCTTTGTGTTGGCTGTTCAGGCTTGGCCAGTGGAGGCTCCAGCTTTAGGCTGGAAAGGTGAAGACATCCACTGGCTCCTCCTGGCCAGCTTTTTGGGCACCGTGCCTTGTAAGTAGTGTCTTCAAGCAAAATTTACATATGATGATGTTATCTAAACATGTATTAAATAATGCGACAATTTAAATGTCTATTTAGAGGCCCAGTTCTGGCTGCGTATATTTTTGTTACGCTTGTGTTAGAGCTGTTTCCAGGTGTGTATATGTGTGCCTTGTTTATAATTCAGCGTGTCCACTAAATTTTATAAGCTCCCCAAGGGCAACGCCAACCTCAGTTATATCTTTATACGTCCCACAGTCCCAGCAGCATACATGATAGAAAAGTGGCTGGTGATGCAGAGCTTACTGGGGGTGAAGCAGGTGCCAGAGGACTGGGAGAGGGTCATGGTCAAGGTTGTCAGGTGGATGATGATGAGCTATTTGAAGCGCATTGAGTTCTTCTGTGTCTTTACTGGTGGTGTTTTCTCTATTTGAAATTTTCTTTCCCCTCTTAGCCATGGAGATATATTCTTTATCCTTTGGGTCCTGTTCCAAAACTGCTGGGACTCTGAAGCTTTTCTTGCTCTCCCCCTCGCCCAGTAGAATCAACAGCTCTTTCTTTTCTGCTCTGAAGCACTTTGTTACCATGTTATTATACTGCAGCCAACTGTATTATTGTTGTTAGATTCAGGCGCCTTTCTGCCTTCCCTACCCACTCATGACTTCCCAGAACAGATGGTTTGTATCTGACTCTCTCTGATGTCTTCCTTAGCCAATGTTGTAAGTTCTCCAAAAGACTTCTTGAATTGGGATGAATTGTTGACTTCCTAACTGAAGTTTTTTTCCATTTGTATTTTGAGTAGGAACTGCCTCTGCTGTCTGGGCAGAGTTGCTGTAGGGAAGCATTTGATCCCTGGTCTCTGACTGTGCCAGCTGCTGATAAGCAAAGTGGGGCTGTGATGGCTGTTATTCATCTCTCACGTCTGTCCCCTTAGGAATAAGACTGCGACTTTCACAGACGTCAGGATCAGGACCATGAATGAAGTTATCACTGGCATAAGAATAATAAAAATGTATGCTTGGGAAAAGTCATTTGCAGACCTTGTCACCAGTTTGAGAAGGTAAAGTTTCTGTGTATTTCACATCACGTTTCTATACTTTTCGATCTCCTGCTTTCACCGAATTGTTTGACAAGTCTCAATGAAGTTTTCACATTAAAATGTGAATTTAGGGGCACCTGGGTGGCTCAGTCGGTTAAGTGTCCGACTTCTGCTCAGGTCACAATCTCACGGCTTGTGAGTTCGAGCCCCACGTTGGGCTCTGTGCTGACAGCTCAGAGCCTGGAGCCTGCTTTGGATTTTGTGTCTCCCTTTCTTTCTGCCCCTCCCCCTCTCGCACTCTGTGTCTCTCTCAAAAATAAACATTAAAAAATATATTTTTTTTAAATGTGAACTTAAATACTATACACCCCACCCTGTGCTTCTGCTACTCCAAAAACAAAATTTCAAATGTCTCTTAATACCCCAGATCCCAAACCAGCCATGATGGTAGTATTTGCAAATATGACATTTACACTGACGCTATAATTTGTGCGAATGTAGCACAAATAGGAAAATTATAGAGATTGGGCCAAACTGTCAGAATCAATATGATTCATTCCAGACAGAGACACAGATCCATGGAAACACTGGTCCTTTTTGTGTGGCTTTACGTTTGTAGAATGTTTTTCAGTCTGTGAGTTAAATATTGGATCAGTTGTGTGCCCCCCGCCCACGGCCCCTCTCTGACAGCCCTGTGCTTCTGTTCCCTCTTGCACTTACTTCGTAGGCACGTCTTCCTCTGCTTCGAGTGCACGCAGCTTCGTTCTTCCCTGGCCCCCACCAAGCCCGACCAACCTGGCTCGTCCCCCCAGGTTCCACTCGCACGCGTCCGGCCCCGACTCCACTGTTCTGAGGGAGGCACCTCTTCTCTGTGCACTCACGGGGCCTGCACTCACTGTTTCTGTCCAGTGCACACATTTTGGGTTGCTTAGTCTCTTCTCCTTATGAGTTCATGAGTTCCCGGAGAGGACAGGCTGTGTCTGTCATCAGCAAGGTGCCCAGCACAGGACTTGTAGTCACGCGTGCTTGTTGAGTGAATGTTCAACCTGGTCTGATCGACCCAGAATGTTAACGTGCGACATTACGCCTCCGTTTAGTTAAGGTGGGCGGAGTGGTTCTGAGCGTGTGGTCCTTATGGTGGAGCCTGGAAAGGGGCCACGGGCAACAGGCGTTTGAACAGACGACGTGGACGTTGATGCTTCCTTCAAACCTATATCCTCTCTTTTCCAGGAAGGAAATTTCCAAGATTCTGAGAAGTTCCTACCTCAGAGGAATGAATTTGGCGTCATTTTTCGTTGCAAGCAAAAACATCGTTTTTGTGACTTTCACCACCTACGTGCTTCTTGGACACGTGATCACAGCCAGCCATGTGTTCGTGGCAGTGACACTATATGGGGCCGTGCGGTTGACGGTCACCCTTTTTTTCCCTGCGGCCATTGAGAAGGTGTCAGAGGCGGTTGTCAGCATCCGAAGGATCAAGGTTTGGCAACAAATAACCTTGTTTTTTAAAAAAAAAATTTTTTTTAACGTTTATTTATCTTGGAGGGAGGGAGGGAGAGAGAGAGCGCGTGACAGAGAGAGCGTGAGAAGGGTAGGGGCAGAGACTGAGGGAGACCCAGAATCCAAAGCAGGCTCCAGGCTCCCAGCTGTCAGCACAGAGCCCGACCTCACAAACTGCGAGATCATGACCTGAGCCCAAGTAGGTCGCTCAACCGACTGAGCCACCAGGCGCCCCAATGACAAATAACCTTTTTAAGTTGTAGGTGGATTTTAAGCATAACACCTGATTTCATTTTTTTTTTTTTTAATTTTTATTATTTAAGTTTTGTTTTGAGAGAGAGTGCAAGTCGGGGGGAGGGGCAGAGAGAGAGAGAGAGAGAGAGAGAGAGAGGGAGAGAGAGAGAGAGAAAATCCCAAGCAGGCTTCACCTTGCTGTCCATGCAGAGCCCGACAGGGGGTTGGAACTCATGAACATTGAGATCATGACCTGAGTCGAAATCAGGAGTTGGATGCTAACCCGACCGAGCTACCCAGGTGCCCCGAAACACCTGCTTTTAATTTGGTGTCCTCATGCTGTGGTTTAATTCTCAGCAGCCAAGCCCGTAGTCATTCCAGAATGTTGTACGTGTTCCCCTCCCTGTCTTCTTGGGGGTGTGCCCTACAGAGAACTAAGTGGCTGATCATTCATGGGGGCAGTGATAGCAGTGGCACAGGGCCTTTGATCACCTGCAGGGTGATGAAGATGTCTGAGGCAGGAGGAAAACGAACAGATCTCCTCTCTTGTGCCAACTCAAATGATTCAGTAGCGACAGTATGCAGTTTTGGGGGAAGAAGATTCCTCTCTAGGTCAGGAAGGAAGGAGCTTGCAGAAGGGCCCTGGCTCCTTGGGTGGGGAGATGGCCTCAGCCTCACCGTTACTTCTCCCTGATTGAAGATGGGTTCTATCCCCCATGGATGCCTGCCTTGTGGTCTCTGAGTAAGTCTTTGGACCTCCACCTTTTGTCCCCTGTCCCCCTGTTTACTTGTTTTCCTGCCTCAGCCCATCTCTGGGAAGGTCTTTCAAATATGTCCCCTGCTTCCTACACCCCTTCCCCCCCCCCCCCCCCCCAATACCGCTGCCTCCTTTTCCTAATTAGCTGTCCCTACGTTGCCCGGGCAAATAATATCGCCAAGATGCAGGCCGACGCAGTGGGTGCTCAGGTGTTTGTGTGTTTATAAATAGGTCTAAAATGAAGATAAATACGCTCTGCTGACGGGACCTAGGCACGAACTTGAGTGCCTGGGCTTTACGAAAAACCTAGTTTGTTTTGTTCCTGTTCCTCCACAGTGATGGACGTGTAGTAGTATGTTCCTACTGAAGTTCTATGGCTCTGCGTGTGCCTTTTTTTTCTTTTTTTTAGTTTTATCATAAAAGCTGAGATTTTTTTTTTATG
This sequence comes from Prionailurus viverrinus, assembly GCF_022837055.1. Lineage (NCBI taxonomy): Eukaryota > Metazoa > Chordata > Mammalia > Carnivora > Felidae > Prionailurus > Prionailurus viverrinus. Next base: position 67,573,072 of record NC_062561.1, on the reverse strand, counting down.
ATGAATTAAAAAAAATTTTTTTTAATGTTTATTTTTGAGAGAGGGAGACAGCGTGGGCAGGGGAGGGGCAGAGAGAGAGGAAGACACAGAATCCAAAGCAGGCTCCAGGCTCTGAGCTGTCAGCACAGAGCCCAATGCAGGGCTTGAACCCACAAACTGTGAGATCATGACCTGAGCTGAAGTTGGACGCTTAACCAACTGAGCCACCCAGAAGCCCCAAAGCTGAGATTTTTTATCATGAAATTTCTGTCCTGTAAAAAAATATTACTCATGAGAGAGATCAGTCTTAGAGGGCCAGTTCTGGTCCCCAAGGTTGTCATGCTTCCTCCCAGGGGCTTCCAACAACTTTGTTAAAGTTGTGGCCCATGCATTTCAATAAAATTTCTGTTTTGTAGCGTTTGCATCTTGAAAGAGCACATCTAGGAAGATACTTTGGCCACAGTGATGTTCTAAGCATACCTAGAACCTTTCCAGATGCCAGCTTCCCATGCACATTTTGCTGTCATTTTGTGACTGTCGCTGCTGCAGCCAGCGCTTAGTGAGGTCCAGGCACATTGTCTCGGGTCATCCTGACAGCAGTTCGTGAGCACTAGTGTCCCCACTTGACCGGTAAGGACACCGTTCCTGCAGCAAGTGAACCAGTGTGCCCATCCTCACACAGCTTGCACACGATGCACTAGGATTCTTCCCAGACCCTGGTTTCTTACCCCTTGTTACGTCACCTCCACTGCCTTCCTAGGACCTTCCGGCACGAGTATTTCCTCACGTGTAGTTTTCATCATCCAGTCTCATTCTGAAGAGACCTGCAGGGGTTCCTGCAGAATCAAAATTTTAAGCTCTGGGTTTAAGCTCAACTGGCCCGTGTTTCCCAGCGCAGGACCCTCCATTCTGGCCCCGGATGTGGGGGAGGGGAAGGGCTTATCTCTGTGATGCACCACATTCATATGCGCTTTGGGGTTTTTGCCCATGCTGTTCATCTCAGGGGGTTGCCTTTTTTTCTGTTCTTGATTTAGGTAAATGCTGCTGAGTCCCCCAGCCCCCGCAATCTTCCTCCAGCACTTTTTCTCATGCTGACCTCAGGGTTCCATATTAAAAAAATTTTTTTTAAGTTTATTCATTTTGAGAGAGAGAGAGAGAGACAGATTGAGAGAGAGACAGAGAGAGAGAGAGAAAGAGAGCAAGAGAGCAAGAGAGTGAGCAGAGAAGGGGCAGAGGGAGAGAGAGAGAATCCCAAGCCCCAGCGTGGGGCTCTATCCCATGAGCCCGGGATTATGACCTGAGCCGAAATCAAGAGTCAGGTGCTCAACTGACTGAGTCACCCAGGCTCCCCAAGCTTCCATATATATGTGCAAGGCCAGTACCACACCGTTCAGCATCATGGCATGTGGCTGGTTCTGACTCGACAGGACTATACTAAGTCCCCTGACAGCAGATGATATCTGATAGTTCTTTTGCATAGTGGCTGGCCCATGTTGGGCATCTACTGGGCCTCAGATAAATACTGAATTAGTGGAAGCAACACTAATTCAGAGTCAGTGTAGACTCTGCTGGCCTGGCTTCTGGCCTGGGCTATTAGGTCTTATAGATAGTTAGAAGCATCCGTCTTCTTTGGTTAAAAACATTAGTTTTACTGGCCATTGTGTAATAAAGGAAGATGAAAACCATGTGGCTTTATGCGAAAGTGCATCTTGAATCCAAAGGCAATCTAGAGACAGAATGCTCTCTTTGAAGGTCAGTCTTTTCTTTCCTCTTAAGGTCTTCAACTGATTGGGTGAGGCCTACCTACCATCATGGAGGGATAATCTGCTTTAAAGCCCACTGATTTAAGTGTCAGTCTCATCTGAAAGGTACTTTCACTGTAACATCCAGACGTGTTTGAGCAAATGACTGTGGCTTAGCCATGTTGACCCATAAAATTAACCATCACACCCACTGGAATCTCCCATCTCCTCCTTCGAACTCCCCGGATGTGACTTTGTCCTCACTTCCCACATGTGTGGGATGGATGTATTCTCCTCCCTGATCTCCAGGCTTCTGAAGACAGGCGCGGTGCCTTGTCCATCTTTGCATTCCTCACTGCACATGCTCAGGAGATGTGTCACTGTATTCTCCACGTCTGTGAGATGCTGCAGGCATCCAGCAGTTGAGCGTTGTTTTGTGATACATAAAATCACATAGCATGAAAGGGATCTTGCAGAAGGTTTTGAGGGAGTTGTATCCAAATATTTGGGTGGGACTTTTGATTGCTTTTCTGCTAAAATGCAGCTGAACTGTGTCTGAGGCTGGAAATTCTTCCCATGGAGATGTGTCCAGTAGCATCAAAGGTATGACTTGCTGAGAACTTTGAATTTTCCTGGGTCTGACTTTGTCAAGCCCCTTTGTGTCCTGATGAAGCATCTTTGATTTGGGCTGAAAGCCCAAGTCTTCTCTCCTCTGTATAAAGTTTCTGGCAGAAAGGTGGGCCTAGGGATTTAGAGTTTGTTGAGCAGAAGTTGTTTTCAGTAGAGGTGGGACCAGTGGCCGAGTAGGTTGGTGAGAAAGGGGTGGTTAGCATGGCAAACTGCTTCATGGTGGCTTTGAAGTAATTATTGAAGTATCTTTTTTTCTTTTAGATCTTAGACTTTTTTCCAACCCATATGGTTTCTATAACCCCTTAAGAAATTTAGATCTCAAGTACATCAGAATCACCTGGAGGGCTTATGAAAAGTAACTCATGATAGTTTGGGGACTCTGAGTCTCTGGGTCATGCAGGGCCCGAGGTATCTGTGTCCTAGGCAAGTGTGCCTGTGTTACCTGAAAACATGCCACACGTGGGAAACGTTGCCCCAGCTGCTGGAAAAAGCACACAAAGCCAGAATGTGCTTAGCAAAATGTAAAAGATGTCAGGGTCATGTTAAGACTAAAATCAGTGGACGGGAGAAACTAACACCTGTCTTGGTTTGTGCTAGACTTTTGGGGGGCCCATTTAGAATTCCTTCAGTCACCCCACAAAGTAACTGAGCGCCTACCTCAAGCCTGGAGCTGTGCTAGATGTGTATATACAATGATAAGCAAATGCACAGAAGGCTTGCCTGCTTAGAATTTCTGAAGCATCGAGAGGGAGTTAATAAATGCTCACACAATGACATTCACTGTTAATGTGTGTTTCGTGTCATCAGTCAGTCTTTGGAAGAAAAAGTCTGATGGGATGCCTGGGTGACTCAGTCGGTTAAGTGTCCAACTTCAGCTCAGGTCATGATCTCATGGTCCATGGGTTTGAGCCCCATGTCGGACTCTGTGCTGACAGTTCAGAGCCTGGACGGAGCCTGCTTCTGATTCTGTGTGTCTGTCTCCCCCTCCCCTGCTCATGCTCTATCTCTCAAGAATAAATAAACATTAAATTTTTTTTTCTTTTTTTAAGAAAAAGGCTGAGGTCCTATGAGGTGCTTTGTAGACACCGCTGTAATTTTGGAGGTGGGACTTCCTGGGAAGGCTGAAGGAGTTCCGTGGAGAGTTACATGTGTGTGTGTGTGGGGGGGGGGGTGGGGGAGATAGGAGGCTGATACTCTGCATTTTTGGGGGGATAGTTATGTGGCAGAAGGTCTTATTAGAAAGCGCTTGGTGCAGCAGAAGGAGATCCATGTATTTGACGATGAGGGCGCAGAGAGAGGCCTGAGCAGGGGGCAGAGCACCTTATAGACCACAGGAAGGTTTTTTGCTTTTTCAGAGCTCACTCTGGCTGCAGCCCAGGGACCGGATCTGAGGAGGTCGAGGTGGGGATCTAGTGTAGAGCAGGAAGTGTTCAGAGGCTAATGCAGTCCAGGAACTGGGTGATGTGGTTTGGATTAGGCTGAACTAGACGCAGTGAGATTTGAGAGCCACTCAGGAGCACGTACCCGACACAGGTAATAGGCAGTGAATATAATGGACTGATCCAATGTTCACTCCTCTTTCCTTCCCTGCCTCTCACGTGTTTTGTGCAGTGAGAGGTAAAAATGGCAGCAGGCGAGGAAGAAAAGATGCGCTGAGGACACTCACCAGGTAGTTAGGACTAGGCGAGGTTTGGCTCGTAGAGGGTCAGAAGCTTGGGAGGCGCCCAGAAGTTTGCTGTGACACTGTCTCCTGCAGCCTGGGACTCAGATGATGTTTGGGAGTCCCAGAGGTAAATGCAGCACACCTCTCCACCTTGAAGGTGGCGCTGGGATCCCCAGACCTGGCGTAAAGCCAAACGTGGGCTGTAGAGTGTATGTCTTCTCTTCCACACACACTTGTCAATTTCCTTTTTTTCCACGTACTGAAAATGAAGGATTTACTACGAAGTTATAGGCCCAAGAAGTTCCTTCTATTTTTCTTTTAGTGACATTGAACGAGTCCAATAGGATTATAAAAGATCTTGTCTTAACTTCAAAGCAGTGAAAGTCTTAACGATGTCTACACCCAGTAAAGTGAGGTTATAGTGTTCACAAAGCTGCTTACGTTTTTGCCTAGCAGCCACTGTGAAGTCAATCTTGTTGGCTTGAGTTCTGACGGCTGATGCTTTCCCGCATGACCTGTTCTGGGTATGCACTTCATGGCTTTAATGGCAATTTAATGTCAGCTTTTTCATCAGCCTGAGCACTTGAGAAAAATCCAGCCAGCACATCTGGCACCTTTATAAGCCGTTCATGTGTTGAATGGAGCCTCATTTAACCACCGGGAGACTGTGACTCCTTTCTCCACTCAGACCTATTATTTACAGACAAATGCTCAATAGATTTACTTCCTCACTGTGTGCATAGTTTCTCTTTTCTTTCTTTCCTTGAAGGTGCAGAATTTCTATTCTAATATGCACATACTGAATTTTGAATTTTATGTCTTGGTAATATGCTTAAGCTAAAATTTGAGTTTTATTCTGTCTAGACAAGATTTATGACACCTACAGCCTTCTGCTTGTTGCCATCTTAACTCATACTGTGTAAGACTGTAGTGATCTAGTCAGTGATTAGATTCACTCGAACCAGCCGTAGAGTCGGGTTCTTTAGGGGTTATCATGACATGCTGACCCTTTGCTAGCCTCAGTGTGGGGTTTGAGTTGGGCTGTTCGTTAAGTGCGTGAACGGCATAGTCTTCTCCCTCGCCATGACTTAATATCCCTTTGGGGATTCAGAAGTAGGGTGGGCAGTGCCAGCTAGGGCCCTTGTGAGCTGGTTCCCAGGAGGATTAGCATTTGAGATGGGTTGGGAAGGAAGGGTTGGTTCAGTACTCAGAGTATCAAGGCGGAGGGCACTTGGGGAGTGTGAACTTAGGTGCTCATGGGTCACTGAAGGGTTTTAAGCATGGTGGATGTTCTCAGAGGTGTTTCAGTGAGATCATGAGGGAGTGTGGGGAGCCTAGGTGGCTCAGCTGGTTAAGCAACTGACTTCGGCTCAGGCCATGATCTCCTGGTTCATGAGTTAAAGCCCCACGTCAGGGACTCTGCTGTCAGTGTGGAGCCTGCTTCGGATCCTCTGTCCCCTTCTCTCTGCCTTTGGCCCACTTACGCTCTCTCACTCTCTTAAAAATGAATAAACGTTAAAAAAAAATAGGAAGTGGTGTTAGGTTTGACAGTGTTGGGGATGCTGGGGAAGGAATCGGGAGGGTATAGGGAGACAGCAAAAAATTGTGTCGGTGTTGTAAACGATTGGTGGTGAGATTCCGAAATTACGTTGTTTCAAGAGGAATGAAGAATTGGAGGGATCGGAATTGTTGCAGAATAGACAAGAGTTGCTGTCTGGATGACTGTGGGGGAGCTGGTGTGGAAGAGAAATCATGGCCATGCTGGGTTTAAAGCCTGCAAAGGAAGGAGTCCTCAGACCATCGTCTGTCCATTCTGCTTCCCTGTTAGACACGGGCATGGGGCAGAGAGGAAGGTTCTCAGCGAGCCTGGACGAGTGGAAGCATCTGTGAGCAGACCTTGCCTCCCGCAGGCTGGGTCTTTGAGAGAAATGCACAGGAACACGTTTTCCTTTTCCTGCACAGAAGAAACTTTGCATATTCAGCTTTAACCACATTTGTAGCTTTGCAGCAAGATAGACAAGATTTTAATGACTTAAAGAGTGTTTATGGTTTTTAGAGTAGCAGTTGACTTCTGTGTTCTCCTGAAACATTTTCACATGCTTATTTCAGTTGCTTCCTATGTTGGTTAGGATGAGGTTTGCCCGTGGGTCCTAGAATACCCATGTTAAAGCTGCTTGTACAGGTAGTTCATTTTTCTTTCCTGAGCAAACCTTCGTGAGGTTGTGTGTCGGTTTGCTAGCGCTGGGGCCGCAAAGTTGCCACAAACTAGGTGGCTCAGAGCGACAGGAATGTGTTGTTTCACGGTTCTGGAGCCAGAAGTCTGAAATCAGGGTGTCCTCAGGGTCGTGATCCCTCTGAAACCTATAAGGGAGAATCCTTCCTTGCCTTCTCTAGTTTCTCGTGTGGCTGGCACACCTTGCGTTTCTTGGCTTGTGGTTGCCATCACTGTAATCTCTGTCTTGGCTGTTTCCTACCTGTATGTATCTCTCTTCCTCCTCCTCTTTCCCTCTCCCTCCTCTCCGCGTCCTTCTCCTCCTCTTCCCCACTCCTCCCCACTCCTCCCCACTCCTCCTCCCCTCCTCTTTGCCTCTTTCCCTCTCCCTCCTCCCCTCCTCTCCACCTCTTCCTCCTCCTTCTCCTCCTTTTCCTTCTCCTCTTTTCCTCTTCCCCCTCCCTCCTCCCCTCCTCTCCTCCCTATTCCTCCTCCTCCTCCTCCCCACTCCTCCTCCTCCTCCTCCTCCTCTTTGCCTCTTTCCCTCTCCCTCCTCCCCTCCTCTCCACCTCCTTATCCTCCTCTTTTGCTCTTCCCCCTCCTTCCTCCCCTCTTCTCCTCCTCCTTCTCCTCCTCCTCCCCACTCCTCCTCCTCCTCCCCACTCCTCCTCCTCTTTTCCTCTTCCCTTCCCCCTCCTTCCTCCCCTCTCCTCCCCACTCCTCCTCCTCTCCTCCTCCTCTTTGCCTCTTTCCCTCTCCCTCCTCCCCTCCTCTCCACCTCCTTCTCCTCCTCCTCTTTTGCTCTTCCCCCTCCTTCCTCCCCTCTTCTCCTCCTCCTTCTCCTCCTCCTCCCCACTCCTCCTCCTCCCCACTCCTCCTCTTCTTTTCCTCTTCCCTTCCCCCTCCTTCCTCCCCTCTTCTCCGCCTCCTCCTCCCCATTCCTCCTCCTCCTCCTCCCCACTCCTCCTCCCCCTCCCCACTCCTCCTCCCCACTCCTCCTCCTCCTCCCTACTCCTCCTCCTCTTTTCCTCTTCCCTTCTCCCTCCTTCCCTCCCCACTCCTCCTCCTCCCCACTCCTCCTCCTCCTCCTTCTCCTTTTTTCCTCTTCCCCTCTCCCTCCTCCCCTCATCTCTGCCTCCTTCTCCTCCTCCTCCCCACTCCTCCTCCTTCTCCTCTTTGCCTCTTCCCCTCTCCCTCCTCCCCTCATCTCTGCCTCCTTCTCCTCCTCCTCCCCACTCCTCCTCCTCCTCCCCTCTTTCTCCTCTTGTTTTCCTTTAAAGATTTTATTTCTGAGTAATCTCTGTGCCCAATGTGGGACTCAAACTCACAGCCCCAAGACTGAGAGCTGCACGCTCCACTGACTGAGCCAGCCAGGCGCCCCATTGTGTCTTCTTATAAGGACACCAGTCATATTGGATTTAGGGGTCACCCTACTCCAGTATGACCTCACCTGAATCAGCCACATCTTCAATGACCCTATTTGCAAATAAAGTCACATAATTGAGGTAACTGGGGTTATGACTTCATCCTGTCTTTCTGGGAGGGCACGATTCACCCCATAAGAAGTTCCATGGCTAGTATGCTGTTCTGTGGCTTTAGAGGCCCAGACGCTTTCCTTCTTGCTTGTGGCCTTGCCCAGAGAGTCATGGGCCAGAGAGGCTTTTTTTTCCAGGAAGCAACCTTATTCCTGCCGGCACTGCTCAGTTGGGTTCGTACCCGAAGAACTGAGCCCCGAACGCCGTGTGGCATAGTTTTTCATACATTTTTTACTTCTTTGTCTCTCATATGTAGTAACATACAAACATGTAGTCTGATTAAGTGGTCTCATGTTACAAGGTCGTGAGGGATGTGGTCACATATGCATATAACCAGGTTGCCTTGAGGGTTTGTTTTTTTTTTTCTTTTCTCTTTTTTCTTCTTTTCCAAGGGAGGGGACCCTACCACAGCTTTGGCTAAGCTGCCGACTTCCAAGGCCCAAGCCATTGGGTGGAGGAAGGTTCCTGGGCATGATCACTTTCCACTGGCCTAAACTTAATCACCTGACTCTGCATAGCTCTGTGGGAGGCTGGGAAGAGGGGTCCCTTTCCCAGGCTGCCATGCCCTAAAAGCCAGGAGTTTGTTTCCACAGAAGAACGAGAGCAAGTTTTGAGGGCCGTTAACAGTTGCTGCCACACATTCAAAGTTTTGGGGGTAGAGGGGTATTGGTTGTTCATTCTGTTTGTACCAGTGTAGCTTTTCCCGTTGAATTATGTCTAGCATTTGCAGAGCAAAACCGAGTTTTCCTGTATATGTGATTGTGTTAGGTTTGTAATGGTTAGCATGACTTGGTTCGATTCAAATTGCACCACCTTGCTGCTATCTGGTGTGGACAAGAGCAGGAAGCGTGGAAAAATACCTTCTCCTGCTGTCGAGAGGGTATTTGCTAAGGAGAAAAGACAAGTGATTATGAAGAGATGCTTGTAAAAAATATATATATATATATATATATATATATATATATATATATATATATATATATTTATTTATTTAAGTAGGCTTCATGCCCAGCGTGGAGCCCAACATGGGGCTTGAACTCATGACCCTGAGATCAGGACCTGAGCTGAGATCAAGAGTCAGATGCTTAACCAACCCGGCGCCCCTAAAATTTTTTTTTTTTTTTTTAGAATGATGACAAGTGATAGCTCATGACAGGAAGGATGCATTGCTGTGATGCTTATGGGGGGAAAAGCAAAGTGTACCCAAGTGCCCAGGGAAAGGGCAAAACAAAGAAATGGACAGAACCACGTTTTTCATTCAGAGTCTCTCTGCCACTGGTTCTGTGTTCCCAGCCTGTCCTTTTGCATCAACTCGATTTCTGAAGGTCTGGGGGTGGCCTTCGTCTGGGTGCCCAGCGTCTCACGTGGTGCTTGGCACATGGTGGGATTAGATAAATATTTATGTAATCATTTCCTACCAACTCCCATGTTTATTGTTAGTAACACAGGAGTAAAACCGTGACAATGTCCAGGTTCTAAATGTGTTCGCTGCTCGTAACTATATTTTCTCTTGAGGGAAGAATCCGTATACTTGTTGAGAAGGTTACAGAGTTAGCTTTGTGAACTCAGAGTGTGTGTGTGTGTGTGTGTACTATATTATATAATTACATAGTACATACTGTGTTCTGATATGAGTCCCCCTTGTAAATACAGTTGGTAAAATGATACAGAGGCTGCGTAAAATGCTACGTTGCAAATTCCAGGAAAGCAATTATTCTTGCTTATGCTTTGTTCCTACAGTTCAACCAGCCTTTTTCCTTCTTCTGCAGAACTTTCTGTTACTTGACGAGGTACCACAGCGTACTCCTCAGCCGCCATCAGACGGTAAAATGATCGTGCATGTGCAAGACTTCACTGCCTTTTGGGATAAGGTGACAAATCCTCCCTTGCAAGATCACAACTGGTAAAAGACAACCGGGGATGTAGATTTAATAGAGAATTTTGATTTTTTTTTTTTTTACACACCATATAAAATGTGACTTCCATTGTTTCCTTGAAAGTATATTATAAACATTCTCAAAATCAGGAATAAGGTTTGTAGTTAATGGGGATTAAGTATAAAATCAGCTCAAGGCATATGACATGTTCTTTGTCCCATTGTTAGGAGAACTTTCCAAGTATGATCACATTGTTTTCGGTGATAAGTTTGCAATGTCCCCATTTACAGGAGACAAGTGATACGGTCCGGAACGGGTTAGCTAACACGTACATCACAAGCTGTTACAGAAGAGAGACTGGGAAATCAGTGTACGTTTTTTACCCTGACGCTATCAGACCATCTCCTTACATATGGAGTGAGGCCCATGACGTGGCTATTTCCTGTAGGGTAGTGTGACGGCTCCTGTTCTAAGCTTCTGGAAGGTGCTGGCTACTTTGGGGGCTGGCAGGGGCAGGGAGGAGGCAGCTGGTGAGCACAGTAAGTGCCAGTGATTTCCCAGCTTCAGGGTTCTGTGTGGGAAGCTGACAGGTAGGACAGGTGAGGTCACGAAGGTTTTCTGACACTTGGTTGATTTAGGACATTTAGGCAAATGGGAAAAACCCTTCCTACCTTACTGCAGCGGATTCCCTCCTGCTTGGTAATTCTCCACTGGTGCACTTGAAGCACTTCTAGAAAGCTCTGTTCCAGTTCCCTTCTGTGAGTGCTGGGGAGTTAGGTAGTGCACTGAGGTAGTTACCACACACCCTGTATGATGACCCATCACCACCTTTCTTTTGTACGAACCGTGCAACACTAAAATGAGCACTTTTGTTCTTCTTCCCAGAACTTAATCACTTGTTCCCAGACTTTTCCTGCAGCTTTTGCGTTGTAGCACAGAACACCCCCATCCTGTTGTCCTGCCCTTGTCTGGGGAAGGACTGTGCCTCTCACTGGGGGTGATTAGGGGCCCTAGGGTGAGGGAGGGGCACAGACTTTGGGGATTTGGGAAGGAAGCTAAGGCCACCGGGCTGGGAGGCAGAAGGATGTGGGTTTTCGAACCACCTACTAGACAGCTGGGTGGGTAGGTGGGCAAAGGTCTTCACCCCCACCTGGTTTCATTCATGAAAGGAATGCACTCGGTTTCAGTGTCTGAGCTTGGAAGTGTATGGTCCGGTGGGAGCCTCTAAATCGCCGCGGGGCAGGGGTTTTCATCCTGTGGTTCACTGCTATGTCCCCAGGGCCTACCCCACGGCTGGGCTGGCTGGGCTGGCGCATTGCATCAGCCTCTACTGAGCCCCAGGGCAAGGGGGCCTGAGCACCCCTGAACTGTCACATGCTGCCCCCTTCTGGTCACGCTCGAGCAATGCCTGACCCTGGAGCCCGGGCCAGGAAGCAGCAACTTGTCTGGCGCTAACAGGAAGCTCTGAGGTGCAGGGAACGGGAAGCCAGTGTCGTTCTGTGGCTTCTTACTTTGTAGATGTAACTGAGTTAAAAAAAAAAAAAAATGTAGTCAAGTAGGAGCTAGTTCGTTGTTAGACATGAAGAGAGGAGTGGAAAAGCTTAAAAAAATGTTTCTATGTATTGAAATCCACCTTAATGACAGTTTTTATAATTCTATAGAATCTGGGGCTGGTTTTTTTGGTGTGCATGCGTGCTTAAATGTAATTATCCTGGTTTTAGTATGTACCCATTTTATGGCCAATTATTCCAGAGAAGGTTTTCATTTTGAAGATCACACAGACCTTTTATTTCTCCTGCTGTGCCTTTAGCCTTTCTGCCTTGTGTTAACTGTGTGTACACATTCCCAGCGTAGAGAGAGGTCACACAGCAACCCAGCTCTGCACCTGTGCATGGGAAAGTTCGCTCAGCTGCTTTTGGCTATCCGTGGCTTGGATTCTTCCTCCCATCATCCCTTGTAGTTGAACTTGCAGGGAATGTTCTGAACAGAAGCTCTGTACGTTTCTCTGCCCTTCACGTATCTATCTGGAGGTTTGTCTTTGAGGAACCCTTTTTTAGAAATGTAGAAGGTAGCAGTGCCTTAGATCAACTCACAGTCAGTTTCCTGTGATCGTGGGAGGACATTCCCCCAACTGTGTTTGCAGAACACTAACCCCTTACAAGCCTTCTTCAGAAAGGGTTTGGGACTCACACACATTCACGAGATCCTCAGTCCTGGGGCCATGCATGGTCAGGACTCCCAGAAGCATCCCACGGGGAAATGAGGCGGAGATTGTAACAGTGGGAACGAAGCCCACAGTGTCAGCACAGGAGCTCAACACAGGGCTCGAACCATGAGATCATGACCTGAGCCAAAACCAAGAGTCAGACGTTTAACTGACTGAACCACCCAGGCGCCCCATTTATTGAGAGTTTTCTTAACACTAAATCTCCTTATTGTAGAATTTATAGAATGTTTAGGAATACAACTTCTGATTAGCATGATTTTTGCTTTATCCTTTTCCGTTGTGTTGGATTCTGTGCTGTAGTGCACGCCTCCATGTTTTGTTTTTTTTTGTTTTGTTTTTTTTTTTTTTTTTACAGTAAAAGTACTTTGTTGTACCTGTTTACTAGGACAGGTAATGCATGGTACAGGTAGAAGACAGACTATTTCTCTGGTCCGTGATACCATATACTAACTTACTTGTTATTTTTGTTGGTGTTAAATTTGAGCTCTGATTACAGCCTTGACCACCACGCACAGGAGCCTTTTTGCCAAGAGTGATCTTACAATGCCAAGTGCCTTCTTGCTTTGTGAGCATTACTCAGATTCCTTCCTTATTAAATGAGAATGGAGAGGTTACGGGAGATTTCCAGTTACTTAGCAGCAAAGGGCCTGGCATGCCGTGTACTTATACTGCCACCTTGTGGGGGTTAATGGAATAGACGATTAAAACGAAGGGTCATAATGTAAAACTTGAAAACTTCCCATACTGAATATTCTGTTAACTGTATTCTTTTAATATTAGTGTGCACCAAGAAGTTTTCATTTCAGAAGGGTGCCTTATCATTTCTACAACTTAAATTCCGTGGGTGTCTAGAACTGGGTTCACATGCAAATCTGCTAAGAGAACAGGCCTTCAGAAAAGCAGCTAAGCCCCAAAGAACTATAGTTGAGGGGTGCCTGGGTGGCTCAGTCGGTTGAGCATCCAACTTTTGATTTTGGTTCAGGTGATGATCTCACAGTGTGTGAGATCAAGCCCTGGGTTGGGCTCTGCGCTGACAGTGTGGAGCCTGCTTGGGATTCTCTGTCCCTTTCTCTCTCTGCCCCTCCCCCCTTTGCACTCTCTCTCAAAGTAAATAAACATTAAAACATATATGTATATATATATTTATATTTTTATATTTGTATTGTATTTATTTTTATATTTATATATGTGTATGTATGAATGTATGTGTGTGTATATATATGTATATACATATACACACATGTATATGTAGAGAGAGAGAGTGTGAAACGGACTCCAGCACATGGTATCTTCAGATAGGAAGGGGGAGAGATGTGGGTTATGTTCACATATCAGTGACTATTACAGTATTTTCTTTTGGAGGTAATTTGTGTTACTTTATTGAAATGTGCCTATTTTTGTGAACTTGAATTTGTAGGCATCAGAAACCCCAACCCTACAAGGCCTTTCCTTTACGGTCAGACCCGGGGAATTGTTAGCTGTGGTCGGACCTGTGGGAGCAGGAAAGGTAAGTCATAGTGCCTTTTGACAGCTCGCTGCCATGCCACGTCCCATATTAAATTCTTGGGGTTGGGCTGTGTGTAACACAAGTTTGACTGGGTATATCCAGAATGGCATTTCTCAAAATGTGTTCCATGGAGCATTGGTTCTGCAAGAAGGTCGCACGGCCGCATCAATCTGGATCGTGTGCTTGTGTTTTTCTTGGTGCTTCAAGTGGCACAGTTTGGAAATGCTTATCTGGAAGATGGATGTCTCCGTGAAGGAAATTCCTTACGTGACTGCTATTCGGGATGGAATGACTAAGAAAACGGATTCTTCTTTTTGTCAGAGCAAATTCTACAGGAGGTCTTGGGGTTGTAAAAGGCTCTTCTGGGAAGCTTTAAACATTTCCTTATGTGGCTTACCCAAGTCACGTCCGTGCACAGTGGTGAACGTATGGCCACGTGCATGGCACTGTGCTAAGAGCAAAAGACACGGATGTAAGAAGGCTCGGGCTGATTGCCCTCTAGAAACACCCAGGTCCTGGGGCAAGACAGGTACGCGAAAGGATGATTTCGGCTCAGTTCTGAGCATTCTGTTAGTGGTAGGCACAGAGCCACCACGTCCGTATGTCGTGAAAGACTTGAAGGAGGTGTGTGTGTGCACTTAGCCCTGTGCATCTGAAACAATAGAATAGGGAATGCTACGTGTAGGATGAATAAATGATCGAGCCGTCATTTGATGGGTTTTTGCTTTTTGGTAACCTGACCCCCTTCAGAGTCCCTTTAATCTTTCCTGACGCATCGGATAGATTATTTACACACAGCTTTTCAGAAACGAGGATAGCCGGATGCAGGACCACCTGCAAACCTCAGACAGAGGAAGTGTGTATTATGCCAGCCTCCCCTGTTGGGAATGGCCAGCAGTCTGTCTTTGAGCACAGCATTTCATTTGGGGGGAAACGCGCTCGGGCAGAGCAGGCTGGTATCCTCTGTTTTGTTAGCATTCAAATTTGATTTTAAATTTGTAAAAAATACGTATTTATTTTTGGGAGAGGGGAAGAGAGGATACCCTGCGGGTTCTGCGCTGACAGGCTGACAGCAGTGAGCCTGACGCGGGACTCGAACTCACGGACTGTGAGATCATGACCTGAGCCGGAGTCAGCCGCTTAACTGACTGGGCCACCCAGGTGCCCTCCGAGCATTCACATTTATTATTGCACCTTCCAGGGCTGTACTTGAGTCTGTTTTAAGTGGAAGCGCTCTGATGTGTATCAGACCCCGGGGCTGGGGGAGGCGGGATTGGGAATAGCAGCGGCTTGTCTGTGCCCAGTGCTGCTGGCACACACTTGCTTGTTTCCAATCTGTTTCAGTCGTCGCTGTTAAGTGCCCTGCTGGGGGAGCTGCCCCGGAGCCAGGGGCTGGTCAGCGTGCACGGAAGAATCGCCTATGTTTCTCAGCAGCCCTGGGTGTTTGCAGGAACTGTGAGGAGTAATATTTTATTTGGGAAGAAGTATGAAAAGGAACGATACGAGAAAGTCATAAAGGCTTGCGCTTTGAGAAAGGTAAGGACTTTTGAATTACACACGTTTGAATTTCAAGTAATAATAGTGTTGATTGAAATGACAAGGTTGAGTTCCTTTTTTTGAAAGCTCTTTGGACATTATTTAATACTTCAAGCTGGTCTTGTGGGCAGACGCACCACATGTAACTGCACAGAGGCACTGCTGTTTTAATCCTGATGTCATGAGGATCACAGGATGCTTCTCTTGTTTTGTGAAGTTTTATTCACTTTGCACTTTTTAAATGGACAGTTATAAAAAAAAAACGAGTAGCGTAAAGAGCCCTCATGTACCCATCCCCCAGCTTTAACCATGCTCTGCTGGGGGAGGAGGAGTAAGGCTGACCATTCCCCCTGCCCTCTGCCAGCCTCACCCACACCCCGAATTATTCTGATGCAGAACGTAGCCCTCCTGTAGTTCGTCTGCACGTGTTTCCTTCATTATCTCTAAAAGATAAGAAGTCCTCTGAAAAGAAACCATGTTATCACCCTTGAAAAGTGACCACAGGTCCTTAATATCATCACTGCCCTAGTCCACGTGTACATTTCGTTAATTATCTCAGCAGGAAACCTGGTCAGCCATTGGTTTGAGTCAGACCCCACATCAGGTCTGTACTTTGCTCTTGGCTGATTTATATCTGGGGTCCCTTTCAGTCTCTAGGTTTCCTCTCCACTTGATTTTTAACTTGCGATTTATTATTTTAAGAAAAGGAAATGTTTTCAAATTTATTTTGAATACTACATCATTGTTTTTGCAGAAAATGGCGAGATGAAATGTTGAACTGTACTTGGGATTTAAATAAAATTGATGAATGAATGATAAAAACTGAACTTACTTGATAGGACAGTATAATTTAGCAAAAAGGAAAACAAAACGGTCCATAGTGATAAATATTACGTGACTCCCTTTGGGTTATAAAAATCAGTGGATAATGGCGATAAAGGGCTCTCCCTGGGGTCTGCTCGATGCAGGCTGGACATCCGACTGTTCTTTTATACTGTGTGGAAAAGGCCAGGACAGACTTTTAAAGGTATGGAATTGAAGGCTCCCAGCCAGTGTAGTGAGGAAATAGTAATTTTGCTTGAACAATGGCTTGACCATGATAGATTTTATCAGGCGAGTAGCATTTTATGATGTGGACAAAACATAATTGCTTGTTTAATGGGCTTCTATTTCTTTCCCCTGGGTCATTGTTAATGAGAGATTATGTGTTTTCAGAAATGACATCAGGTTAGCAGTGGTGAGCGAGATTTTTGTTCAATGGTGTATACTGTGTAAGGAGAGGGAGAAAGCAGTGGTGATAACTGCCATTTATTTGGAGTCCACGCGCTAATCACTCTTTTGCCTGTCGTGCGTGCGCACACACACCCATCTGCCCACCCACCCACCCACGCACACACACATACCAGTTTTTAATCTTTTACCAGTGCTTTTGATGGCATGCACCACCCTCATTTTATAGTTGCTAGAACTGAGGCTTATAGAGATGAAACAATTCATGTAAACATCTGTAGCTCAAGTTCAGATTTTTCATGACCCCAGATTCCATGCTTCAAGTTCAGATTTTTCATGACCCCAGATTCCATGCTTCAAGTTCAGATTTTTCATGACCCCAGATTCCCTGCTTCAAGTTCAGATTTTTCATGACCCCAGATTCCATGCTTCACGGGGCCATGACGCCTCCCAGCAGAGGGAGTTTATAAGGAAGAGCGATTTTTAAAGTTGGGTAATTGACTGTACTGACAGTACTGACACCGGTGAGAAGCCAGATGCCGAGAGGCAGTGGCCCCAGTAGCCCACCTGCAAGCCTGGTGGGCGAGGGTAGGACGTTAGCTCCGCTCCAGGAATGGTGTTGTGGAGCATTTAGAAAAATGGGGATGATGTAGCAATTAACATCCAGAGCTGGATTCGAGGACGTCAACTTTGAGCATACAACAGGCATGTACACAGAGTAGCAACAGTTAATTCAGATATAACTGGAGAAGTTCCTTAGGCAGACGGTCATCAAGTACTTGTGGACGTGGCATGTGATACCACGAGGGTGAGTCTCCTCAACGCGATGACTGCTGGGAACGAGGGGCCGAAGAGGCCACCATGTGGTCCACGTACCTTGACGTTGTGCACGTGTGAAGATTACAACCCTAACTGGGTACCAGGAGCTGAAGTTTTCCTTCTCATGTTTACACCACTGCCTTTTCAGCTCATAAACTACTAGACAACCTTGTTCGACATAACTACTATTTAATTTAATTTATATTTTATATATTTTATTTATTTATTTATTTATTTATTTATTTATTTATTTATTTATTTATTTTGAGAGAGAGACAGAGAGAGAGAGAGAGAAAGAGAGAATGCACGTGCAAGTTATCAAAGGGCAGAGAGAGGGAGAGGGAAAGAGGAGCGGGGCTCACCTGGGCTCTGGCTCACCCAAAGCAGAGTTCATGCTCACCCAGTGTGGGTCTCGAACTCAGGAACCATGAGATCATGACCTGAGCTGAACGAAGTCAGATATTTAACCGATTGAGCCACCTAGGTGCCCAATGTAACTACCCTTTAAATGATTTAAATAGAGGTGCTGTGAGTGTCCAGGAAGAAGAATTTTTAAGAGTAATAGGAAAGTACTGAAATTCTGTGTGGCCAAGAACATTCAGACAGATACGTATGTGCTCCAATCAGGAACAGCGTTTTCACATAAGATAGAAAAGGAAAAGTTTTTGCCTTAACTTGCCTCCTTCAACACTGAGCCAGTTGTAAATGCTATGTTTAACTCTTGGCCCCTAACACGATAAATTATATTCCGTTGCCACAGAGGCTGGGAGAGCATTCCTGAAAACAGGGGCATTAAACTTATTTTAGCCCAAATAGATGTCACTTATTATAATGAGTAAGTTATGTGATATATTTTTTTAAATGGGACAATTGAAGAAGGTGGGGTGTGGAGTATGCAATGAACAGAACACAGGCATTTTCTTTTCACCTTCCTCAAGCCTAACTCCTGATGCTCCAAGCAGATTCCGAAGAGCCAGGCCAGTGTTTGCCTGTTTCTTTGCACAGCCTTGCTTTTCTGGTCTGGTGATAGCTCAGCCCTGCCTTTCTACTCCCCACATTTGACCATCCCTGGAGAAAAGCACGTGTTGGGACAGTGGCTGCCATTCAGCGTTTTCCCCAGGGACTGATGCCTTTGCCACCGCCACATGGGACGACTGGACCAGTGTGTGGGCCATCTCTGGGGCACGTGGACTCTGGCGGGAAGGGCCCCTGCAAGGCGGGCTGTGCTGCGATTCTTGTATTCATGGTTCCATGTTGATAAACACGGACGGTTACCTATTCTGAGTGACACAGCATGTGGGGTCAGGGCCCCTTGTGCTCCTTCCCTCCTGGACAGAAAAGGAGGCCCGGCGTGGAGATGTAGTGAAGGGTGGAGTCCTGGCCCCAGCCTTGTCACTTCAGACACATCCTGTTACCTGTCTGGGCTTCTCCCGTCTGCTCCAAGTGACGACAGTGGGTCTGAAGATTTCCAAGAAGTTTGGCTGCAGTTCTGAAATGCCATCTATGACTCTGTTTAGTGATTGGTAAGGGCTTTAGGAAACCACAGAACCACCTGATGAGTTACGAGATCTTTTGCTTTTCTCCTCTTGGAACCCAGGTGTCAACGGATGGGCATAAGATGGCTACAGAGAGTTGTGGCGTCCTGGAATTATGTTGCCCGTAGATACAAAGACTGCATGTGTAGTAGAAAGGCCTTGGCCTTTGGAGAGAGACAGTCTCGAGAATTAACTTGGGATGTTAGTCCATTTCCTTATTAAATGGTGGGCATATGGGACTTCTGTTGAGACTAAGCAGACATGCCGGGTTTTTGAAAAATGGTAGCTATTGTTACAATTATAGTCCTTTTCTCTAAATTCGTATATACATATAAATATAATAGAGATTTCTCCTTACAGCCTCCCCTAAATCTGGAGGGAAAACAAAACAAAAAAGGGCAACATTTCTTATGTTATGTGTATATTACAACTAGATGTGTTACACTAGATCTAATTGAAGTTTACTTAAGTCGTTGAGCAGATAATATTTCTGAAATAAAATAGGAGGATATGAAGTAATCACATTTAGCAACATCCATTTAGACTGATGACATACTCAGAGCGACACGGTAGCAAGTTACAGAGTATAGTTTAGGGAACAGCTGGTTAAGTCCAAGGCCCTGGAGGCAGACAGTTGTGGATTGAGTCTCAGTCTATTTACCAGCTCTGTGATTCGGGTTACAAAGCTTGAGTTTCTTCGTCTATGAAATGGAGATGATCAACCTCATGTGGTATTTTTTTTAGGACGAAATGCAGTAACTTTCTTTTTTTTTTTTTAATTTTTTTTTTTTTTAATTTTTTTTTTTTTTTTTCAACGTTTATTTATTTTGGGGACAGAGAGAGACAGAGCATGAACGGGGAAGGGGCAGAGAGAGAGAGGGAGACACAGAATCGGAAACAGGCTCCAGGCTCCGAGCCATCAGCCCAGAGCCCGACGCGGGGCTCGAACTCACGGACCGCGAGATCGTGACCTGGCTGAAGTCGGACGCTTAACCGACTGCGCCACCCAGGCGCCCCTGCAGTAACTTTCTTAAAGCACCTGATTGCTAGGGACGTAACAAGCATTCTATAAATGTTAGAATAGTGTTGAAGAGATACTGCCTCTTAATTAATAAAAGAGCAGCCAGTTTTGTGTAGAATCACCTCTATAAAATGACATGTTACAAAAGAAGGTATTTGAGTATATAACTTCCATTATTTGAGGTGATATTTGTTATAGGTGCTCTAACGTAGTATGTTACATAAACCACCAACAAAGATAGTGTCTAACAGAAGATAAGCAATGTATCACATGACATTTGTCTGGCTATTTTACATTGGAAGACTTTTTAGCATTTTTGGGTAATACATACTTGAAGGTGTAATATTGATAAATTCAAGTTTAGTATTTTCTCACATAGGTTACTCGAATTTATAAGCCTCTCTGGGGTGCTCACAGGCTTACAGTTTCTTCTATTTACTACATTTCTGCCAGCTTGGACATTTTCTTTTCTGATAACATTGACGGTTGTAAAATGATTATTGTTTTATCTTTAGTTTTTCATCTCTCACTTGAGATAGATTTTACCTATGACATAGGAAATAAATAAGTACAAAAGGGATCTATAAGGCTAATCAAAATACAGAGACTAAGTTTATCGATACTTGTGTGTGTATAGAGAAGTCTTCAAGTCTTAATTTTGATATTATAAGTATACTTTTTATTTTAAATATACTTTAAAAAATGTCTGTTTATTTTTGAGAGATAAAGAGCACAAGGAGGGAAGAGGCAGGGAGAGAGACAGAGAGACAGAGAGTCCAAAGGAGGCTTGGAGCTGTCAGCACAGAGCCCGACGAGGGGCTCGAACTCATGAACTGTGAGATCATGACCTGAGCCGAAGTCAGACGCTTAACCAACTGAGCCACCCAGGTGCCCTTAAATATACTTTTAAATATATTTTTCAGTAAGCACTTGGGGCAGCTTGATGAGGAAGGAAGAGTAAAAGGCTATGAATAGAGACAAACTTCATTCAGATTCCATCCATTCCATTTAACAGCTGGCAGTCCTCAGACTGTTATGTAACCTCATCTCAGTTTCCCCATCTGTGAAGTGGGGCTAATTCTTTGCAGCTTGTGAGGATTAGAGATAATCACTGTCAGACAACTGGGCACCAGGCTTGGTGCATAAATCTTACCCTCTAGGAGCTGGGGAGATAAACCGTGCATGCGTGTACAAATTATGAAGCAGAATATGGTGGGCCCTTCCTGAGAAATCAAGGTCTTGGGAGTATAGTAGAAAAAGGGTGAGTTCTGATTCAGGAAGCTCGAGGATGGTGGGGGAGCCGACAGGCCACGATAGGAAGGCCAATCATGGGAGAAATGTTAGGAACAAAGCCTCGGAACTCAGGCTGTTTGACTCCTCCTTTGCCCCCCCAGGCCTCGAGTCTGGCTCTTCTAGACTGTCAACAGTCTGCTCAGTGGTATTTCTACTGAAGTCTCCACCATTGCCAGAGGGCACTCAACACAGGTTTTGGGCCTGGTGGCATCAACCCAGCATCGCTGTTTCTTGGCTTTCCTCTGGTCTTGTATGTGTGCTTTTTAGTGAAAACCATTACAGAGGAAAGAGTTGGTTAAATGTCACTGTGATGTAACTAACATTAGAATATCTTCTTCTCACTGGGAGATTGGGAGAATTTGAAATATTATGCTCAACTCAGGCTTTTCTCCTTTAACTGAAACAGAAAAATTATGGTTCGAAAATTAGCCTGACTCAGATTTCACTTCATATTCTTTGAAATGTTGTCCCCACTCCCCTCCCCCATCTCCCCTCCCCCATCTCCCCATCTGATGCTTGTCCATAGTTTGCAGAGTCAACAACACACTCAAAAATCCTACTACCGGGCTCAGAGAGCATCCGTTCCGTATTCCCTAACTGTGCTAAGTGAAAGGGTGGATTTTAAGTGCCTTCTCTAGAAAATGGCTAAGATTGCTCTGCCACAGTCTGGTGCTATTTTAGAAGGAAAACAAAGCAATATAAAATCAAGGCATAAAAACCTAAGAACACTTTGCAAGGACTGTCAACAGTGACTTGGAGGCCAAGTAAACTGTGTGGGTGGGTGGAGGCTGGGAGCCTATCTCAAAATGGCCCATTGTTTTTAATGGAAAGCCAAAAGCAAGCGATGGTGTTGACTTCTGAGCCCAGCAAAAAAAACCCCATGTGAAATAGTGGATTTTCATGATTGAGTAGTTGCTGCCTTTCATTTACTGTAATCCACTTAGGCTCTGAGCATGCAGGGAATTCCGGGAGTCTTTGTATGCTGTCAGGGAACGGGTTAGGATGGTGTGCTCTCTCTCCCTTCTCCTTTTGGTGGTGTGCTTGGCATGTTGTGATTCACCCTGAGGGGGCCCACTGTTGGTTTGATCAGAAAATCTGTATCAGCCACGAATAGCAGGTCATGATGATTTGTGTCCTTTTCCTATGTATAGAAGGTGTTTGTCCACGGTTTTGATTGTCACGGCATCCTTGAGCTTAGCCATTCTTGTCTCTCCAGCACATCTTGTAGAAGAGGAAAAAGAGGCTTAGGGAGATCAGTGGACATGCTTGTCATGGACATTCCAGCATGCCGCTTGCTTTCTCCCAGGTTTGCCAAAGTTAGAGACGAAGAGATGAGGGTTTATCCGTAGAAAGTGTTGCTGTGTATCCTAAGTCTATGCTTGAGAGGTGTGGTAGGTAACCAGCAAACTCCCCCACACTCTGCTTGTCGATGCTAGGACCTGTTTAGTGACAATTATAAGCCATCTAAATAAAGGTTTCTAATACAAGGTAATTAAACCTGTTACCCTGTCCTTTAGGGGATGTTCTTATTACTCCCTTTTTTTTCTCCAGGTACTATGATTGGTTCATTTCTTTCTTTCTTTTTTTTTTTTTAAATATAATTTATTGACAAATTGGTTTCCATACAACATCCAGTGCTCATCCCAACAGTGCCCTCCTCAGTGCCCATCACCCACCTTCCCCTCTTTCCCAACCCCCATCAACCCTCAGTTTGTTCTCAGTATCCAAGAGTCTCCTATGGTTTGCCTCCCTCCCTCTTTGTAACTTTTTTTTCCCCCTTTCCCCTCCCTCATGGTCTTCTGTTAAGTTTCTCAAGATCCACCTATGAGTGAAAACATGTGTCTTTCTCTGACTTATTTCACTTAGCATAATACCTTCCAGTTCCATCCATGTTGCTGCAAATGGCTGGATTTCATTCTTTCTCATTGCCAAGTAGTATTCCATTGTGTATATAAACCACAACCTCTTTATCCATTCATCAGTTGATGGACATTTAGGCTCTTTCCATAATTTGGCTATTGTTGAAAGTGCTGCTATAAACATTGGGGTACATATGCCCCTATGCTTCAGCACTGCTGTATCCCTTGGGCAAATTCCCAATGGTGCTATTGCTGGGTTGTAGGGTAGATCTATTTTTAATTTGTTGAGGAACCTCCACACTGTTTTCCAGAGAGGCTGCACCAGTTGGCATTCCCACCAACAGTGCGAGAGGGTTCCCGTTTCTCCACCAGCATCTGTAGTCTCCTGACTTGTTCATTTTAGCCACTCTGACTGGTGTGAGGTGATATCTGAGTGTGGTTTTGATTTGTATTTCCTTGATGAGGAGTGACGTTGAGCATCTTTTCATGTGCCTGTTGGCCATCTGTATGTCTTCTTTAGAGAAGTGTCTATTCATGTTTTCTGCCCATTTCTTCACTGGATTATTTGTTTTTTGGGTGTAGAGTTTGGTGATCTCTTTATAGATTTTGGATACTAGCCCTTTGTCCGATATGTCATTTGCAAACATCTTTTCCCATTCTGTCTGCCTTTTAGTTTTGTTAATTATTTCCTTTGCAGGGCAGAAGCTTTTTATCTTGATGAGGTCCCAATAGTTCATTTTTGCTTTTAACTCCCTTGGGAGATGTGTTGAGTAAGAAATTGCTGCGGCTGAAGTCAAAGAGGTTTTCCCTTGCTTTCTCCTCTAGGGTTTTGATGGTTTCCTGTCTCACATTCAGGTCCTTTATCCATTTTGAGTTTATTTCTTAAATAATATTCATATATAACTTGATAGATTCCCAGATCTTCACATGAAAGCATGAAGCTTCTTCTTAGCTTTGAGTTCCACCTGGCTTGTGTGGAACAAGCATCTACTTAATTCAGCTGATCACCTCGGTGTCTCTTGAACACTTCCCTTTTGTTTTTCCTTTCCAGACCACTCTTCTCGTTTCTTGTACAGATCTCGTGAGTCACTCTATCACCATGCCTTAAATGTGAGGACAAGGGGGCCGCCTGGGTGGCTCATTCGGTTAAGTGTCCGACTCTTGGTTTCGGCTCAGGTCATGATCTCACAGTTTGTGAGACTGAGCCCCGCGTCAGGCTCTGTGCTGTCAGCATTTTTAAAGCGAATAAACCTAAAAAAAAATGTGACGGGGTGCCTGGGTGGTTCAGTTGTTTAAGTGTCCCAACTTCAGCTCAGGTCATGATCTCATGGTTCACGGGTTCAAGCCCTCCACTGGGCTCTGTGCTGACAGCGGGAAGCCTGCTTGGGATTCTCTCTCCTATCTCTGTCCTTCCCCTGCTTATGGTCTCTCTCTCTCTAAATAAACAAACAAACAAACAAACTTAAGTAGAAGACAAGGGTCAGGTGTTAACCTTCTCTGAGGGTGGGAGGCTGAGGTCGAGATCAGCAAACTGGCTGGTTAAGACACACTTGTTCTTTTAGGGGTGCCTGGGTGGCTCAGTCAACTAAGTGTCCGACTTTGGCTCAGGTCATGATCTTATGGTTCATGAGTCTGAGCCCTGTGTCAGGTTCTGTGCTGACAGCTCAGAGCCTGGAGCTTTCTTCAGATTCTGTGTCTCCCTCTTTCTCTGCCCCTCCCCTGTTCATACTCTCTCTCAAAAATAAGTAAACATTAGGGGCGCCTGGGTGGCGCAGTCGGTTAAGCGTCCGACTTCAGCCAGGTCACGATCTCGCAGTCCGTGAGTTCGAGCCCCGCGTCAGGCTCTGGGCTGATGGCTCAGAGCCTGGAGCCTGTTTCCGATTCTGTGTCTCCCTCTCTCTCTGCCCCTTCCCCGTTCGTGCTCTGTCTCTCTCTGTCCCAAAAATAAATAAATGTTGAAAAAAAAATTTTTTTTAAAAATAAAAAAAAGTAAACATTAAACAAATTAAAAAAAAACCCACACTTGTTCTTTGATAAAGGAAGTCCCATGGCTTTCCAAGTCATGTGTGTGCCACCAGCTTGCACAAGTAGCCCTTGGCACAGACCTCCAGACTTGCACGTCCAGCTGCAACCTGATGTCCTCCGTAGGCATCTTGGCTTGCCCATAACCACGATCTCAAGTTGCATCTGCTGTCTTGCCCAGCTCAGTAGCCGGTGAGGCAGTTCTTCCCCTTTCTCACGTGGAGGACGATACATCGCTCCTCTTCTGCCACCACGACCCCACCCCTTCATCAACAGGTGTTACAGGCTCGACCTTTGAAATTTGCCTGGAACCTGACCACTGCTCTCCATTTCTGCTGTTCTCACTCTGGTTCCAGCCACAGCCTGCTCTCACCTACGTTCTTGCAGAACCCTCCTGATGTGTACCCTGCCTTCACCGGATGCCCATACCATCTCTTTTCCACAGAGAGGCAAGAGGGATTTCTCAAAAACCTAAGCCAGGTCATGTCCTCCTCCCCATTTCACTGGGAGTGAAACATGCCCCCCGCCCCCTTACCTCTGCCCTTGCTCTCCCCATTCTTTTCTCACTCTGTCTAGCTCTGCTGGCCTGCCTGCTAGTCCCTCCAACACCTTGGGCACCCATCTGCCCCATGGCCTTTGCGCTTGCTTGTTCCTGCACATGGACTGCTTTTCAGTTTCTGCAGGTGCACTTATCTGTGAAAGCCCCTCTGATCAGAGACCTTCCTGACCCCCATGTAGGATGCACTTCCCCTGCCCCTCTCCCCCTGAGCCGCCTTCCTTTTTCTTCTTAGGACTTACACTCATGCTAATTTTTCATATTGTCAGTCTCCCTCCACGGAAACTCAAGGGACTGTCTTCCTACAACCAAATTCATTGTGCCCAGAACAATGCCAGACATACAGTCGATGTTCAATAAAACATCTGTTAAAATGGTGAAATGCATAATACTGTGGGGAAAAGCTGCCGAATGAAAACAAAAAGCTCTGAGTTTGTTGGAAAGGTTCAGGGTTACAATTCTGTCTCTTTGAAATATCATCTATTGTAGTTGATCCCATACGCGTATGAAGAACCGGTGCTGAAAGTCTAGGACGACAGGAGGATATATTTTACATCGTTTTCTTCTTTGTGTCTCCGTGCAGGATTTGCAGCTTTTGGAGGACGGAGATCTGACCGTGATAGGCGATCGGGGAGCCACACTGAGCGGGGGGCAGAAGGCCCGGGTCAACCTCGCGAGGTAATCGCGGTTCGGTTGCCCTCCCGCGCCAGCGCTGTGTGCGGCTCCCAGGGCGCCTCACCCGAAACCACCTGCGGCTGCGCAGAGTGGGGGGGGGGGGGGCGCAGTGGGAAGCACGAATCTCGCGTTATTACGGCGGCTCTCCGCGTGAACGCGACCCGAGTTGTTGCTGAACGCCGTGGGGCCTTGGAGAGGAGGGGGTGGGGTTAGGGGTGTGGGGCGTTCTCCCTGCTGATGGCGCTTTATGTTTCTAGAGCGGTGTACCAGGACGCAGACGTCTACCTCCTGGACGATCCTCTCAGCGCCGTGGATGCAGAAGTGGGCAGGCACTTGTTTGAACTGTGAGTTTGCCTGCTCCGGTCACTTCTGCTAAGAACCGCGTGGGGTTTGGGGAAGAGGGCTCGGGAAAGCCTGGACGCCTCGGTAGACTCCGCTGCTGCTGCTCTGGCGGCCGTCTTTCTCCTCCCTTCCCTCCACAGACGATCCGTTTTAGAGACATTTTCGGGGCACAAGGGGGAAGATGCAGACGGTGCTTACTGCGTCGGGGGCGGGGTGGTGAGTGGAGAACAGGCTTTAGGGGGTTAAGAAATAGATGGCAGATTTCCCCTTGCTACTTGTAGGTGATAAACAAGACATTGTTGGTGGAATAAGGAGGATGCTGGACGGTTTTCTGAATTGAAGAATGGGACTCGGTAACGTGGTGCTTGGCTGCCAGGTTCTTTTCCTTCATCATTTTTGTTGATGGCACATTTAGAAGTGCAGTTTGCTGGTTTGTGCTAGTTATCCCGTAGGTTAGGAAGTACTTGGTAAAGTCTAGAATAGTTTAAGAATGACTTATCCCGTATCACAGGATGGTTTCAATAATTGAGTGTTGCTTCATGGATTCTTAAAATTAATAGGTAAGGGCCCCCACATGTAGGGGTAACTTGAGTTTGAAACTAGATACCCAGAATCTAGCTTATCTCCTGGCTCTCACTTTGTGTTTCGGGAATTGGTTTTCATCGGCTCTTGCTCAGTCGTGAAACCACTGATGTAAGTACTGGAAGCTAACATACGTGACTGATGCTTCCTGTGGACTGAGTGTAGACTGGTGTATGCAGAAGCATCGTGAGCTCACTCTTGCTAAAACGGCATCCAGATCTACCCCACAGTTAGCTTACTGTTATTAAAGCCGGTGAGCACTTTCAAGTGCATTTCCTGAAGCCCTAATGTGTGCACGGAAGTAGAGGTTCTTGCAAATGATGTTGAAAGTCCAGACCAGGGTGTCGGCCCCTTCGTTTCTCCTGAGACCTCTCTCCGTGGCTGGCTGATGGCCGCCCCCTTGCTGTGTCCTCACACGGCCCCTCCTCTGTGCACGTGCACCCACGGTGTCTTTCTCCTTATGTCCTAATCTCTTCTAAGGACACCAGTCAGATTGGATAAGGACCTGTCATCAAGGCCTCATTTTCACTTAATTACCCCTTGAAGGCCCTGTCACCAAATTCTAAAGTATTGCGGGCTTAAGGCATCAACATGTGAATTTTGGGGAGGACACAGTTCATTTACAAAAAGTCCCAAGTAGCAAAGTAAAGAGATTCTAGCAGAGAGAGCAGTGTGAGGCAGTTCTGGGTTCTGGATACGAGGAGCTGGGACTCCGTGTCCCCTGAGTGTGGGTTCCTGTCATTTCTCCCCTAGAGCGTGTATGTACCAAGTGTTTCGTTTTGGGATGATGACAAGTTCTGGAGATGGGTGGTGGTGATGGTTGCACAACGGTGTGAGTGTCCGTAATGCTGCTGAGCTCTATGCTTAAAGATGGTTAAAATCGTAGATCTTCTATTTATTTTACTGTAATTAAAGAAAAAAAGAAGCATGGCAGCATTGAATTTTTCAGAATGCAGAGAGCCGAGCAGCTGATACCTGACATGGCCTCCAGCTCTTTGATCTGACCTCCTTGCCCATCCCTTCCTGATCGCCACTGGATGAATTTTCCCTTAGGGAAGTGCCTTGTGGCTTGTTAGTGAGTTCGGTGACAGAGATTCCAACCCCCTCCCTCAGTGGCATCAGGAGTAGCCCAGCCTCCCTGTCCCCAGTGCCCCCCCACCCCCGGGCTCACAAATGTGTCTCCCCAACCTGGGCGGGGGGCGGGTATTGCGCACAAGCTCTCTATCGCTGTAAGAACAGTTTCCGCTGGCCATTGAGTTTGTGTCACTTGGGAGGGGAGAAGATGACCTTCTAATTGCCAAGTATCAGTGTGCTTATCACAGAAACTCTCCCAGGTTCTTCTTTGAACCCAGGAGGTATTTATAAAGTCCTCTCGCACCTTTCGGGTTTAACGGCTTTGGATATACACTTGATAGAAGCAAGCTGGTTAAAATTGTTGTTTGCTAATCAGAACCACGTTCTTTGGGGAAACTTAGGGCAGGGAGCACGAATGCAATTTAGGAAATCACTCAGCAGCAGCTAGAGAATGTTCTCAACGAGCTAGAAAATTGGACTGAACAATATACTATGAAAGATGGCGGTTGTGTTGAAGCTCAGAGATGTGAAGTGTTTTGTATTAAAAGTGAATGAGTTACACTTCTACTTGCCATTAGCAGTTTACTTCGGTCGTGAATATATATCCAAGGTTATTAAGGTTTGCGAGTCTTACAACTATATGCTGTAAACATCGACGTGGATTCTATCACATGTGGAAGGTTGGAGGCCCTCGGGTGAACAGAAGCGTGTGTAACCTGTTGGAGCGGTGGATCCTGTCTTATTTTAGAGAGCCCCATATCCCTAGACCCTCACTTCTGCGTAATCAGTTCGAGTCTGTCCTAA
The DNA here is from genome assembly GCF_022837055.1 of Prionailurus viverrinus. NCBI lineage: Eukaryota > Metazoa > Chordata > Mammalia > Carnivora > Felidae > Prionailurus > Prionailurus viverrinus. Next base: position 67,544,352 of record NC_062561.1, on the reverse strand, counting down.
CTGGATCTGCCCCACTACTGCCTACTCTGTTCACCTTTGCCGCCTCAGGCCTCCACAGACCCCCTTCATGCTCAGGGCGCAGCTCAGCATCCTCAAGTGTCGAAAAATATTCTTTGCAGTCTGACCCATTTGCATTTCCAGCACTTCCTCACGCAAACTCCCTACTCCAGCCACGTTGGCTCTCGTGCAGTGTCCTGAATGAGCTGTGTCCCTTCCTCCTATCTGCCTGTCTGTACAGATCCTGTTCCTTCTGTCCGGGAGCCTAGGGGCCAGTGTGCCAGGACAAAGAAGATGCCGCTGCCACCTTTCCCTCCCGTTTCTCCAGGGGGTGGCCTGTGCCCTTTCATCTTCCCACAGCCCTCAGTGGGCTGTACTTGAGCACTGATGAGTCCCCCCTACCCCTGACTCACTGTGAATGCACGAAGGCACCTTTGTGCAGCAGGTTTCTCTCCCAGAGCCGCTGCACCTGCTGTACCTTCTTCCAGGAATGTTTCCCCCAGATATGCTCATGGTCCGTGTGTCCCCTACATCCAAGATTGCAGCCCTCACCTTGCTTTTTCCTCATAGCATACATCACGACCCAAGAGTGCACTTTCTGTATTTATTTAATGTGCCTCCCTCTTCACAGTGTTGTCTGTTTTCTTGACCTGTAGATGTCCTTGGCACTTAGAGTGCCTGGTACCTCAACAGAAGTCTGTCGATTGAATGAATGAGGGTAGTGACTGTCTTATTTGTATCCCCTCTACCACAGTACATGTGCCCTCTTAACACAGCCCTTATACAGGATAAAGGTTAAATAACTTGTTACTGATCCTTCATTTTTTTTTTTTTTTAATGGCATGGCTTGGAAATTTTTACTGTTAAAAATTTGGCGAGTATTTTCCTAGAGATTTTGATTAAAAAACATAATTTAGAAAAATTTAGAGCCATCACCTGATAACATCATTGTAATTCTCTTTATTTTTCTTTATTTTATTAAAAAAAAATTTTTTTTTAACGTTTATTTATTTTTGGGACAGAGAGAGACAGAGCATGAATGGGGGAGGGGCAGAGAGAGAGGGAGACACACAGAATCGGAAGCAGGCTCCAGGCTCTGAGCCATCAGCCCAGAGCCTGACGCGGGGCTCGAACTCACGGATCGCAAGATCGTTACCTGAGGTGAAGTTGGACGCTTAACCGACTGAGCCACCCAGGCGCCCCTGTAATTCTCTTTATATTTCCTCGTGTTTGGTGGAATGTTAGGAAGAAAACATTTTAAAAGTTTTGCATTGGCCCATCTTGGACGCAGCAACCCATCAGATGTTGTGGTTAACATCTGTCTTCAGGGATTGCCAGCAGGGAATTTTGAATTAAGAAGTAACAGTTCCCTTAAACACGCTAAGCCTGAAGAGGGGTTTACTCGCTCAGGAAACTTAGGAATAAAAGCCACACCAAGACCTTTCAAAAGGGAAACATTAATCCTCCTGGATGTAAAGAATGGAATAATAGTATATATACCTACATCCTGGGGTCTTGCTTCTGATCTCAGGTCCAGTCTCAGAAGTGTCCCCTGAGGACTTTTCTGTCCTGAGTCCAAACCAAAGGGCCACTTGTGGGTTAGGGTAGGTGGAGAATGGACCTAACATTGACTGAGTGGATTAGTGTTCTTAGAACATACCTATGGGTTGTCATCGGCCTTATTTTGAGATGAAGGAACTGAGGTTCAGAGAGAGGTCTGTTAGCTCATCTGACATCGCCAGGCTAGTAAGAGGGATTTGAACTGCAGTCTGGGTGCCTGCAGAACTCTTGATCTGACCTACATCAGCAGGTTGAGTTGGGGCCCACGTTCCTGAGATTTGCTGTGCAAGGGGCTCTGTCACCCAGAGCATATGCCTAGGGCCCTGCCTCTGGTCAGATGGCCCCGTCTCAGGCTATGTGCTGACCTGGACAGGTTGTGGACCATGGTGGGGTGCAGGCTGGAGTGCAGTTCCTAGGGGTGTGCATTTAAAACGAGGAGCACTTTGAGGAGTTACTGTAAAAAACCTACTTGAGTGCTGATGGGGCTCTTGGCTAAGAGGACTGGTGTGTCCTTTGAGCTGTTGAATGATTTCCACTATGATTTCGGCCCCTTGGATTCTCTTCTTTGGTATTCATATTCAGAAGGTTTTCAGTCCAACTGAAAGATGGTTTAGTGTTCTGGATGGGACTGTGGGGATATTGTAAACACTAATTGAGGACATGCCAGTCTTTGTTTTCTAATAGTATTTAGGAAGTGTGTCTAGAAAGTGTCTAGAAAATGCACTTTGGGAAGAAGGTTACTGAGAATTTAAGATTTTTTTTTTTTTTTGGTTAATATTACATCATAAATCAATTACCTAGCAAACTAAGAAAAATGTACATTTTTGTTTAACTTAGATCCCTCCTTCACCCAGTCATACACAGGGATGAAACACTAGTATTTTCATTCAGTCTGGTTTTGGAATCTCACTATTGCTCAATTGTGTTTTCACCATGAAATATATAAATAATTGTTAAGCTGAGTTTTAGGGGGGAAAAATGTTAGTTAGCTCTTGGCGTCTCCTTCACTGGACTGCTTTTTGGAATTTCTTAGCAGAACTAGACTCAAGTTGGTGGATAAATTCGAGGACCTCGTTAGGTTCCCAGTGATTTACATTTGTATTTGATTTGTATCTGTATTTATATTGGTTTTTAAACTACAAATCTTTGACTAGTGTGTTGTCTTTGTCTCTATGTGTTTTGAAAATGTGTGTTTTTCAATTTGGAGCACCCCCATTAACGTGGTTTTTGCTTACTGTACCTTTTATATTTATAGGTGTATTTGTCAAACCTTGCACGAGAAGATCACAGTCTTAGTGACTCATCAGTTGCAGTACCTAAAAGCTGCAAGTCAGATTCTGATATTGAAAGATGTAAGTAATTTCTAGACATCTGTGGGACTTGCTAGCACTCAGGTGTGTTGAAGGTGAGACTTCCCAGCAGGTCTCTTCTCAGGTTTGTGCCAAACTCCCTCTCCTTCCTTCGTTTTGTACCCTGTCCTGCCCAGAGCTGGTATTCCTGCTTTTAGGCATGAATCCAGACATGTAGAAATGGAACTGTTCTGCTCTAGGCCATATTACTCTAAATATATAAAATTGGTGCCTCAGAGTTCTAAATTATAACTGTTCTAGTAAAATTGCTTGGGATAGTGATGCTGTTTTACTTAGAACTTTTGTTTTCCTCTTCTTCCGCGTAAATCAAAGCGTATTATTTGAAAATTAGGGAGACTGAGACATACTCGTTTCTATTTGTCTTCTGCAGTTTACCCAAAGAGCGTCTTCCATTAGTGACAGAAGCGTGGTTGGAAAGCTGAGCGCCCCTGGTCGAGACATGCATTCCTGCGTGTAGCCAGTTGCTAGTCTCCTGGCATAGGGTCCTATGTGTGCCCCATATGTGTGAGAGCTGGGGCGGTGATAAGTAAAAGTCCCTGCCATCGTGGGGCTTCCATTCTTGTGGGGACAGGGGTAATGTGTGGGGCAGGGGGTGGCGCATACCATGACTGCCTCCCCAGGGAGCTGGTGCCTCAGGGGACCTAAGTGACATGAAGGTGCTGGCCGTGCAGTCACCTGGAGGAGGGGGGTTGAGGCAGGGGGTCCAGCGGCGGGGTCCTAAGGAAGGAACTGACCTCGCATGTTGTAAGAATGTCTGGAAGACCCGTGTGTCTGAGGCACTGTGGGCGAGAGAGTGTGAGGGAGGTGGGCTCAGAGCAGTGGGCGGCTGGCCCGGAAGTGGGTTGGGAGCCATTGGATAGATCAGAGCAGAGGGGTGATGTGGTCTGATGCATGGTTTTAAAAGATCCCTCTTGGGGCACCTGGGTGGCTCATTTGGCTAAGTGACTTTGGCTCGGGTCATGATCTCACAGTTCGTGAGTTCAAGCTTTGCATCAGGTTCTGTGCTGACTGCTCAGAGCCTGGAGCCTGCTTCAGATTCTGTGTCTCCCTCTCTCTCTGCCCCACACCTGCTTGCACTCTTTCTCTCTGTCTCTCAAAAATGAATAAAGGTTAAAATAATTTTTAAAAGACCTCTCTTGATGTTTGCTGGAGGGGCAACAGCAGAAGCAATTAGAAGTCTCAGTAAAGTTCAGAAGATGGAATCATGGGCTCAGATTAGTGTATCAGTTTCTGGAGCTGCCATAACAAATTACCACACACTTCATGGATTAAGTAACAGAAGTCTATCATCATCACCCTTCTGGAGCCTACCAGTCCAAAATCAAGGTGCTGGCAGGGCCATGCTCTTGTGAAGGCTCTTGTGGGGAATCCTTCATCACCTCTTCCAGCCACTGGTGTTAGCCAGCTGTCCTTGGTGTTCTCAGCTTGCCACTGCAACACCGTGGTCTCTGCCTCTCTTGTCACATGGTGTTCACCACGTCTGAGTCTTTCCTCTTAATAGGACGTCGGTCATACTGGATTTGGGGTCCACCCTACTCCAGCATGACTTCAGCTTGATCACATCTACAAAGATCCTATTCAAAATTAGGTCACATTCGTAGGTATCGTGTTTGGGCCTTGAATGTGTCTTTCTGGTGGAGCCATCATTCAACCCCCAAGAGCTAGCATGGGTCCCAGGGTGGGGGTTACTGAGAATTTTCCAGGCTTAGTAGTTGTTTGATGTTTCACTCCTTGGCTTGTTTACCTCTGAGCCTCGGCACCTCGGTCATGAACCCTGGTCTGCTCCAGCTGGCCCTTGCTCAGATCCTCACGACATCAGATGAAATTCTGCCCTAAGAAAGATGACGAGAGTGCAGAGTGTCTGCCTCTTGGGAGCAGTTACCTGTGTCAACTCCTGCAGTCCTCTGGGAATAGGACGCTCTGATTCCCCGAACTGGAAAACATTTAGTTTCATGTGCAGAGGGGATGATGGAGTCAGGTAAAATCCCAGCGTTGGCGGGGTTATGAATATAGAACCAACAGCCTATTTAGCCAGAATCTGGATGTTTCGGGGTCCCCTTACTGTTTTTTTCTGAAGACATTACTTCCAACTTTACTACTGTCAGAGCAAACCATTTGTCCACCAGTGAGCTCCGCTGGGTGAGTTGTTTATTTTTATTTATTTATTTAAAAAAAAAATTTTTTTTTTTTTACCGTTTATTTATTTTTGAGACAGAGAGAGAGCATGAACGGGGGAGGGTCAGAGAGAGAGGGAGACACAGAATCCGAAACAGGCTCCAGGCTCTGAGCAGTCAGCACAGAGCCCGACGCGGGCTCGAACTCACAGTGAGATCGTGACCTGAGCTGAAGTCGGACGCTTAACTGACTGAGCCACCCAGGCGCCCCTGAGTTGTTTATTTTTGAGAGACCAAGCGTGAGTGGTGGAGGGGCAGAGAGAGGGAGACACAGAATCCGAAGCAAGCTCCAGGTTCCCAGCTGTCAGCACAGAGCCTGATGTGGAGCTCGAACCTGTGAACTGTGAGATCGTGACCTGAGCCAAAGTCGGATGCTTAACCAACTGAGCCACCTAGGCACCGCTGTCCTATATAAATTTTAGGATTGTTTGTTATAGCTCTGTGAAGAATGCTGGTGTTATTTTGATCTTTTTGCTGCTTTAAATGCCTGTGGTAGTTACACTTTTTTTTCCTGTTGTTGTTAAAGTTTATTTACTTAATTTTGAGAGGGAGAGGGAGAGAGAGACAGAGACAGAGAGTGTGTGTGTGTGTGTGTGTGAGTGTGTGTGTGAGTGGGGGAGTGGCAGAGAGAGAAGGAGAGAGAGAATCCCAAGCAGGCTCTGTGCTCATAGAGTGGAGCCAGATGCGGGCTTGATTGTGCACAGACTGTGAGATCATGACCTGGGCCGAAATCAAGAGTCTGATGCTTAACCGACTGAGCCACCCAGGCACCCCGAGTTACACATTTCTTATATGACCCCCAGCACCTACCATAGGATTTGACTGAGAACGGAATGCTCCATTCTGTGTCCAGTTGAATTGAATGAGATGTGTTAACCAGAATTCACCTAAAGATAATTTTCTTAGGAAAATTGTAATGTGAGACCAGTTAAGTATTTTTGATTAGCATTAGTTTAATGTTATCAAATGTAAATGAACCATCAAATTCTTTTATTTTTATTTTAGGGCAAAATGGTGCAGAAGGGGACTTACACTGAGTTTCTGAAATCTGGGGTGGATTTCGGTTCTCTTTTAAAGAAGGAAAATGAGGAGGCTGACCAGAGTCCAGCTCCAGGATCTCCCGCTCTGAAGAATCGGAGCTTCTCGGAGTCTTCTCTTTGGTCTCAGCAGTCTTCCAGGCCCTCACTGAAAGATGGCCGTCCAGAGGGCCAGAATGTGAGTTTTCCTCTTGCAGCACGGCCTGGTTGTGTCTGCTCTTGTGTCCTCATGCATCTTGAGTCTGCTCCGTCCCTGACACCTTCATTTGTCCCAGAGTAGATTCTGAGGTTCCAAGGCCTTGTTGCATGTAATGGGTAGAATTAATGTAGAATGAAGGGAGCAAGCCTGATTAGGGTTCTCCTTTGGGTGTTGGATGGAGGAGGAGCTTGCGGGGCTCAGTAGTGGGTGGACTGCTATAAATTCCTGGGGGTCGGTGGCTCATGCTGCTGGTAGGGCTCTTGAATTTACCATAGGTAAATCTTCCTTGCTCTGGAGGCCCCAGGCTACCCTTTTGCATCCAGACATTTAATTTGAAGTCTCCTCCAACTGAGTCCTGCTGTGGTCCATGTTAAGTCAGCTACTTTTCCTATGTGGTGGAATGTTCTGCTGCTGCATGTGACCTTTGGTATTATTTTGCCCCATTGTCCGATGGTTGGTGAGAGGCCAGAAGTAGCATGTGTGAAGGGTCTGGCACATAGCAGACACTTTAGAGTTAGCTCCCATCTTCCTTTCTTACACAAGTTCAAGAACCACATCTTATCCATCTTTGAAACCATAGAGGCCAGCATACAGCCAAGGACATCTTTTTTTTTTTTTTTTTTTTACATTTTATTTATTTTAATTTTTAATTTTATTTATTTTTTTAACTTTACATCCAAATTAGTTAGCATATAGTGCAACAATGATTTCAGGAGTAGATTCTTTAGTGCCCCTGACCCATTTAGCCCATCCCCCTTCCCACAACCCCTCCAGTAACCCTCAGTTTGTTCTCCATATTTATGAATCTCTTCTGTTTTGTCCCCCTCCCTGTTTTTGTATTAGTTTTGTTTCCCTTCCCTTATGTTCATCTGTTTTGTCTCTTAACGTCATCATATGAGTAAAATCATGATTTTTGTCTTTCCCTGACTCACTAATTTCACTTAGTATAATATCCTCTAGTTTGATCCACGTAGTTGCAAGTGGCAAGATTTCATTCTTTTTGATTGCCGAGTAATATTCCATTGTATATGTATACCACATCTTCTTTATCCATTCATCCATCGATGGACATTTGCAGCCAAGGACATCTTTGGCTTATGTGAGTCTACAATGCATTCTCAGTTCTCCGGATAGAAGTGCAGAAATATACTAGATCTCCCTTAAAAATATGCACAGGTAGTCCTCAATGTCCAAACTCTCACAGTCCAAATCTAGGGACCTGGATGATTCTGGTAAGGGTTTGGATTAGTCCCTCACATTCCAGACTGAAGAATAATCTTTGAAATTCAGGAACCAAAAAAATTCAGACCACGTGTTATCCATTGCTGTCCAAACTCTCCCTCTTGTTGTTTGAACTCCGTTTACTGTATTTGGATAATATTTTGAGCTCCTACTATGTTTTATGTTCCCATCATTTAGTGGCACAAATAATCTACAGAGATATCCGTATCATTTTGTATATTACCGTGGAATAAGCTTCTGCATTTATACTTGAATTGGGTATGTTGTACACGTGCTGGAAATGGTTATGTTCTGCTTCAAACAAAATCACGCAGTAGTGAGTAACCTCGTACAAACAGTATTTCCTTTTTGCGGATACATTCCTAGAAGTGGGATGGCTGGGCCGAAGGGTGAACGCATATGTGGTTCATCTAGATACTTCTATACCCTTCTCTGCAGGACTTGTACTATTTTGCACTCTCGGTGTGTAAGATGTGTCTGTTTTCTCATGGCTTTGCCAGCGGAGCACACCATTGACCTTTCAAAGTTTTGGGAGTATGGTGTTAAGGTTCATCTCTCGCTGCTTTTTTCCCCTTGCCAGACTGAGAATCTACAGGTTACAGTGTCAGAGGAGAGGCGCTCAGAAGGAAAAGTTGGTCTTAAGGCCTACAAGAGTTACCTCACAGCCGGTGCTCACTGGTTCATCATCATTTTCCTTATTCTACTAAACATCGCTGCTCAGGTAAGTAAGGACATTCATTTTGTCTTGTGGCCTCAGCTTGATGTTTACAGTGTGACTTCTACTGTATATATTTACGCCACTGTTACCGTATCACTCAGTCCACTTGGATTTGCATTGAAACATGCTATCTTGGGGAACAAAATAACTTGATGTTTACTGTGTTGTGTGTGCTCTTAGAGAGCTTCTAGAAGAAGAAGGATGTGTTTCAAATATTTATTTATTTATTTTTTTTTAATGTTTATTTTTGAGAGGGAGAGAGACCGAGCATGAGTGGGTGAGGGGCAGAGAGAGAGAGGGAGACACAGAATCCGAAGCAGGCCCCAGGCTCAGAGCTGTCAGCACAGAGCCTGATGCAGGGCTTGAACCCATGAGCCATGAGATCATGACCTGAGCCAAAGTCGGACGCTTAACCTACTGACCCACCCAGGCGCCCCTCTTTCAAAGATTTTAAAATGTAACATGCACTTACTTGAGGTGTTGTTACCTGGGATGTGGGGTTTGGCTCAGACCTGAGCTGAAAGAATCGTGTCTGATTTCCAGAGCCTTTCAACGTTCCTTTTGGGGGAGTGAGAGAGTTGAGGTGCTAGGCGATGCTTGATATTTATGTTTATTTCTTCGTGCTAGGTTGCCTACGTTCTCCAGGACTGGTGGCTCTCCTATTGGTGAGTTGTTTCCGGTCTGATATGAGGTGCCCCCAAATTGGCAGGCAGCCTCTCTTTCCCACAGAGTCGGGTTTGTTGGGCCTCCTGTCCTAATCCTCCCTTAGTTTCCCTAGAGCAAAAGAGACATTGAAGTTCTTGCTGGTGGAGTGTGACCCTCCCCCGGTCTCTTCCCACATCTGACCCTCAGTGTCTATACACAGACAGTTCTGAGAACTGAAAGTGTCACGATGCAAGTTGAATTTGTATAAAGAGGATGTACATGGGGCCCTGCATGCTTGGGATCCTTTCCAGCATAAAACATGTCTCCCAAATTGAGGTTAATTTTTTTCTTTTTGTAGTCATCTAAATTCTGTCAATAGCTTAATATTTTTTTCCCCCCTTTTTCACAGGACAAATGAACAAAGTGCCCTGAATGTCACGGTAAATGGAAAAGAAAATGTCACTGAGAAGCTCGATCTTCACTGGTACTTAGGAATTTATTCAGGTAAAGTTTAATCATTCAGTTTATTATCCGGAGTCTGAGGTGCTTACAATGAGCCTGTGTGAGTAACTAGGGCTTCCAGGAGTAATTCAGTAATGTCTTAACAGATTAAGAGTCTGAGTCGCATTTACTCTGTGAATTAATTAGAATAATTATTTTTAAAATCTACCAGAAGAAAGAGGTTGAATGAAGACTCTTAATTTGCTCTGTACTGGATTTTGGAAGTTAAACCAGGATTGAGCATTCAGAAAATCAGCCACTGGAAATATGTGGCTATTGTCTATTCTAATAGGTTGCTTTAGCTAAATCTTATATCATTATTTGGATGGGCAAGGGGATTAGAAACGGATCCCCACCCTGTGCTTCGGATTGTTCCAATTCTGTCTGAATAAACCCTGGCTTTTATTGAACTTGGATGAAATCCTCTGGCAGCGAGGTTCCCCCACATAAAAGCATTATTCCCTCACAGGTATGCAAAGCTCCCTTCCCTGTCCTGCTCATCTCCTGGGCCTCACTAATGACTTAAGAGAGAAGCTGAGCAGGGAAAAATCCAGTGTCTGGGAATTAGGATTCCTTCTCTCTCGTACCTTGAGATCACAATGTTATCGCGTCCCCAACTGTGTGATTAATTTAACATTTGGCTTGCCAGACTAATATTAACACAGCGCTCTGCTTTCACAAGAGTGCTTAGAATATATGTGGCATTACATACTTTTTAAAGGAAATCCTCATCTGAAATTTTAAATATTCTTGCCGGAAACGCTCATACAAGCTTTCCGCAAAGATAGAGCGAGCGATCTTTGTGAAAACCTACTCACTGAAGTGTGGTTATTTATTTCGTTGATCACTTGCTAAAGAACCCTGAATACATGAGCTGTTTCCCTTCCACACGGGTGGGCTGTGAGAGGCCCGGTGGCGGGGAGGGGGAGGGAGGAGCTGTTCTGCTGCACAGCCAGGCAGGATGGGGGCCTCAGGAAAACGCCTCTGGATGGCAGTTAGGACTCTGAGCAGCTTTCAGAGTGGAGACAACAGTGATGTGTCATGTGAGGGGTAAAAATGGACTTGATGGAGTATTACTCACAGAAGTTATCTCCCAACTCTCTTTAGCATGGGGAGTTCAGGAGATGATAGGAAAATGATGTTGATTTTTATGCCCATCATAGGTACTCATTTATGCCATTGACAAAAATCTATAATTTAAATCAGTTGTGTTCATTTAAAAAGGCTTTGTGTTTGTATAAAATGCTTGGTGTTGGAGATTAGTTGCTCACCGAGGTTATTTCATGCTAATGTATAATTTGTATTTTCTTGCACTTCCGTTGAGAGATTTTCTACTTGCAACTTAATATGGTATTTTCATATTCTTTAAAGCCACTTGGGCATTTTCTACAAGGAAATGGCACATCATTTCCCTTGTTCCCTGTTAATTCACATGCTGGTGTGAGAGCATACCGAAGTTTTAGATTATGAGATGTGTAAATACAGTAGCAAAACTTGAAATGTGGAGAAGGGAAGATCAACGAGTTTTTGTAATTATCTTTTTCTTCTTTGGTTTTAATAGAACTTGTAATTGAATCAGGAAAGCCTAGTATGAAATTATCATTTACACCTGATTTTCTTTTACATTTCCTATTTAATGAGAGAAAAGTAAATGATATACTTCTTTATAAAAGTATCTTGCAAATGCATTGCACTCTTACAGAAGCCACATGTCTTTTGACACAGAACTGCCATGCTATGGCTTGGCCAAAGAAAAGGTGGGGATGTTGTGCTCTGAGTGATGTTTCTTTATTTCAGGTTTAACTGTGGCTACTGTGCTTTTTGGCATAGCGAGATCTCTGTTGGTATTCTACGTCCTTGTTAATTCCTCACAAGCTTTGCACAACAAAATGTTTGAGTCCATTTTGAGAGCTCCAGTGTTGTTCTTTGACAGAAACCCAATAGGTAAGTCAGACACCAGGTTTCTTTGTAAATCTGCCTCGTTGACACCATTTGTGTCTGATCACGTTTCAGCATTGAGAATGGAGGAGACGCTTGGAAGAAATCACTGTGTGTGTTGATTCATTGTCCACAAAAAGCTTCACTGACAGTTTTCTACTACCTGACAAAATCTGAATGTGGGGTGCATACGAGCTTCTTTCTTTCTTTTTTAGTTTTTTTTAAATGTTTATTTGTTTTTGGGAGAGAGAGAGAGAGAGAGAGAGAGGCTGAGTGCTAGTGGGGGAGGGGCAGAGAGCGAGGGAGACACAGAATCTGAAGCAGGCTCCAGGCTCTGAGCTGTCAGCACAGAGCCCGATGTGGGGCTCGAACTCTTGAATCTGGAGATCATGATCTGAGCTGAAGTCAGACGCTTAACTGACTGAGCCACCTAGGCACCCCAGGTGCATGCAAGCTTCTATTCCGATTTACGTGCGTGTGGAAAATAAACAGGTTTAGGAATCTGTTTGTTGTGGGGCATATGAAACACCCTTCGTTGGATGCAGGAGCGTTTAAATGTTGTTGACCAGTTGCCAGAACATTGACTGCATCGTGTGGCATTAAACTAGGTCATCCTGGACTTGAAGGTATACCTAAAATTGTAATGAAAAATTAATTAAAACCCAAGATTGAAGTGTACACATCCTCTTCGATAGAAGCTCCTCACTCTAGCTTTAAAGTGGACTTTTGTTTCCATAATTGGAGGCTTTGTGGCACGTCGCACATAAGTTCCTCAACGTGAGCACACCTGGAGGGTGTCTGAGTGGTTGATGCCCCACCCTGAGGTCTTTGACATGTCTTGCTGCTGGGGGTGGCCTCCTGACCTGGGTCCCCAGGAAGAGTTTGTTCATCAACACGTGCTCCCACCGTTCAGGCCTAGGGCGGCTTGGTTGATGCAGGAGAGGATTGAGGGGACCCATCCAGGCAGGGAGGGAGGCTGGAGAGAGCACAGGAGTAGGCTTGGCCTGGCTGTTAGCTAGCCGTGTGACCCAGGCCACAGGTGTACATATCGCTGGGCAGGTGACTCTCAAAGCGGGATGTTGTCGTGGTTAGAAGTGTGGACTGTGGATCTGGCTGCCTGGGCTCACACCTGTGCTAGCTGATCATAGTAGCTGGTTATGGTTCTGTGAGTACTCAGGTGCTAGTTACTTAATTTCTCTGTGCCTCAGCATTCTTAGCTGTAGAATGGGGATACTCTTTGTACCTCCCTTATCCAGGCAGTGTGGGAATAAAGCAGATCGGTACATTCACACAGGCTAGAGCAGTGCTTGGCCCGTGGTCAGCACCTAATGACTCTTGGCCACAGTGACGCATGGCGTCTCGGAACTTCCTCACCTGTGAAATGGAAATGCCAGCTGCCCTTCCTGCTTCACAAGGCTGTCGTGAGGATTAAATAAGACTGTTCAGGAAAGCATTTGGGGCTGTTTATTCAGCACGTTTGTTTAGCGCAGGCCGGGTGCAGAGCACAGGAACGGTGATCTGAAGAGGCCCCAACTCATCTGTAGTCTTGTTACAGCCGCGGTCAGGAGACTGGAGGGCGCACGCATCTGACAGCCGGGAAGTTGCCGCACTTTGCCAGTTAATTTGAAAACTGTGGTCATAAAGTTGAGAGCATTAAGTGGGACTGCGTTTCTGTTATCACAGCCTCTGAATGCTCATGGCCACAGTTAACCAGGTTCTTCCTGTTCAAGACCTGTAGGCTTCTCCATATGCTGATTTATTTATTATTCAAGGATTTGGGACCGAGTCTAAATCTTCAAGGTCGCTAATCTTAGAGCCACACACTAGTGTTTATCTTGCTCTCCCCCTCCTGGATCTGTTAACAGGGCTTCTTTTCCTTCAAGAAAATAGAAACCCAAATAAGCACTCCAAAGACAGGCCCAGTTTGTCCAGAATGTTCAGAGGGCATGAATTATTTACTGTTTTTAGTGATAGATTAAAAAAAAATTTTTTTTAATTAGAAAAGTATTTTAAGTGGTAGATTTTAAATTTCCATTTGGATATCATTTTTATAGTTTTTAAACCAATGGGAAGAACACACCAAAGCTGTGCTTCATAGGGAACATCATGGATCGTATCTATATTTTAATGGTTCTATGATATTAAAAAAGCAATTCCCCTCTATAGTAGAAGGGTAGGCATACTTCATTTTTTTTAAAGTTTATTGAGAGAGAGAGAGAGGGAGGGAGGGAGGGAGGGAGGTGAGGGGCAGAGAGAGAGGGAGAGAGAGAATCCCAAGCAGGCTCTCACTGTCAGCTCAGAGCCCAACACAAGGCTCAAACTCCTGAACCGTGAGATCATGACCTGAGCCAAGACCAAGAGTCAGACATTCAACCAACTGAGTGAGCCAGGCACCCCTAGGCAGGCTTGATTTTTAAGTTAAACATCTGTGCCCAGTGATCCCACTCCGAGTTACAGAGTGCCCTCCGAGCAGCATGGAGAATCCAGGAAGCATATCATTCTCTTCTCAGTACTTAGTTATCCAGAGCACCTTCTCAGGGAGATGTCAGTAAGTTTCCTAAGAGTTCGTGGTCCTGACAGCATCTCGGAGTTTGGAAAAGAGGGGATGGGTGTAGTCTCCCGCAAGTGAGGCCCGGGGTGGCAACGGCATCTGCACACACTACAGCCTGGCTTGGATTTGCAGATGTCTGCCAGGGTTCTCTTCTGTAGCCACCTTCAGTTCCCGCTTGTGCTGGAATATTCCCAGTGAACCCAATCCAGATTGTGGAAGTCTCTTTTTACATTTGTTCGTGGGTGTTTCCACCCCAGATGGGCCGATTCCCTTTTCCTGCTTCTCCCATTTTGTTAATCAGTGGGAGATCCTTTGACCTTGTGCAGAGAACCAGGCCTTTGGTGAAGGGTCCTGAAACACTGGCTGCCCCTTGCCCTGGCCCAAAAGTCCCAGGTTCTCTGACTTGGATTTAGGGAGAAGGACAAGGTGAACCCGGACAGTGCATGTTCCTTCTTGCTGGCTAAGTCTCTCTGGCTGCTCTTTAAGCACTCCAGAGCTCTGGTTTTTAAGAAGGCGCCGTCTTTCCAGGCTTCACGACTAAGTTTCTCTTCATTTTGAACCCATGTATGGTTGCACGGAGTTAACTTATTTGCTTATATAATGCAGTACTGTTTTACCCACTGATTTTTTTCATAACCCAATCAGTCTTAAACTGGGTAAAATTTCAGTCAGCTAAGCGTGTTGTCTTAGAAGGGCAAAAAGCTACTTTTCTTTTCCTCTTTTTTCCTTCCTTTATTTTTATCCTTCCCTTCTCAGTGTATTTTGGTGACCGTATTGTGCGTCTGTTAAAGGGCTGCACGTTTTCAGCTGTCCCGGCATTTTCCGCACATTCTGATTGCAACAACTTGAGTTGAGGAGCACCTGTTTAGATGTGGTCTGTGTGTGTTCCTGTACTGAGGGCCACACCTGCCTCTTCCATGATCAACATTTGTCTTCTGTCCTTTCTGTTCTATCAGATCTTAACGCGCAGGGAATACAGGGAAGCAATTCAGAAATTAGAAGATTATGTCTATATTCAGCATAAACCATGTTTTCCTGAATTTGTTTTATTTTTTACGTCTGGCACAAGAGGGCAGCATGATCTATATTATTTCAGGGATATACTGTAAGGGCACCTTATTGCAAAAACCTATTTTTTTTTTTTAATTTAAAGCTTAGAAATTCCATTTTTTTATAGCTGGAGTCTTGTGTTTTATAGTATTAGTGCAGAATTTTAAATCATTGCTGTAGTTTATTATGTTTGAGACATTAGATTCTTTATTAAAGAATTATTCACAGTGTTGTCCCAGAATATCTGGCGTTTCACACAAGGTTATGTGGATTTCTAAACTGGAATAGTACTTGGAATGGGTAGCCGCTGACATCTTGACTGGGTATATTTTAATCCCTGTGGGCAGAATATGGCTGCCTGTATGACCGGAGTCAAACATGAGTTTAGGGGAAAATATGACCAGGCAGTTTCTTCAGTTCCCTTCCACGCGAGCAGAATGGGTAGAGGTTATCTAGAATTTCACCCTTCACTTTGGAAACAAGATGAGTGGATAGTTGTTCTGTTTCTTCATGCCTAATAATAGTGACCTAACAATTGGCTGAATGAACTGACTGTAATGGATTCCAGATAAATAATTTGTTTATTTGCTTTCAGTGTGTTAATTCGGCTTTAAGAAAGTGGGCCACCGATGTCAGGAGATACTGGTGTTTGTTTATTCTCTCAGGAAAGTGCAAAGTTAATACTGGGTTGTGGCCTTTGTGTTCACCTCACGTGACTGGTTATCCTGCAGTGGTGTGTGTGTGTTCACTTATTTAGGCATCCGGTATAAGATAAGTACAAATGCATATCGTTATTTTTTCCTTACAGATTAAGTTAGGGCCAGAGTACTATAAAAGGAGAAAAGCAAATGGACTAACCTCTTTTGTCAATTTTATTTTTTTCCGATGGAAGTTTCTTGTGCTCATTAACGTATGGAACTGAGAGACATATTTGTGTACCCCCCAATCAAAAATCTGGAATTGCTCAAAGGGATAGGATTTCTTTTCTTTTTTTTCCCTTAATGTTTATTATTTGAGAAAGAGACAGAGGGCAAGCAGGAGAGAGGCAGAGAGAGAGGGACACACAGAATCGGAAGCAGACTTCAGGTTCCGAGCTGGTCAGCGCAGAGCCCCACGTAGGGCTCAAACCCACAGACCGTGAGATAATGACCTGAGCTGAAGTCGGCTGCCTAACCGACTGAGCCACCCAGGCACCCCAAAGGGTTAGGATTTCTAATTTGCCCACATGTAGATGACTTCGCACATCTAAACTCCTGAATTGGGATATGCGTGAGTAAGGAGCTGAGGGTTGTGGAGCAGGAGGCTGGGAGAGGTTTGAACTATTGTTTTGTTTCTTCAACCTTGAAAGGGACTCCTCAGCATCCCTTACACGTTGTTCATAAATAACTTGTGGAGAAGTAAAAAGTGAACTGAAAGCACCACGGTGAGCTTTTTGGACTGTCAGAAAAACTTGCTGTACTGTTTATAAAATCAGTTGTCACAGTACTGCTGCCTTGCTAGAAAAAAGAGTCATCAGTAGAGAAGAAAGATAATTGTAGGGATATCTCTCTGTTTATCCAGTTCAAATGACCACTGGAGTTAGTGCTAAATGCATATTTTTAACAAGTATAATATCTCAGCACCGTCAAAATTACCTCGACGATAATAGGCCTGTGAAATTATAGCTATGTAAGTTAGGAGGGGAGGTGGCTCTGCTTAGCACAGACTCATCTGTGCCTGTCCACACAAGTGATTCTGCTGAGCAGGTAGCATGTTAGAACAGGAAACACTGGTCCTAAAACTTCTGATTTATGGTAGGTGTTGTTTTGACACAGCATCGAGACGATTTACAAGGCAAGACTTCGTGTTAAAATATTTTACCGGTGTCCTCATTCGTCACCGACATAAATATTCAGGAGTGATGCTGGAAAATTGGGAATGTGCCCATTCATGCCAAATCACTGGCTGTGTTTCCTTTCAAGTGAGATCTGTTGTGTGGATATGGTTAAAAGAAACTATGGTTTTTCTTTCTTGAGAGCAGATGAGCTGTAAGAAATTGGGAGTAAGAATAACATCCATCCTGACAGCTTTCATGTATTCATCTTGCTTAGGTTGCTTTTAATTCTGGCTTAAGTCCTACAGGCTTGTGTTTTTTGTTGTTTTTTTTTTCCCTTTCCTTGCTTGGTGCACATTGTAGAGAACATATTTATATGTACATTAGTTAAAGAGGCTTTTTGTGTTCAAAGGAAGAAGTTAGTCATCATCAGAAAAAGCTTTGTTGCAAAACAGAAACACACATTTCCCCTTTCTTTTTTCCTTGTTAATAATAACAAATGCAAGTGACTATAAAGGGAATAACACAAAAGATTGCATCAATCATAGTGATTCTCAATAGCTACATATAAATATTGTTTTTTCAGGTTTGAATGAAGCAGCTAATAGTTTGAAGTAGGTGTGGTAATTAAATCCTGTCAGGTTGTCACACATTAAAAATAATGTTTTTTCACATAACAATGGTTATATGTACTTAAGCTCTTATCATGGTGATATTAAGTCATATTTTATGGGAGTTGCTCATTTACTGCTAATAGTATCATAAAAGCCTTTGTTACGAGTTTAAATAGTTACATAGTTACATATATTTGATTACTATTGTTATTTTGTCAGTAATCTCTATAAGGGTGATTATTATAGCTCTTGTCCAGAGCTGGTAAATATTGCACCATTTTGGTATACATTTTTAATCTACTAGAATGTTCTGATTACTCTTATTCCTGGTTTTTCTCTGTAATAATCCTACATGGAAATACTGACAACTTAGTAACCGAGAAAGCACTGTTTGTGGTTGTCCAATAAAATGTTAATAAGATAAGATTCGGGAAGCTTGTGCCTTGTTCAAAGTGGTAGTCATGTAATATCTCAGGAATTTCTAAGTACGACATTTAACTTGTGTTCTTTCATTTCCTAATAGAGTACATATTAAGTGATATATGTATCTTAATATGTAAGTTCTCCACTTCACTCTTAATATTTGTGGCTATGATAATACCCCTCAACTCTCGGTTTTTATTGATTTCATATTTGTCGTCTCAACCTTAGCCAACTTGGAGCTAGGCAGTCTTTGGTAATGAGGACTTCACTAGTGTGTCCCACTGTCTGGTGTGAGTGTGCCCAGTAATTTGGCATTACCTTATGGGGTGTGTGATTTACAGTAATTCAGATTACTGTTATTTAAAGCCCCCCCCCCATCACACACAGATAATTACTTCAACTTTGTAGCTCTTTGTGACAGTTAGAAAATGCATCAAAGTATCTTTATGACACAGTTTATTGCTTTTGTACAACCATTTCAAACTGGAATAGTATTTCTGGGTCAGATTTCACACAACTAAATATTGATCAGCATATAGAAAGCATAGTCTTCTGACATGGGGTGGGAGTAGATAGAAATTTGCTGGGTTGAAATCCCCTATGGTTTTGCAAACGGTTAGTTGTTTCCCCTCAACCATTTGATTTTGGAGCTCTCTTAACGATGCTGTGGTGTGAACTTTGATTTTCATCTTCATCTTCTGTTATCATTTCTTCCCTAACCCCCTTATTTTAAACATTATTATTTATTTTGACATGAAGAAAATGGAAAAAAAAAAACCAAACCCTGATGTTTACACTATTGAGCCTGTGACATTTTCGTTCATATAAGTTTAAAATTTGGTTATGTTTTAAACCACATTTCTATAGTACTTGTCCCAATTGTGGTTAAATTATAATTTAGGTAATTATGTGTTGACTGCCTGTCTCTTCTCTTAGCCTTGGGCTCTCAGACCTCATGGAGCATATCTGTTATGTTATTGCAAAAGCCTCTGAAGCCAGGATGGGACACTTTGTAGCTGATTAGTATTTGTTGGCTCCACAGAAGAGGGGATGGTTTCAGGAGTGTATTTGCATCTCTCTGTGCCACGCCCTTTAAGAACAATGCAACTTGAGAGTGTTGACATAGAATTAGAGCCTTTTTGTCTTTGCGCTCAGTGTTCACGTTAAATTGAACCCTTCCCTATTTATTTTCCAAAGTAGAGTTTGCAATAGATTATTTATGGTAGTCTTTGTTTCTGGTATGTGATGGCATGAAGAGGAAACCATATACATTGGTTCTTTGGAAGCTGTGGTTCATGGAGCTACACTCTACAAAGTTCCAATTTCTGTTACTTACCAGTCAGGGAAAGGAAACCGTCAAATACCCAGTGCATTTCCTTGGGGTTTAGTTGTGCATTGAAGAAAAATGTTAGAACTTACATGGGTTAAATATTTGGTACTTGATACTTTTACCTTATAAACTACATGTTCTTTTTTATTTTTTTATTTTTTTAAATTTTTTTTTTTCAACGTTTATTTATTTTTGGGACAGAGAGAGACAGAGCATGAACGGGGGAGGGGCAGAGAGAGAGGGAGACGCAGAATCGGAAACAGGCTCCAGGCTCTGAGCCATCAGCCCAGAGCCCGACGCGGGGCTCGAACTCACGGACCGCGAGATCGTGACCTGGCTGAAGTCGGACGCTTAACCGACTGCGCCACCCAGGCGCCCCAATAAACTACATGTTCTTAAGAGGTAAAGAAAAATAATTCATTTTATTTACTTATTATTTTTTTTTATTTAGAGAGAGCTCAAGTGGGGAGGGTAGGTAGGGGGAGTGGAGAGAGAGAGAATCCCAAGCAGGCCCTGCACGCACTGTCAGTGCACAGAGCCCAGTGTAGGGCTCAAACTGATGAACTGTGAGATCATGACCTGACCTGAAGTCGGATGCTTAACCGACTGAGCCACCCAGGCACCCGCGAATTCATTTATTTTAAAACATCAGTGGACGTTTTAAACTGTTACTGAGTGGGGAGTTGAGATGTAGGTTGAGATGTGGCAAAGACCTTGTTCTGCTGCCATGTAGCTTTGGAGTAGCTATGACGGTCCCTTCACTCCTGGCCTCAGGTTTCACAGGTGAAAAGAGGGAGGCCTTTTCACTCCTCAGGCATTTTTACTGGTCCTCTCCTGGTTGTAAGTTGTGGTCCCCAAGCACTGGGACAAAAAGCCCCTGTTTTCAAGGCATTTGCAAACTGAAATATCTGCAGACAGTGGATTGTTTGTAAAACAAAACAAAAAAACCCATCCAGTATCAGTATTCGATGATTCCATGTAGAAAAGATAGAGACTCAGAGATTTAATGTAGCTGTAGGGCAGGTATCTCAATTCACATGTACACACAACATGCATACACGTAGCCCAGGGGTATATTTCTTTTTCATAAACTGTTTTGTTGGAATTTCAGGACAGATTGTTTCAAAATGAAATCATACCAGTTGGAGGGTGAGAGCAATTTAGGAAACAAAAGAAAGCGATGTATTTGAGGTAATGACCTCTAAGCTTATAGCAAACCCTGCCCGGCATCTAAGCAGGCTCTTGATGATACTCACCTATCCTGACCCGTCAGGAACCATCCGGGTGTCAGAGCTCATCTCCACAAAGTGCGTCAGGGAAAGAAGGAAGTCGTCCTTTAATGAGTATCTACACATAACTTCTCTTTGGACTTTTAGAAGTGTGTTACAAAGCTTGGACTGTGGGTAGGACATAAGCAACGGCAGCTTTCTCCCTGAGAACGTTGTCATGACATGAGCCATGATCTGTTGGGTATTCTCATTCTTGGTAACCAGGATCATCCTTTTAGAAATTTCCCTCTCATTTAGGTGGACACTCTTTAACATCTAGAAAAAAGACAGCAAGGTCCAAAGGTTCAAGGACACTTTGAATGGAAGTTCATCTAAACACCATGGTTAAATGGAAAGCTGTCAGAAAATCAAGGTCTTTGCTGGAAATATTTTCCTTTTATTTCTTTTCTACATTTGCATTTTAATAGATTGTATCATGTGGGGAAATACTTCAACCTCTTGAAAACCTGGAAAGTCTATTTTGGACTTGTTAGGTGTTTAAAAATCTTCATCCAGACGTTATTCCAAATATAGTCGTGCTCTCTGTGATGGGAAAATCCTGCCTCCAGGTTCGCTGTTGGTTGAAGAATGCTGTAGAGCACTGTGTTGGTAAAAACATCAGCAGAAACCAGTGTGTCAGCTTAAGTCCCTGATTTTAGGATGTTTAAGTCAATACTTAGTTAATGATCTTGATTTGTCTGTAAACTTTATGTGGAGGTTTCGGGAAGTGTTCTTTTGGTTCAGTGACTGTGGTCTCATTCTTTACTCTGTTTGAGGCATAGAATCAAAAGGTATAGAAATTTTGAGAGTGTCTAAGAAAAACAGTGTACCTGCTTCTTTTTTATAATTTTAATTCCTGTACAGTTGACATACAGTGGTGTTATATTAGTTTCAGGTGTACAATATAGTGAGCACCTACTTCTTTTTGTTGTGCATTAACATTTGAACAGGTACCACAGTGTATGTGGTTTTGTTCTTAAATATATTTTCTCACATACATAATTCCATATGTCTAGATCACAGCGGTGCTTTGCAACTAAGAATCAGGGATTAATTTTTTTCATTACCTTTAAATATCTAAAAGTAGATTAAGAAGGAAATGGTTGTTTTCTTGTATGTAGTCATTTCTTTTAGAATTTTTTTTTTTTCTTCCTTTAGTGTCAGAATGGCCTGGGCTCATTAAATTAATTTCCTCTGGGAGAACTATAAATTTGTTAATTTTAACTTTTTGGAGAATAAGATGGTAGTAACATCTTAAAATTATATCTCATGCTAACGTAAATCTCTATACTCTCCCTCTTAGGATAAAAATGAAAAGGGAGTCAAATGTAGTTGAATGAGTTCTATCAGTAAACTGTATTGTAGACAGAAGTGTTTGTTTTTGGTGCTGGCTTTGAAATGTTGGTCTTGACTTATACTCCTGTATATAAAAGGAAAATAAACCCCTGTTTCAAGGTGATGAGTAATCAGTGTTACTAGAAAATTGTTCTTCAAGATTAAACAGTTGTTGACATAAATAGCCAGAGTAATAAAAGGCAACACCTGTGTAACCCAGACAGTGGTTATCGTACAATCAGGTAAGCTGTTTATTAACGAATTGTCAAGTCTTTAGAGCAGGTGAATAGATTTGTTATACGTTAGGGAATTCTAAAAATTGAATGAAGAGGCTTGAATCCTTGATGCCAAGTGTTCTGACCACTCACATCTTCTTTCACAAAGGAGACATGACAGGAAGGTAATGCTTAAATGATCCGGCCTTCAGGTATGTGTTCTTGTCTTGGTTCTTGCTCTGTCAGACTAGCTAAATTTTCTAGATGAGGTTAGGGTTTGAAATTTTAGGTGACAAAGTGAGTATCTTGTAGGTTTTGGATAAACATGGAGTACTTCTTTAAACATAGCCCATCTTTTCTTTCCCCGGAATTCTTAGGTCCCTTTTTAATTTGATGTCAGATGTGAGAGAACTTTGGTTGTCATCAGTAGGTATTTTACAGTGTTAATGGTCAGAGAGTGGAATGGAGGTCAAGGTGCTGGGATGTCCCAGTTCTGTTGGGAGCAGAGCTTTGGAGTAGCTGAGCCAGTCGTCATCTCACTGCTACATCAAGGTCCTCTTGACTGAAACACGATTGCCTTAAGCAGCACTGATGACGGGTGGGGTGGGTGTGCATGTTGAGAGAGAGACCTCTCTTCAGCTAGATTGTCACATCAGAATAAGGTTCATATTATTGGATTCCCTTAAAGAGATGAAAAATTTTTAATTTGAAAAATGACCAGCAAATAAAGTGACCTTGAATTTGACCAATGTGAATGGATTTCTTGTATTTCCCAGTAGTGGTTTTGAATCAAAGTGTGATTCTGGCTCCATGGTAAAGAGAACAGACTTTGGAATCATCCTTCCTGAATGTGAATCCAAGCTCTGCCACCGACAGACCTTGACTGAGTTACTTAATCTCTGTCGGCTTCAACTCTGTACACTGGGGATGGTAGTATAGTGGGAGAAAGAAGCTTTTTTATGTGTGTGAGAACTAAGAGGTTCCATATATGTGAAGCATTTAAAACAGTGCCTACCATATGGTGGACATTGATTTTTGACTCTTTAAGTGACATGTTGAAATTTTAGGGGTTTTCGCCTCTTTTTTTTAATGTATTTTTTAAACGTTTGTTTATTTTTGAGAGGGAGGGAGACAGAGCAGAGGTGGGGGGAGGAGCAGAGAGAGAGGGAGACCCAGAATCTGAAGCAGGCTTTGGGCTCTGAGCTGTCAGCACAGAACCCAATGCAGGACTTGAACTCATGAACGCAAGATCATGACCTGAGCTGAAGTCGGGGGCTCAACCAACTGAGCCACCCAGGTACCCCATTGCCTCTTTTTTTTTTTTTAAACAAAATCCAAATACATATGCTAATTTGGATAAAACAGTGGGGTGTGGGAAAGGGAGGGTATGTTTTCCCAGATGTAAGGAAAAATAGGTAAGTGACCAAGACCAACAAGCCACAAAACAACATCATGTTTTTTTGTTGGCTTGTGTTTGTTGTTGTTTTCATCGGGGCCTAGCTCCACTCCGGAGTTCATTTTAATTTAATTTGGTTTCACAAGGAGAGCTCAATTTTGCATGTAAGTACCAAACATCTGGTTTACTTTTTGTTTAAAAATGATATGGTTGAAGTTTATTACAGAAGTCTATTGTGTAATTAAGGAAAGACAGTTTGAAATTTATAAAATAAGTCCTACTTAAATGCAGCATTGGAATCATTCCAGGGAAGTGGGTATACTTCTTGGGAGTAGCAGGAACTTACTATTTTTAAAAATGCTATAACTGGTCAAAATGTAGAGCTTCTATGTATTCACCTTTTTTCCAAAAAGCATGCAAAATGACAAATTTCACAAGCGAAAGTTAAAGTTGACCCAAGGCAGTTTTAGATTGTCAAGCCTTCACATTTTATTCATGGGATGTTTTTAGAGACATTTTGTGGTTTGTTCACTGCAGTTAATTCTGGGAAGTCCTTCTGCATTTCTATCAGATGGACATTCTACTTCAGAACTTGCACAAAATACAGTTAAAGCAGCTTGGGAAGAAAAGGAGATTCCTGGGTGGTTCTTACAAACTATCGATTATATTTTTAAAGCAGTTAAGGGAATAATAAGTCCACAGAACAAATACAGCTCTTCTATATATACTGCCCAGGTAGCGTTAGTCAACTGATCATTTAAATGCCAGAAATTTCTGGCTGGCTATAACAGCACTGAGGTATATGAAGGAATAGTTTGGGGTGGAGAGACCCAAGTGAAGATAGAGTGCTTATTCGTTTAACACCTGTTTGCCAGGTAGCTGTGTTAGTAGTCAGGCAGGGATCACCTAACTAGTTCTGAGTCTTAGTGTTCAGCCTCAGTGATGTCTGAGAGGCCCTCAGTGCCGAAATGCAATGGTTCTGTCTTCCTGCAGAACTCACTTACAAATATCTTGATAAAAAAGAGAATTAGAAGTAGGTTGTAAAGACTGATAGGATTTTTATGACTCTAGTTTTCGTACACCCTCGAATGTTTTAGGGATCTGTTCCATGGTAGAGGTTTCATCTGTTGGCAGTTATAATCTAGTTCCTTCGGGATCAGCCCGAATTATGGTAAATTTGGAATATTTCCCTATGTCTTCTCATTTTCTTTTTTTTTTTTTTAAATTTTTTTTCAACTTTTTTTATTTATTTTTGGGACAGAGAGAGACAGAGCATGAATGGGGGAGGGGCAGAGAGAGAGGGAGACACAGAATCGGAAACAGGCTCCAGGCTCCGAGCCATCAGCCCAGAGCCTGACGCGGGGCTCGAACTCACGGACCGCGAGATCGTGACCTGGCTGAAGTCGGACGCTTAACCGACTGCGCCACCCAGGCGCCCCTCATTTTCTAGCAACATTGTAAATTTGTTTGATAACTTAAACTACCAAAAGACTGTCCCTTCCGTCATCTCATGTCACCTTCAGTAGCCACAAAACAACGAGAAACCTCCACTCTCTGGCTCCTCTGAAGCTTGTACCCTGTATTCCCTTGCCTTCTTGTTCACTCCCGTTGTTATCGTCCTCATTGGTTATCATGTGGAAACCGTAGAGTTACGATGCCTGTAAATGAAAATTAAGAACCAGATTGTTCTAATCGTTAACCAGCACGCAGATTTTAATCAGCATAGAGATTATAACTAAACATGTATTGAGCACCTCTGTATGCCAGTGTGCTGGGAATTTTACATAAGGGAACCAGACACTGTATCCTGAACTCCCCACGGGTATTTTCTAAAGATATGTCGTCCATTCCTACGCATTGTATTTTACACAGTAATGGTGGCTCTTCAGGTCAAGGTGAAATTGTTTAGCATAGTATTTCCTATGAAATGGATGTGGACATCATACTAATCAGAAACCTTTTTAAAATTGCAGAAAATTTGCATGACCTGGACAGTGCATCACATAATACGGGTGGTATAAGGTATAGGCAATCAGTGGATATATGTGTTTGTATTGATACAAAATTCGAATTTAAGTTACAAATATGAGAATACGAAATACTTCAAAATTTGTGGTCTTTGGCCTCCTCCTTCTGTGTTTATTCAGCTTTTATGTGCACTTCCTTGCTTTTATCAGTTTGCAGAAAATGAATTAGTTCCAAAATGGGATGGGATTGGGTGGGTGGATGGATCTTTGATCTGTAGGGAAAGTTACTGTTTCTGAAAACCAGATAATCACTTTAACCTTTTCTTGTGGCCCTAAAGTTTTAAGAGACTTTCACCGGTGCCTTCTCATGACGTACTGTTTATGTTTTTTGGAGACCTGTTTGGCATATAGCATTGCAACACATACAGCATATTGAGGTGATACATTTATAGTGCAGTATGATTGCTGTTGTGGCATTAGCCAACAGCTCTGTCGTCACATGATGATGATTTCTTCTTGTGTCGGGAATAATTAAGGTGTAGTCTCTTAGTAGATTTACTGTTTATAGTATACTTTTGTTGTCTGTAATCACTGTGTATTCCGTCTCACCCTGAAACAACATCTCTTTCACGCCCCTAGCCCCTGGTAGCCACCATTTTACTCACTGCTTTTATGAGTTCAGCATTTTTAGACTCCACATATCAGAGATGTCATAGAGTATTTGTCTTTCTCTGTCTGGCTTATCTCACTTGGCAGGATGTCCTCAAGGTCCATTCGTGTCGTTGCAAATGGCAGGATTTCCTTTTTTCTCATGGCTGAATAGTATTCATGTGTGTGTGTGTGTGTGTGTGTGTGTGAGAGAGAGAGAGAGAGAGAGAGAGAGAGAGAGATCTTCATCGTTGAGAGACAGGTTATTTCCAAACTTTGACTGTTGTGAATAAGGCTGGCATGAGATAGGAGTGCAGATATCCCTACAACAACCTGCTTCATCTCTGTCATGACTGTAAAGTTTTTGTAATTTTATAGCTGATCCCATGTTATGGAAAGGTTAGCTCTGAAGTTTATAGTATTTATGTTTACTGATATTTATAGTTATAGTATTGATATTGTAAGAGACAGTGTGGGATCATGGGATTGTAGTGAGCTCTTCTTTGGCATTGGGGTTCTTAGGGGGAGTGAAAACAACATAGCACTTGATAAGAGCTCTTTTTAATAAAACGAGTCAGAGATAAAGAGTGTTAGTTCTCAAATCCTGTGAGATTGGATGTACTGCTAACCATTCCAAGATGTCTGCAATCATTTGCATGAAGACATTAACTACCTTGATGTAGGCTATATTGGAAATGAAGTTCAGTGTATAGTAGGGCTCGTATTGACTATGAGTGGGAAAATAGTATGGTTGGAGGTGTTAGTCATTTAGTCATTTAGTGGACGGAGCGGAGATCTGGGAAGTTTCCTGAGGAGAACCACAGCAAAATGACTTCGGTATTGTAGGAATCCCATCCAGCTATCCTATAGATATAAAGAAGCCCGGGGGTGTGGGGTGAAATAGAAGAATGGATAAATTCCTCTGTTGGTCTCTTTCATACAAACCATGCTGCCAGTGTCTGTGGTTCAGTAGCAGACTTGTCTTGGGTTTAGAGCTTAGTTAATAGCAGCCTGGAGCCACAGATGTATCAATCCCAATGAATTGCACTTAAAAACATTTTATTTGGGGTGCCTGGGTGGCCCAGTTGGTTAAGCATCCAACTTCAGCTCAGGTGTTTGATCTTGCCGTTTGTGAGTTCGAGCCCCGCATTGGGCTCTGTGCTGACAACTCAGAGCCTGGAGCCTGCTCCAGATTCTGTCTCCTCTCTTTGCCCCTCCTCTGCTCATGCTGTGTCTGTCTGTCTCCCTATCAAAAATAAATAAACATTAAAAAAAATAAGATCCACATTTTAATTACTCATTCAGGCTTTGGTACACAGTTCATTTTTCAGATTCCCCTCCATTCACAAGTCACGGTAGTGGGAAAGGGAGAGATTCTTCCATCATCTCTTATGGCCTGTATCTTTTTTTTTTTAATGTTTATTTTTGAGAGAGAGAGGAAACAGTGTGAGCTGCCAAGGGGTAGAGAGAGAGGGAGACACGGAATCCGAAGCAGGTTCCAGCCTCTGAGCTGTCAGCACAGAGCCTGATTCGGGACTCGAATTCATGAACCATGAGATCATGACCTGAGCCGAAGTTGGATGCCTAACTGACTGAGCCACCCAGGTGCCCGGTATCTTTTTTTTTTTTAAATGTTTATTTTGAGAGAGGGAGAGACAGCGTGAGTGGGGGAGGGGCAGAGAGAGAGAGGGAGACCCAGAATCAAAAACAGGCTCCAGGCTCTGAGCTGTCAGCACAGAGCCTGATGCGGGGCTCGAACTCACGGGAGATCGTGACCTGAGCCGAAGTCTGACACTTAACAGACTGAGCCACCCAGGTGCTGCCACTGGCACCCCCCGTATCTTAATTTTTTTGCAGTAACGTAGAATTTTTGCTTTCTTACTTGCTTGTTCTCCACAGAAGTTAAATGACATTTAGAAATTTGCAGGAAAATAGTGTCCAGGAAATCTTACTACTTAGTCTTTAAATGGCTTAATGTTTATAGAGAAGTAGTTTTTTGTGCTCATTCACTTTATCACAAATCGTGTAAGGACAGGATCTAATCCTAATTTTAGCCATCTTTTGGGCTTTTGTTGTTGTTGTAAATTTAGGTGTATGATGTTAACTCGTCACTGTTTCCTTTGCTTCTGGGTGAACCTGTTTCCATTGTCTTTTATGTTTTGATAGTCTTTTTAAAAAGTCAGAAATGTGGGAATCGTTTTCCTGAATAAAGTCTGCCATTTGCCTTTGGGGGTGTGGCTGGCTCTCTGGACGATTGGACCAGCTTCTCCTTTGTTGAGTTTCAGTAACACAAGGTTGTGGCCTCTTTACTCCCGTCTTTGCCTGTAAGGTTCTTTTCATATATTGGCTAAAACATATTAAGGTTTGTTTATCGAAATGTCAGTCTCCCCCCATCACCACCCTGTATAGAGCGCACTTTGGTCAGAAGCGGTGGTATATGGAGCTCTGTATTCATGGTACGTCCTGTGTTCTCTCTCTTTGTACTTCACTTGAGAGGAGTCTTACATTCTTTGACTTCTGAACTTTTTTGTTTTCCTTGCTGGGTTTGAGGACAAATGCGAGGCAAAAGTGCCTGGCTGATAAAGAATGTATCTGGACAGAATGTGAGGCAAAGTGAAACCTAGGTGAAAGTGAACTGACCTAGAAAGTCCAAGCGTCAGGAGTAATGTGTTTTGATGTGAGAAAAGAAAAATGCTACATTGGACTCTCTCCCCCATTCATGTTTCGATGACATCTCACGCATGTGATAGCTCGACCTGTTCAGCCTTGAGCTGCTTGCTGCCTCCAGGTCATAGTGTCTTGGTAAATTAAAGCTCTCTTACCCCTTTCTGATGAAAATATTAGCAATTTCAGGTTTGTGACTAGTGGATCTATTCAGCTCGAAGGAAACCTTTCAGTGATGAGCAACATGACTTTTCATCTGAGGCCCGTGGAGTCTGTGGCTGCCAGAGAGATTGGGATCCTGGAGTGATTTTGCTTCATTACAAGCCTGTACAGATACTATTTAATGCAAGCAAGTTTCGAATGCTGGTAAGGAACACAGTTAAGGTCATGGTCTGAAAGGACTTTGATGTCCTGCAGAAGCCTGATTTTCTCCTAATATGCATGAAAAACTTGTGCAGTATAGCTCTTAGGAGATGAATATTTGTTCGTGTAGGTTACAATAGCACACGTACCTGGAGAGTGAGGAGAATGGCGGGCGGAATATGCATTTGCAGGGAAAAGGGGGGACGAACTAGTATGCAAAAATTAGCCGTGGAAATCCATAAATAGCAGGCCAAGAATATTCTGCAAATGTGTCAGCTGGGTTTTACCAGGAACAATGGACAGATACCAGATCCTGCCCAGAAAGAATTTCTGATTTTCTTAAAAGTTAAATGATTTCCTTACAGATTTCAGACCCTCTTCAAGCCTTTTCCTCTTCTATAGAAATTCCTGTTGTCTCCTTAGTTCCTAGATGTTTAAAGTACATATGAAAGGCTATTATTCTGAGTGTGTCTTAACTGTCCACAAACTACCCTGTGCAGTCTGTGGTAGCCTGGATTACTAAGATGGTTTGCAGTTCATTTTATTTACACGTGCAGGAGAGAAGTTTTAATTCTGTATGAGGTTTTTATACATGTGGCAAATTCCTCGGGCAGCCTATAGCTGGCCATTAGACTATCTGTGTCGCTTCTCGTTTGGAGGCTATAGAAGATGCATGGACTGCCCTGGCCTCTGAGGGAGACTGAACAGAGATAATCCCTCCCGGATGTTGGGGCAACGGTGGAGCATAGTGGGCATATCCATTATGTGTGCTGGTGGGATGTGCCGGGCTGGTGATGATGTGTTACAGTTTTAGGGGTTGACATCCTGCAAGGGAGACACTTGGGAAGGAGAACCCCGAGGCAAGGCTGAGGACGTGGGACCGTTCCGAGTGGAGTCAGGAGAGATGGGGCCTGGAGACAGCGAGACAACACTCAGAATCCAGTTTTGGTGGTGGATCATAGAACAGATGAGAATGGGCGTTTCTAGTGCCTCTAGGCCAGGAGGTCAGCCTGGAGGCCATGAAAAGTTTCCATCTGTGTTGCTGCCAGCTTCTTGCCAAGGATGCCATGGCACTTAGGGAAGCACGTGTTGGTGTAGATGTGATTAACCTCCCAGATACTCAGCACCAGGATCTCTTCCTGTGGAGCAGCTGCCGTGATGGGGAGCTGTATGGGTACGAACTGAGTGGGGAGATGAATTCAGTGTGGCCCTGCCTGCTCGAGGGTCCTGAAGGTGCAAAGAAGAGAGTTAGAATGCAGAGCAGGATGAATTCTTCTGTTACTTGGTGAGTTGAGACAATATCCAAAGACCCGGCCTGTCTCACGGTAGAGGCAGACTAGAATCATACAGATGTGCGTGTTGTTTCGAAGCGCTCACTGCCCCGTCAGCTTGGGGGGGCTATGGGAGCTGGAAGGATTCTTGATCACCTCCCACACTGGTAGCCCTCATACTTTTGTCACAGGGCCATGCTTCTGGGTTGTAGCTGCCACAGGAGTTTAAACACGCTTGTTATTTTGGACTTGACCAGTGGTTATTTTTTCCCCCTACCTTTTATTGGCATTTGCCTTTGGTGGCCTCTTTTATCATTGCTTTGAGTGGTTGGTGCCAGCTTGTCTCACCATTGGCTTCTGTTCTTGGAATGAGGGTCTCTTGTTTCCAAACAGGGCAAATACTGAAAATGCTGCTTTCTGAACACATTCACTTAACCTTCTACCTGTCTGTTGAGGAACACTTACTGAGCCCTTATCGCAAGTCAGGCATGGTGTCACCAAAAGTTATGTGTCCCCTGCTAGACTCCTGTGCCAGTAGCCACATTAGTGTGGCTGTGATTGGCCCTGTGGAAGAGGAGGCCCCAGGTGGACTTGGCGAGTGTCCAGGGTGACCTGAACACGGAGGCGGGACCGGGGGCGGAGTGTGTCTGCAGGCACTGGCTGGAGAATGAGGCAGACTTATCCAGAAGCGGGAATCGGGAATAGTTGGGGGCGGGGGTGGGCGGCTGGAAACCAGCAAGGAAGCCTGACTGGCGGGTGTGGAGTGAGCGTGGGCTAGAGTGACGGTTCGGCTCAGCAGTACCAGGCCAGGGTTGAGTCGTGCCAGGCGCGCGGAGTGTTTTTAACCCCATCTCGAGAGCAATAGGCAGTTTTTCTGTTGGGTACAATGCCTGATGGCGTGCATCTCCATGCTTGGCAAAGCTCTGTCTCGCGGGGGACCTTGTGATGGGGTAGGGCAGGATATTCTCGGGATTTTTCTTGTAACTTTGAAGGTATTTTAACATGTCCCAATTTTTGTTCCTGAGTCCTGGTTCACATTTCAACCGCATGGTTTGTGCTGTTTGATTTATTTGGTTATAACTTAATTGTGTCGGGTATAACCACTGTAAATCCTGTCTTCTCACTACTAGAGTTCATAGTGCCTCGTGAAGATGTGCAAACTAACATTTGCTGCTCTGCCTTTGACCCAGGAAACTATCGCGTGATGACTTCGGATCTGAACTTGGGTACACTAACGACAGATTAGCATATTGCCTACATTTATTTTTATGGTTAGAAAGAATGACTAATCTATCATAGATACTTACCTACCAGGGGTTATTTAAAAAGTGAATTGCAGTAGAGTTTTGGTTCTGGAATGGCACTTTGTTGAGGAGGAAGCTACACAACATTAGCAGCTCCACTTTCCATGTGACCTGTAGACTTAAGCTTTTCTTAAAGTTGTATTCTTGTCAGAGAGGGTTTATTCTGAGGAAAGGATAGGACATTTTTCTGTAAAAGTAAAAATGGGGGCGCCTGGGTGGCGCAGTCGGTTAAGCGTCCGACTTCAGCCAGGTCACGATCTCGCGGTCCGTGAGTTCGAGCCCCGCGTCAGGCTCTGGGCTGATGATGGCTCGGAGCCTGGAGCCTGTTTCCGATTCTGTGTCTCCCTCTCTCTCTGCCCCTCCCCCGTTCATGCTCTGTCTCTCTCTGTCCCAAAAATAAATAAACGTTGAAAAAAAAAAAAAAAAAGTAAAAATGCTGTTCAGTGGTGTTCCCCCCCATCCTTCCCTGAAAAAAATAAAACTTTATAGTGCTTAATCAGGTTTCCAGATGTTTGTATGTATTTATTTATTTGGATATTTATAGTGTTTTCTGTCAAGCAGTTTGCCTCCCTGGGTGCATTCCAGAAATTTTAAAAACATACATGGCAAAGCCACAAAGATCAAAGACCTGTGTCTTATGAACTCTTTACAGCACTTCAGGCCAGTCCCTAGAATGATTTATATTAAAAGAATTGAGTAAGAGCTGTTACCAGCCACATCTTGTTGTGAGGAATGTTTCAGATGGGGACCCAAGAACCTGGTGAGGAACCCGTCCAAATTGGGGTTCTTCATTCTCTCCTGAGTCCAGGGGGCATCTGTCTGAGACCCTCCAACAGTACAGGGACTTCGGTTAGCTCACTGGGGCATCTCTGTCTGGTCTCTTGTATTTCCACATCTTAAACATGGGGATGTTTTGAATATTATTGTATATTAATGGATGTTAATGAATATTATTCTATGTAGAATTTTTAAAGCTGCCGTTAAAAGTATGGGTTTCATTTTCTATATTTTTAAAGTACGTACTATCTACCATCTAAATGGAAAACAGCAAGACTTCTTGTCGTAACCCACTAATGCCGCTGTGACTGATATCTCTGAAAGGAAGGGCCTTCAGCAGCTGAGGCCTGACAGAGAAGCACCCGGAGGCATGACCATGCAGAGGCATTCTTGTCTTCTGAGGAAGAAAGTCTCAAACAGCGGTGGCCTTCTTTGATGGAGTTCTTACCTGGAAGTCGGAAGGATCATGGATTTGGTTTATCCAATCATTGATTAACGTTATAAAAGTAATTGGTAGCTGATCTCGTGCCTCACCTTCTCACTGCACATCTCCCCTTCTGGCGGGGAGTCACGGTGGTGGGGGGTAGGGGGAGGGGGATAGGTGTGTCAAGTGGCAGCTTTGAAGAGAAAGTCTTTCTTACCTTCGGGCCTATCCTGAGTGCTGCATGCAGCCTTCTCCCCAGAGCAGACCATGCAAAGGATAGTCGAGAGCCTCTTACCCTCCGCTGCTGGCCCAGCTCTGGGTTTCACCCGCCCAGAAGGATGCAGTCCTTTCCGCACTAGGCCGGGAACCTTTCTGCAATAGCAGCGCGCAGTTCTGGTGACGGATGGTGCTGACCCTGTGAGGTGATGTCGGGTTGGGCATTGGGCAGGCTTGCTCCTGGGCACCCCCTGTGACTCCGTCTCCGGGTGTGTGCTTCTCCACCCCTCTTCTCCCCCGGGCATGTCGACCACCCTGAGGTTTGAGAGTCGAAAGGACTTTCACTCGGGGTAGGTGAATTGAGCCCGAAGGCCTGCAGGATTCTCTGTCGTCTCCAAGTTAGCGTATTTGGTGAAGAACCTTTTGCTTTTAGTTTGAGGCTGGATCCCCTCTGAGGAATCCTGCCTTGTAATCAGTGACTTTAACAGTATGACTTGGCTTAGGTCCCCGATGCTACCAGTTCATGCTGGGAAAACTTCAGAAATGCTACCGTCTGCCCAAACCATAGTTACCGAGGCATTTTTGTTTTCTAATTTGAGATCTCCTTTCTCAATAATAAAAGCCTTACTGTGCCTGAAGTATTTACAACAATTACTGAGCCGTTTTTCCACTTAATGGATGTTGTGTTAAATTACAT
Source organism: Prionailurus viverrinus (assembly GCF_022837055.1). NCBI lineage: Eukaryota > Metazoa > Chordata > Mammalia > Carnivora > Felidae > Prionailurus > Prionailurus viverrinus. Next base: position 67,510,645 of record NC_062561.1, on the reverse strand, counting down.
CTTGAAAAGTCACAATATACCGGCATTTATTTTTATTTTTTAAAATTTAAAAATGTTATTTTTAAGTAATCTCTACACCCAGCGTGGGGCTCGAACTCACAACCCCAAGATCAAGAGTCACACACTCGGGGCGCCTGGGTGGCTCAGTCGGTTAAGCCTCCGACTTCGGCTCAGGTCATGATCTCGCGGTCCGTGAGTTCAAGCCCCGCGTCGGGCTCTGTGCTGACAGCTCAGAGCCTGGAGCCTGTTTCAGATTCTGTGTCTCCCTCTCTCTGACCCTCCCCCGTTCATGCTCTGTCTCTCTCTGTCTCAAAAATAAACGTTAAAAAAAAAAATTTAAAAAAAAAAAGAGTCACACACTCTAGCAACTGAGCCAGCCAGACACCCCTTGATGAGCCGACATTGAAGTACATTTTGCTAAATGTATTTTAAAACACAGGTTGATTATTTAACTAGAGATGGAAGCTGCTTTCATGACCTAGTGTTCAAAAATCTTTGAATTCTGAAAAATAGTGGGATATTTTTTAAACCTAGCCTTTGTCTTTTTTTAAATTTTTTTTTTAAGAGAGAGCAAGCATGCAAGTGGAGGGGCAGAAGGGAGAGAGAGAATGAATGAATGAATGAATGAATGAATGAATGAATGAATAAATGACTGTCTATCTGAAGCAGGCTCCGTGTCTAGCATGGAGCCTAATGCGGGGCTCGATCTCCCCAACTGTGAGATCATGACCTGAGCTGAAATTAAGAGTCGGATGTTTAACCGGCTGAGCCACCCAAGCACCCCAAACATAGCTTTTGTCTTTTTTATCTATGAGGTAAGTAGTGCCTTCAGGCTTCCATTTACCCTCCCATCTCTGCCATTATACATGGTGGGTATGGATAGTTGTTATGCCTAATAAATGAAAAAAACTGAATTGTATATAATTGTCAAAATATTTTTTCTTTCTAACACATGTTTAGAGTGCTAGTAACATCTTGATTTTCTGTATGAGAATTACAGCTGTTACTAGGATTTTACATGATACTGAAATGTAGGGTTCAGGAAAAGAAACCTGGTTGGGTTTGTGAAATTATAATTTCTGTGCTCCCCATTTACTATTTCTGATTCTGACATTATTGTTCTCTTTTACTTTGGATCATATGCGCAACATGGAAGCCATGTAAAATGGTGTAATGTTCAGAGTCACGTTGGTGGTGATTGCTAAGTGGTGAGAGAAGAATGTGAACAAATCCCGAGTTCCTTGATCTGATCTCCAGTAACTTCTAAGCCTTATTCAGAGGCTTTTAAACAGTTGCTGCATGAGGGAGAAGATATTTAGCTAATTTTTTTATTGTGATAAAAAACAAATTAGCTAATGATGTTACTTACTGCCTTTTAAAAATACGCATTACAACTGATGCCCTGGGGACACCTGGGTGGCTAAATTGGCTGAGCGTTTGACTCTTGATTTTGGCTCCCGTCATGATCCCAGCATTGTGGGATCGAACTCTGCATTGATTGGATCAAACCCTCTGCTCTGCGAGGAGCCAGCTTAAGATCCTCCCTTCTTCTGCCCTTCACCAGCACACCTGTGCGCACGCTGTCTCTTTAAAATAAAAAAACAAAACAAGCTGAGGCCATGTGATGTCTTCCATGCAGTGAACCTCTGGGGACAAGAGTCTCTATCCTGGATTAGTCATTTAGGTCCTGTATCCCATCCTGTCCATCAGTTTCGACATAACCGGACCGATGACACATATGTAAAACCTTGGATTGGGAGTCACTTATTGTAACTTGTTCTGCAAGTGTTCCACAAGACGAGCAAACACTTCCAATAAATTTTAACTTGATAAACGAGTGATGTCTTGCACTATGAGTAGTATGTGATGACAGATGTCACATGATCACAACTGAGCCACTGCTTGAAATTTGCTTTGATATACGAGTGCTTTGGATTACAGGCATGTTTCAGGAACGAATTATGCTTGCAAACAGGTTTTAGGGTATTCTGAAAGAGAGGCCCAAGCATCCCGGGAGCAATCCTTGTGTGGCGGTCCCTTTGGCATTTGGTGCTGCTTCCTCCCCTCTCCAGCCCCTGCCTTTGCTTGGAGAGGGTCCTTTCCCCTCTTCTGGCCCACTAAGCTTCGAGGCTCTTTTCCATCATTTAAATGATTCTCAGGATCACACTTCCCTCAATATGTGTTTGTGGTTACTCTTCCCTGGAATGTTTTGTGGTATTTTTCTTCTTTAAACTCAGGACTAGCCCATCACCACCTTTCTGGATCCAGTGATGTATTCGTCTTTGCTTTTCATTCCAAAAGACACGTGCCCCGGAAGTGCAGAGAATACACACAGTTCACCCTTGTCTTTCATTCAGATCCACTTTTGTTTTATTTTGGTGTTTCCCCTTAGCTTCCTGTTCTTAGGTTATATAAGCTCACAAAAGGCAAAGGCTATTAGCGCTTCTCAGAGGCTCTTAATACTGCCTTTGGGTGTTGTTGACCAATCTGGGTCCTGTTTAGGGTTCTGAGGGGGCTGTCCTTGACTGGAAATTGTAGAGAATGGCAGGTTTTGAGGGACTCCTACTTGTGCTGATTTAGCCACGTCATCCAGTGGGGCTGAACTTTATTTATATTTGACTTTTTGCATCTTGGATGTTTTCTCATGGTGTTGGGAATGGACAAGATGGGGGCACCAAGAATATTTATTTGTGTAACATACTTTTTGAGAAAGGTAAATGCTGTAGTGTTTTCTAAAGGTCACCTGGTGCTTTGTGGACTAAAACATTAACACACTCTACGCGCTCTCCTCTCCTTCATCCTGAGGTGGGTGGCATTCGTGACTGTTGGGCACCACTCTGCCACCAGCAGGCAGCCTCTCCCTTTGCTCATGTCCACCCTGTGCAACTTCACCCTGCTCTCCTCCCCCTGCGGAGAGCAGGTTCTCCCGTGTTGGGGTCTGGGTGGGACCAGGAGGCTTCTGCATATGTCTCTCGTTTCCTCACCAGGGTCTTGACCGAAGTGGCTGCCACCACAGGTGTCTCCTCTTTGGCCCTGGTGCACTGGTGCTAAGTGTGCATAACCATTCTACCAAGGTCACCAGGAGTAGATGAGTGTGACAGAGAGAATGGATTCTGTGGGAAGGATAGCCCTCCAGTTGAATCCTTTTTTTTTTTTTAATTAAAAAAAAATTGTAAAATATACATAAAATCGACCATCTTAACCATTTTTTAAAAAATTGGCCAGCCAGTTTTTAGTCTGTATATTTTTTAATACGTATATTTTTTTTACTTTTGAGAGAAAACGCACATGCGAGTGGGGGAGGGGCAGAGACAGAGGGGGACAGAGGATCTGAAGTGGGCTCCACGCTGACAGCAGCCAGCCCGGTGTGGGGCTTGAGCTGATGAACTGTGAGATCATGACCGGAGCTGAAGCCAGAGGCTCAACCGACTGAGCTACCCAGGCGCCCCTACCATCTTAACGATTTTAAAGTGCACATTCAGTGACATTAAGTGCATTCATATTGTTGTACTGTGTCACCACCATCCATCTCCAAAATTTTTTCATCTTTCCTAACTGAAACTCTGTCCCCATTAAAGAGTAACTCCCCACGCGCACGCCCTTGCCTGTGACAACCACCGTTCTGTCTGTTAATGTGATTATTCTAGATACCACATATGAGTAGAATCATATAGCATACCTTCTTTTGTGACTGGTTTATTTCATGTAGCATAATATCCTCAAGGTTCATCTATGTTGCAGCATGTGTCAGAATGTCCTTTCTGTAGGCTGAATAACATTCCTGTGTATATACGTGTATGTGTGTGTGCCGCATTGTGTGCTTATTCATCCATTGATGACCACTAGGAACTGCTTCTGTCTCTGGCGATCGTGAATAATGCTGCTATGAACATGAGAGTACAAGTATTTCTTTAAGACCTTGTTTTCGGTCCTTTTGGGTGTATCTCCAGAAGTGGAATTACTGGATCATATGGTAGTTCTGTTCAGTTTCTTTAGGAGCTACCATAGTGTTTTCCACAGCGGCTGCATCATTTCACATTCCCACCCAGCAGTGCAAGGGCTCCAGTTTTTCCACATCCTCACCAGCATTTGTTGTTTTATCTTTTTGGTGTGTGTGTGTGTGCGCGCACGCGCGTGTGTGTGTGTTTGCTTGTTTGTTTGTTTTGTTGTTCAGTAGCCATCCCAATGGGTGTGAGGTGGTCAGACCCTTTATCTTCTTGAGTAAATCATAGGAGGTGGCTTTGGGCACCAGTGTAGCAAGTGCCAGGTCCCCTGGAACAGTTGGGTAGCACATTCCCAAAAGCAGGCTGGCCATGCGGGTCCCTCGTGCGGCTTCTGTGCTCAGAGTGCAGGCTTCTTTGTTACTAGTCTCCTCCTGTTGCCTTTTCTTGGCACTCTTCCTCCTTTTTAATCCTACACTTGAAAATTAGATCAAACGCGAACCGTGTTTAGATTTATTTACAGTTTCTTAACTCCTTTCCTGTTTTCCTTTTGACAGGCCTGGCATAAGAAGTCTTTTTCAAGTAGTAAATTAATTTAGGTGGCAAGCACCCTACCTGAATTTTGTTACATGCTGGCAGTTTAGATAAATGGATATTATAATCTCAGCACATTTCTGCCCAACGCTACTGTGCCGATTTGCAAGAGTCTACAAAAGTGATAATATTCTGTCAGTTTGGGGCCTAGAAGAAGAAGGAGGAAAAAAACAGGTCATATTTTCTTATTTGTATTTATAGGATGCCTGTGGGGAAGCTGGAAATGCCATGTCGCAGTTTACATGCCTAAATACACACGAAGAAAGATAAGGAACTCAAAGACGTTTCTTTGTAGGTAGACGAGAAGAGAGAGGGTCCAGATCAGTGACTGTCAGCCGTGTTGCAGATACATCCTCTGTTGCGACCAAAGGTTCCCCCCCCCCCCTTAAACTTACCATTTCCTTGAAGAATAGTCTATTTTTAATGACTTCATTGATTTGACGATTGGGTTACAATGTACTTTATTTACTGCTGAAATGTTTCATTCCCGTCAGCACTTAATGTGAATAAATCTACTTTTTGGCACCACTTTGATAGACTGTAAAACTGCTTATATTTGCAGGAAAATTTGTTTTGCCATGGTACGTTTACGTACAGATGCAGTTTGCCTTCCCCCTCACCCCGCAAATCATTCTGTGTCACAGCTGAGCTGAGAAGTAGACACACGCGGGACTCTTTATCATTGTGTGCTATATCTGAGCAGCATAGAACAAATTTTGCGTTTCACGTCAGAGGGATCACAAAAATAGGTTTAATTTTCATAATTAAAGTCAGTTTTTTAATACTTTATTTTTTTGCTACTGTGTTAAGACTGCATATTTTGATTTATAGTTTATGTATTTACTGAAGCACTATATAGCGTATCCTGCATTCACTGTTATAGTCTGCATATGAATTTAATATTTTATATCCAACAAGACCCTGTAAAAGTGGATCTTTATTTCCTATTGCCCAGTTTATGAGCAAAGTTGAAATACATTTTGCTAATAAGTTTTCCATGATGTTGCTTAACTTTTTCATGAAAACCATGTCATGTATATTTAGCTTTGATTCATTATAATAAATGCAACAGCGGGGGTGGGGAGAAGAGGATGTAGATCTTCAAAAAAATTTTATTTTGTGAAACATTACTTTGGAAAGTAAGATGTAGTATATATTCTGTTCTTAAAGAGAAATGTAGTTAATGTTCTAATTTCTTAAATCTTTCAAATGCTTGGTAAAACGAGTGATGACCCAGCATTTAACAAAGCCAGTCTAGGAAACTCCTCTCTGAAGACAGACAAATAGAATCATCGACAGTATCTGCAATATAACACCATAAAGCCCATTTTCAGCCAACTCGGCGATCTCTAATTCAGATCTGAATCAACAATGAAGGGCAAAAATCATGCATTTTAAAAACAGCAGCATTAGTGAGACTACGGAAGCACTTGTAATGCTAGTGTAGGCAAAAACCAGCCTACAGAGCTATGTCGTTTTTCTTGATAGTCTCCTTAGGAAGAAATGAACTTGCAGGAAGGTAATAGAGTCCCTCTGAGAAAACGTGATGAGAAGTCTTTGGGAATTATCAACCAAACTTAAAACGGACCTCGGTTTCCACGGGCAGTTGTGTTATAAAGGGATGTTTAATTTAAAGGAACCGAGTTGATAAGGTAGGTGGTGCAGGAAACCAAAAATGTTGACCGCGTTTTTGCTGGCCAGACAAATTGTGTGGATCGAGGGTTTTTATTGCGGGCAGTCGTCTGCCGCTAGCGAAATGGCCAATGCTGGCCTTTCCTTGGGGCTGGAAGGTAGGTTCTGAGTCTGCTGTTCTTTTCCCTGCTTCTCTGCTTCCCAGAGGGGTGGTCAAATGTCCAGCTCTCTCCTTTTTCCCTCGGGAAAAAAAGAGTTGCCTAGCTAGCGTGCTGGGACCCCAGGGCTCACGTGCCCATGTGCCTGGGAGCGGCCGCGCACAGTCTGAATCATGCACTTGAGCAGCGTGCTAAGTGAGGAAGGAAAGAATATCACGCACAGAGGGTTGATGTCTTTTTATGGGAGAACAAAAGAGTTTCGATTCTTTCACTTCTGATTCAGCCTGGCCATTGTGTGGCAGAGGGGGTTTAATGAATCATTGTTTAACTAAGCTCCTGCCAAGTATTTGACCATTAAATAGCCTCTAGTGTGTATAGAGTTCTTCTCTGACAGACTCTTATTTGACTGTGATTAATTGGCATTGAATTGTTATTTAATTACACCTCTGCAGAAATCTAAGAACAGTTTGTGTTCTGATTAAGTTATTTGATGTAAAAACACACACGGTGCTGTGGAAGTCAGCTCCGTCCTTTCTGCCCCTTGTTGCTGACAGGCCAACTCCTGGGGCTGCTCTCAAAGCCCATGGAATGTCCCTCAGTATCAAAAATCCAAGTAGAGTCTGGGTTTTAATTTTTCTCTTAATATATCAAAGTGTTTTGGGAAGCCCAGACTTTATAGTGTAAGTCTGGAAAGCTTTTCTTTTATGTTAACATTCTTTATGAGTTTCTTACTGACCTATGTTAGACATGTTAAGCAGGTGTATTGACTTCCTCAGTTCACAGTTACAGTGTTCGTCCCATGGACACGCATGAGATGTCCAGGGGAGAAGACCTCCAGCTGGATGATTGCCAGTGAAGAGGGGAGGGAGAGAAAAGACAGCAGTGGCAGGTTCTGGTTTGGGCGTGTCTGTCCTTGGGGAGGAGCTGACAGCAAGAGAGGGGATAAAGTGACCATTGTGGGGAAATAGAGTTTGGAGAGGTGAGAACCTCAAAATACAAGGGTGGTGGTTGTATTTGGGGAATGAGCGGGAATGTAAAGAGATGGATATTACAGGGAAAAATAATTCCACCCCAGCGTACATGCATATTTCAAAGAGAGGGTTATTAGAATGTGAGATGCTACAGAAAAGTCCAGAAGAATGAGGATTGGGGGTAACTGGTTATTGGTTTTAGGGACCGGATGGATGACTGGTTTATACCAGTGTCCTTCTGAACAGGACAGAAGCTGGATAGGAAGGGGGAAGGTACTTGGATAGGTCTCAGTTCCACGTGCAAAAAAGACAGTTGTGCGGCTGAGAGGTAGCATGTACCCTAAGCTTTTTGTAACTGGCCAGACAGTAGAATTATAACACTTAGAGCCTTACTTCCAGCTCTGACAACTTTTTCTGAATTGTTAAAAGATGTAATAAAGTAGCTGAAAATGATTCCTTTCCCTTTTTTTTAATGGTTTCCCTCCTTCCTTTTTTCCTTCCCTCCCCTCCCTCTCCTCCCTTTCCTCTTAATTTTTTTCTTTTTCTTTTCTTTTTTTTTTTTTTTAAGACAAAGGTCCATTTACCTTCAACACAGCCCAGCCAGTTTTGTGTAACACCTGTTGGTGGTTCCCGGATATTAAAATGATGTGCCGCAGAGGAGACTTGGGTGTTGGTTGATCTGTCTCCAGCACACCTTCAGTTACTTTACATAGGGTGGGGAGTGGGAGGGCCCATTGTCTTCAAGTTTAGTCACGTTCTCACACCAGACGTTTTGCTGTCCTATTTTTGAGCATTACGTATAACTGGTATGTGTGCTGGAGATGGGAAGAGTTGATTTTGCATGTTGAAGGGTAATTTCCAGTCAGGGTTTTCTCAGCTCTTGGATCTCACACTTGCCTTTGTGGAAGAGGGGCTTCTTTGCCAAGGTGAATGCTTCATGAACAGGTATTGCTATCACCACCTCTGTGGAAACACATCCCAGGGGTGAGACTGCTCCACGTTTTTACCACACACACCCCCCCCCCCCCCGCCCCCCCAGTGCTCATGCCTCTGGAAACAGTAAGTAGACACTATGCACCCAGCCTTGAACGACAGGGTACCCTGGGCCAGGAAAAAAATCCTTCCTGGAGACAGAGTCGTGCGTTCCTATGGCAGGAGAAGTCAAGTGATTGGTGGTTTCCTGTTTTCTTAGAATCAGAGGTTCCTGACTGAGCCACTTAACTCCATGGCCCTTTCACTTCCTATAGTTCATGCTTTAGCAATCTTCTGAAATCACGCAGATCTTTTGAGTGGGCACTTTCCAGTGGAAAGGGCTTCATAGCTTTCATCAGACCCATGGTGTTTCAGGTTCCCTGTCTGAGAGATTTTTCTACCTGTTGCTGTCCAATGGTCTGTACATCGCTGACCATATGTGGGCTGTGAGGCCACACTTCTGCGTGATGTATGTGTGAGGTCTGGGGTGAAGGAGTTAGCCTGATCTATTTTCCAACGTTTTGCTTCTCAATACTTAAGATGTGTAAAATAATGATTACTTACCGTGCAAAGCATTTCTGGATACTGCAACAAAATTGTTTCCCGGGGCAGTTTGTGAGGTATATCACGCCTTCAAGGTTAATTTCCTAACCATATTTCTCCACATAAATCTCAGTAGGCGGTTTGACTTGCCCCAGGGCCACACAACCGGTTAAGGTTTGGGATGGGGTGGATCTCAAACCCCTGGACTTTCCTGATCAGTCCTGTGTTTTATTAGACTCGGTGTCCTCATTCCATTTTCTCGTTCATTTGCTCCCTTGTTAGTCTTTTCATTCAGCTTACAGTAACTTATGTAATTTAATTTTGAGGTGGAGTTATTTTAAATGATTTACTTTAATTATGGTTAGCCAAGAGAGAATTCCTGGAACTCTTTTAATCGGGACTGATATTCAAAGTGTTTCGCATGTAGTAGAGCAGGCGTTAGCCAGTCAGGATGAGCCTGGTTTGGTCATCACACTTTATACTGGCCCTGCCTGTAACTTTATGGGTTCATCCTTATCAGTAGATGCTTAGTAGAGCTTTCGAACGTGTCCAGTAAAGTAACTCCATGTCATTGATATGTTGCCTTGAACTGTCTGGATCTCTGTCACCCTGGGCACGAGTCCTGGCTTGCCTACCTTAGAGCTGAGTGTCCTTGAGTTAATTTCTTTCTGTCTCATCTGTAAAATAGGGACTGTATCTTGCATATGGTTTTGAGATGATGTGTATGGCGTGCTTCACAGTTTCCAGCACTTACTTGGTGCCCAGGTGGTGGTAGTGGGTGGTGGCATTCTAGAAACTAAGCATAGATGAACCAAAACAACCACAGGAGGAAATCCTGACTACATCTCTGATGTGTAGCACAAGGCTCTGGGATGAGTCAGTGTGGGGGGTTGTCTGTGCATAAAGAGCCTGGAACAGAATTGGTCCCGGGACATCTTCTGTAGCACTCATCAGACATTTTCCCAGCCTGGGCTGGATATGTAAGGCGTCCCTCCATCCTGACTCCACTTCTTCCCTGTGTCAGCACTTCTTCCTTACAGTCGTGGCTTTGAAGAGGCCCTGATGAAAGAGAGCATTTAGATCTTTCTGACCACAGGGAATTTTCACTGCAGCTTCCCCAACATCTGGATTTTCCCACTCCTGGCACCCAGGCGCTCTCCTATCTCCGCACACCTTAGGTCATGCTCTTCCTATCAACTAGGCAAATATTTGTCTTCCTTTTGCCTGTCCCACCTCTTAGTCCTCACACATGTCATTCCCCCTACCTGGACGAACTCCATTCTCCATCAACCCCTTCTCTGCCCTCCTTCCATGTTGTCGGGCGGTGACTCCACCATGAAAACTTGTCAGGCTGACCCTGTAACTCACATCATCTGGTGACACCCTGTGCTGCTGCCTTCTGCATGCTCCCTGCTCTCTGGGTGTGTGCTCACGGCGTTCTTGGTCACTGCAGACACCACACTCATGTCTGTGTGTCCTGTTAACCTGCTTCCAAGTTAGATTTTAAAATGCCCCGAGAGACACCAAACAGGTTTTAAACCTAAGTGGCAAGCAGTGAGTAGGGGTTAAAGATATTTTCCTTGGTTGGCTACCAGCGGGTAGGGTACAGAGCAAGAATGTGGTGACCTGGAGGCAGACTTGAAGGTGTGTATAGAAAACAGATGGTAATACTGCCCTTGGTCTCGAAGACAGTGGGATTTTATAAGTCATCTTGTTTGGACAGTCCACCTGCTGTCTTCCAGGGAAAAGAGATGAGAACAATCCCATTAGGCAAAGAAAGAACACACCCATCCTTTTGAAACTCATTCCCCCCCGTCTGTCAAGTGATGTAATGGAACCTTGAAATTTTTAATTTCAACTAATTTTAACTATTTTTAATGTCTTAATTATATGACAAGGCAGGTGACCACTGGACTTTGGCAATGCAGCGTGGTTATTCTAGAAAGGCACATTTTTATACTTAAAAAAAAATAGGTTTGTTTTTGAGAGAGAGAGCATGCATGAATCGGGGAACTGAAGCAGGCTCTGTGCTGACAGCGGGGCAACAGAAGCAGGGCTAAAACTCAAGAACCGTGAGGTTATGACCTAAGTAGAAAGGCATGTTTTTATATCACTAGAGGAGAACTTGAGATCCCTAGTTGATTTACTGCAGTCCTGATTCTGTCTCAACTCCCAGGAGATTTAAAAATCCCAGAACATTAGGTGACAGGCAACCACCAGGCAGACTGGTATATCCCTTAGGTTTATATACCTTTGGCTTTTCCCTAGTCTTTTTTTTTTTTTTAATATTTATTTATTTTGAGAGAGAGACAGAGAGCTGAGGAGGGGCAGAGAGAGGGAGAGAGAGAATCCCAAGCAGGTTCCATGCTGTCAGCACAGAGCCCAGTACTGGACTTGATCTCACAAACCATGAGATCTTGACCTGAGCTGAAACCAAGAGTCAGATGTTTGACTGAGTCACCCAGTGCCCCTTTCCCTGACTCTTTCAACTGCTGCCACTAGAGCGAGCAGGAGACACGCCTTGGACCTGCTCCCAGGACCTCAGTTCATCTTTTCCTGGCATGTAAGCAAGTACTCAGGGAGGGCAGAGGAAAGCCAGCAACTAGAGGTGCATTTATCCGGTATTTGCTGTGACGAGGACGAAGGGCCCTCTGAGGGGCTATCCATAGGGAACAGTAGGCTTCTCCCTCGGTGTGGGGTTAAAGTCACCCTCTCAGGCACCTCTTGGGTGCCTCATTCAGTGCCTTAAGAAGATGCTGTGAGTTAAGGATGCACCTTTTGAAGGCTGCCATTCACATTAAATGCCGCCTCTTGTGTGATTTTACCTTTGAGCTCTTAGGGGAAATTCCTGGCTTTATAGAAATTCCATAAGCTGAGGCCACGGACAGGCCAGCACTTTTTCCTTGGGGCCTTCCCGTACCTGTGCCTTGTGTCCCCTCTGCTGTGTGCATGTTCCTTCCGCCCTTCCTACCTGCTCTCCTCCACCTGCTTCCTCGGCCTCACGTGACGTTCGTCTGCTCCACAGCCATCCCTCTTTCTTCTCTGTCAGCTGCCCCCCACCCACCTCTGTGGACTGCGTCCCCTTCCCCTCTTCCACCTCTGAGACACTGGGTTCCTTCACTTTCTAGTGCTTTCCTGGTGTCAGCGTTGGCTCCTGTAAATTGCTGTACCCAAAACTCGTTCTGCAAGTGGAAATTTCAGACACCCTTTGAAGGAGCACAGACAAATTGGTTCAACAGCGGCACAAGGAAAGTGACAAGTATGACAAAGCAGACACTTCGTGTTGCAACATAAATTTCCCCAGATGGGAAAACACTGCCAAAAAAGACTGTGTGAAATATCGAGCACTTGAAATAAAGAGACGGAAATTTGAAAACAAACCGTTTGTTACTTATAGCAGAAGGACTTGTTTTATGTATCCATTCAGAATATGTTCAAGCACTTTGTATGTGCTAGGCATCAGTCAGGCCCCGGGGAAACAGCAGTGAATAAAACAGAACCCCCTGTCATAAGGATGCCTGTGTTCTAATTTAATTTGTGTGAATAGAAAAAGAGACAAATGGTTTTTAGCTCTTGAAGGTAAAGAAGGGAATTTAGGGGCGCCTGGGGGGGGGAGCTCTGTCAGTTAAGTGTCTGGCTCTTGATTTCAGCTCAGGTCGTGATCTCTCAGTTTGTGGGATCAGGCCCCAGGTTGGGTTCTGCGCTGACAGCATGGAGCTTGCTTGGGATTCTCTCCTTTTCTGCCCTCTCTCTGCCCCTCCTCTGATCACAGGCGCACACACACTCCCTTTCTCTCTCAAAATAAAAAATGAACATCTAAAAAAGGAATTTAAAAGGGCAGTAATTACGCTTGTAAAGGTGACAAGGTTATCATGCAGGTTCTTGAGACAGAAGGAACTTTCCAGATTCTTCCTTGTTATTCAGAGAGTGATCCGTGGGCCAGCAGCACCAGCATCACCCGGGAGCTATTAGAAACACAGGATGTCAGGCAGCACCCGTAGCTCTTGAGAATCTACATTTTGACCGGGTCTGTGGGAGATGCGTGTACAGATTAAAGTTTGGGGAGCATTGTTCTGATGAGTGTTGGGCTGTTTCTGATCTGATGCCACTCAGAGACTCATCCGCTCTCAACGTCCTGGTGAGTTTGCTGACGTGTTCATAGCTCAAAGAAGACAAGAGCATCAGTATGATCCCTCATGACCAAAGCACACCTCTGATTGTGTCCCTTGATTGACATGCAGGAAGAGGCCACTGAGTGGGTTCCAGGTCTCACCATCTGTCTTTAGTGTGAGCTGCTTTCCTGACCTTTATTTTATACATTTGTTTATGTTTTTGTGTAAGAGTCCGTCTTTAAAAAAGAAAAAAGGTTGGAAAGTCACTGGGTTTATGGCATTTTATTAGCAAATCCCGTTTGGGCACCCGCCGGGCACTTGACATTTTGTTATATAGGTCGTGTGTGAAATGTGGTTTCTGTTTACAGAGGGTGTATAGCCTAGCTGTGAATGTAGGACTAATATACTTGAAAAACAGTTAGACCGCTGAATGGATTTATGAGATATTCCGAGAATATCCCCAGACTCTAGAGGGAATCTGGAAGCAAGCTGGAATAGTCTCTCATCAAATAAAGTGTCAGAAAAACTGTGCCTTAGACCGTGAAAATTGCTTATGTCTTTGCTGAGGGCGTATTGAGTGCTATTTCAGGCCCTGCTCGGTTGCGGGGTCGCCGCAGTCCTCGTCGCTAAAAGTAAGAGTGGAGGTCAGAGGCAGGCTCTGTACAGCAGCAAAATGTATCGGCTGAAAGCTCTGTAATCTAGAACCATGGTGTGCGGGGGGTGCAGGAGTGTGTCTCAGGTAACCTCAAGCAGCCCCAGAAGACAGCGCCGTGTTTAGAAACCGTCAAACGACCGACGTTCAGAATGTTTATTCTGGGTTGTCAAGAAAAGAGTATTTTATGCTCTGTATCTTTTGTTTGCAAAGACAGAAAATCTGTAGTTCACGTGAAAGAGGTCCTGCTAAAATGATTACAATAAATAAAGCGTTTGTTACCTAAAAGGGTAAGTAGGAATTTGAACATTAAACTTTACAAAATCTATCATTTCCCTAATTTTAGTAAGCAAATCTCTCATTGGACCTATGGTGACAGTTCTAGTCAGGGCGCTTGGGATGACAGGGACGGGGTCCACCCAAGTTCAAAAGTGTGATTGCAAGGAAGCAGGCATCCCACGGAGCCGAAGCAGGGCCCACTTTCCCAGGAGCTGGGCCCTTTGTCTTGGGGCTCCTGCATGTACCCAGGCCCCTCGGCTTGGGTGAGGAGTCTGTCCCACTTTCCTGCTTCTCTCTCTGGCCTCGAGGTTCTCAGCTAGTCAGTGGCTCAGTCACCCCATGCCCCTTGGGTCTGTTAACTGTGGCCAGGCCGGTGGCGGGTTCCTGAGAGGGTGGCCCAGGTCTCCTGAGCCTGTCCGATAAAGATGGAGGAGGTCGAGTGACCGGCACATGTCTAGGAGCTGCGTTTGTCAGCAAGGGTTTCATGGAGGAGAAAGGGCTGAGAAATTTGGATGGATGGGACTGAGCAAGGAGGGAGGGCCTTCTTGGCGGGTGAGTGGGAGAGAGGGAAGGCCGCCATGAGAGCAAGAATGCAGCTGGGTGTGAGGGATGGGAGGCCAGGAGGGTTCCTCTCTTCTGTCCCTTCTTGCATCACTGTTCCTCAAAGCTTTGACAGATTGGATTTGCCAGATAAGAAAATTGAGGATCTCCATCGGACTATTTTAAATGCAAAGTTAGGTCCTGCTAGTAATTTAGGTGAGGTAGAGATAAGTCAAAATGACTTAAAAGTTTTCACGCTGGTGTTTGGGCAGAAGTCTAAGGCAAATTTGGAAAAGTTGGACGTGGGGATTTGTGGGTCAACCTCAAAGGCTTCTGTTCAGTTTAGATGTGTCAAATTTAAGATGTTTTGTAGGACACCCAAGTGCCCCAAGGAAGCCCTGGAAGATCAGGAGTGGAGATAAGATTTGATATGCACAAGCAAACAGGAAGTCATTAGAAGGAAAGTGAGTAGAGTTTAGGAAGAGAACCAGGAAAAGAGAAAGGTGGTCCATGGCTGTGTCCTTAGAAAAAAGTAGACTTTGTCATGTCTCCTTTTTCTGATGTGTGGAAATCCCAGGATGGCTTGGCAGGAACACCTGCCCCTTATGAAATATCACTGTGTCACCCTGAGCAAGGCTGGACCGCGGGTCCTCCTCTCTGTCACAAGGAGCTTCATCTGTAGGGATTTGAACGTCTCTGTTAGCTTCAAAACCCTTTCTTCAAAGGCCGCCCCTGTCTGTGTGTCCAGATGATGGAAGGGAGCCTGTTTAGGGGCAGCTTGGGGAAGGGTGGGGTGTCTGGAGCTGAGTGAGGTTGGCTTCTGCCTCCTCTGCCACCTCCTTCTTCCAGGCACCTCTGTGCAATCTCAGACTCTTGACAAGACGTGGTTTGGAAATTACTAGCCCTGGTGACCTTTCGTGCCTCCTAAAAGCTGTAAAATCCCCTGTTGATAACGCGGACAACACCCTGCCACATCACAATTGAGAGGGCACCTTCACAAGCGCAGTCTTGTTTATCCTGTGGTGCGGTGGAGGCAAGTATTCTCATCTCCTGTTCACAGATGAGGGGTCGTGTGTAAGCGGGCACCGCAGGACTTGCTTAAAGACCGGTGGCTACCGGGTGTCAGAGGACAAGCAAGCACTTTGCGTGTTTCCCGAGGACGGTTTCTTGATTCCTGCTGCGCTTCAGGCCATTCCTGCAGCAGCCGCCATGTTGACGACCTGTTCTGACACCAGAGGTGATGGAAACACTGAGTTCCCAAACTTCCTTAGTTCCCACTCCTGTTCTTGTGCTTGTCTCGGCTGCACTGGTTTGTGCAGAATGATGCAGAAAGTCCATGCTCGTCCTGCTCCCTCATGCCGCACACAAGTTTTCAGCCCGGGGACCGTCTCTGGGCTCCACCGAACGCTCGTCTCCACCCCATCGCGATGCGTTGTACCTGCCAGGTACGGGTCCGTTCTCTCTGCCCTTTTGGAGAGACCGTGGCCTCTCTTGGCCACAGGCTGCTTGCAGGCGCTAGCTCCCCCTTCTCACCGGCCAGCGGTTCTGCTTGTCCTCCCCACCCTGCCCTCTGCGCTCCACCACACTCATAAGCCGGCCCAGACCCAGCGCTCCTCGTTTCTGACTCCGCAGGGCTATTCAACCAGTGGCCGCTTTTTATCCAAATAATTAGGTTCTAGAGTTTTCCATGAAGCTACACATGAGCACTGGAAAGAAGTTCCAAATACCCAAGAGCTCCTCATGAAACACATCTACTTTCACCCTTTAGGTCAGGTGTGGCATGGCCTGATGGGGCCGTCTGTGCCAATGTTCATGACCACTTCGGTGCCAAAGAATACAGATCAGAAGAAAGGAACTACTGAGGCACCTGGGTGGCTCAGTTGGTTAACCATCCTGACTCCTGGTTTTGGCTCAGGTCACGATCTCGCAGTTTGTGGGTTTGAGCCCCACATCGAGCTCTTTGCTGTTAGTTCAGAGCCTGCTTCAGATCTTCTGTCTCCCTCTCTCTCAGCCTCTCCTTCACACAATCTCTCTGTCTCTCTCAAAAATAAACAAACATTAAAAAAAAAAAAAAGAGGGAACTACTGACATACTGTGTAGCATGGATGGACCCAGAAATGTTGGGCTCAGTAAAAGAATTCAGACACAAGAGACAACATACTGTATGATTCCATTTGTATGAAATGTCCCAAAAAGGCAAATTTATAGAGAAAGAAAGAAGATTAGCTGTTGCTTGAGGCTAGGAGTGGGAACAGGAAGTCATTGTAAATGGCATGAGGGATCTTACTAGGGGAACAGAAATGTTTTCAAGCTAATCTTTGGCGATGGTTGTATTTCTCAGTAACATTACTTAAATTCATTGAATTGTATTCCTGAAACGGGTGAATATTATATGATGTAAAATATACACCTCAATAAATCTCAATATTTTATGATACCTAAACATGCCTTCTTTTTTTGTTTAAAAAAATAAAAAGAAGTGCCTGTGTGGTTCAGTCATTTAAGCATCCGACTTCAGCTCGGGTCATGATCTCACAGTTCGCTCGGAGCCTGGAGCCTGCTTCAGATTCTGTGTCTCCCTCCCTCTTGCCCTGCCCTCCTTCCGCTCATGCTGTCTGTCTCTCAAAAATAAATATTAAAAAGAATGAAAAAGAACACATGAAAAGAATAGGGCCCACATTAGACCTGGGAGCTTCAAAGTTTCACATTATAGTTTGGTTATAAGGAGGCTGAGGTATCCTGGGTATGACAGAGATGTCAGAACTCCACTGACTAATAGGTGGTTGACTCCACTTCAGACTGTAGAGTCCATTCTTAAAATAAGATCGCTAAAAATTTGTATTTGGACAAGTTTGATGACCTCTTTCCTGAGCTCCTGTCTTATGGACAGAACAGTTAGGAGGACCCTGGTTGGTTCTCTGGTGGTGTGGACTTCAAGGGAGGTCTCTGCCCACCCTGCCCTTTGTTCCCAGCCTTTCTCTCCACTCCCCAACTTACTTCCTTACACAAGTCATACATAGTTACTGTAGAAAAAGAGCACTGATAAAAAAAATTTAAATTGCACATAATACATTAAACACTTGTTTCAGACTTACTGTTCAGATTCCTACGTCTCACTGGCTGAATAACCCACATTGAACATATTTGATGCATTTTTTATTCACTCCCTGGAAATGGAATTTCTAGGTCATAAGGGATCCATTCTTTAAAGAAAAAATTTTTTTTAATGTTTATTTTATTTTTGAGAGAGAGAGAGAGAGTACAAGCAGGGGAGGGGCAGAGACAGAGGGAGACACAGATTCTGAAGTAGGCTCCATCCAGGCTCTGAGCTGTCAGCACAGAGCCTCACGTTGGGCTTGAACCCACAAACCGCGAGATCATGACCTGAGCCAAAGTCAAATGTCTCACCGACAGAGCCACCCAGGCAAGGGATGCACTCTTAAAGTTGTTCATACATACTGCCCGGTTGTTCCCCCGAATTTACCTGTGCAATGTGGATTTTCATTATATGTGAGTCTAAAATGCGATCTGGCCACCAGAATGGACTGTGCTTGTTGGCCTCAAGATAGGTTATTTATCCTGTGCAGAGTAGGGAAAATGGTGTTATGAGTCTGCCCCAAGGTAATCAAATGATGCCTGAGCTATTGATTTTAATCACGGGCACAAGGCATTCACTGAGACCGGCCATCTGAGTCTGGGCAGGACACGATGGCCAAGATGGGACACTGTGCTGTATAAGGGCTGATTGAGGCACCGGGGACTCACTCTGGAAAGGATATGAGTAACTTTCTTCGAGCATTTGAAGGGCTGTCATGTCAAGAGAAATTAGATTCATTCCATGTGGTTCTAAGAGCAGAATAAGCAGAGGGTTGCATGTTCTAGGAAGGCAAGAGTTGGTTTAATGTAAGAAAGCCCTGCCTAACAGAACAGAATCTGAAAATGGATTGGGCTCCCCTTCCTTATCATGAATCCCCCTTCCCTCTACATCCCTGGACATGTTCCAGCAGGCCAGATGCCATTTGGATGCAGAGGCATGGCATGTGTGTGAAGGGAATTCATCATACGGATTTGATTTGGGGACCTTTGAGAAAAGTTTAGAACTATGAGGCCATGAACTTGAAATCACAGCTCTGACTGTAACAGTCTATGGCAGGGCCAGATGAAATAGTCTGCAAACACCATTCATCCCATTAATTGTTTCTTGGAGCAAGGAAGTAATTTATTGACTCTTCTAATCTCACATTTTCTGGACTCTGCCTCCTGGTGAATGAGAGTTTAGGGTTTTGACAGTCTTTGACATCTAGTTCAGTTCACTTACTGTAGTAGCTGTGTTGGGAGAGTTGGTTTTTCTCAGTTGTTTGTGTTCTCCTTGTATTTTATGCTGTGCGCCAATCTGGTTCTCTCAGACCCTAAGACTCCTGCTTCTGGTAGAAGGTAAAGAGGATGATTTTCACATATCATTCATCTCTGTTGCTTTTTCATCTTAAAAACAACAACAACTTGAGTATTGGTTTCAGTATTTAAAAAAAAAAATTTTTTTTTTTAACGTTTATTTTTGAGACAGAGACAGAGCATGAACAGGGGAGGGGCAGAGAGAGAGGGAGACAAAGAATCTGAAACAGGCTCCAGGCTCTGAGCCATCAGCACAGAGCCCGACGCGGGGCTCGAACTCACGGACCTTGAGATCGTGACCTGAGCCGAAGCCGGACGCTCAACCGACTGAGCCACCCAGGCGCCCCATTGGTTTCAGTATTTTTTAAGCTGAACCATACTTTTGCAGTGTTCTGAGTCCTGACTATGTTGAAAAGCGGTACTTTTCCTTTGAAGAAATGACCAGTGTTTTAAACTGTGTCTTTTAGCGTTTTTAGATGCATGTTTTTCTTATCTTGGTATTGATACTTTGGGAAGTTAAAAAGTAACTAGGTAGTTCACAAAATCTGTAAGAATATGTGGGAAATTGCCTGTCTAATTTTAATGTTTCTAAAGCACAACTGGTCAAACAACCACTTAACCTTTGGCCCCTCAAAGTGTAGTCTGGAGAGCAGCAGCAAGGGCGTTCCCCTGACCCCGCCAAGTGAGCTAGAAACACAGAATCTTCAGCTCCAGCCTGAAGCTACTGAATGTGCATTTTAACATTCAGTACTGACAGTACCTGGTTGTCAGACTTTCTCAGGAGACTAGCTGCAGATCCTGTGGGTAACAGCAATTCTCTTACCTTGGTGTTTGGTTTTGAGCACCTGATAATGTACCTGGCATTGCGACTAGGTTCTTTCACGTGCATGAGCCCATTTAATCCTCAGAATCACCCTCTCAAGGAGGTATTATTAGAGGCTCAGAAAAGCTGTCACCCAGCCTACCAAAAGTGTCACTATAAGAAGCTGTTTTCTGGAGTCTGTATTTCTCCTACACCTGAGTCAGGAAAATGGAGGCCTGGGAGTGTCACGGTGGCCTAGTGAAGCCTTCAGTTGTTCCAGCTCTTTGCTTGAGTGACCCTGGGCTTCCCTGCTTCCTGGCAGTGGAGGCTCGGCTGCCAGCCTCTGGCCCTTCAGCGTCCAGTTGTAGCTTAGTATGAAGGGCCCGGAGGAAGTCACTTCTGACACATCTCCCCTGCTGGCTGGCTTCCTGAAGCCTCCAGTACAAAAGAAGTTCAGGGACCTAGACAAACGCATTTCTCAGGAATTGCTTACACCAAAATAGGCTGTGTGTGTGTGTGTGTGTGTGTGTATGTGTGTGTGTGTGTGTGTGTGTAGCTTCCATTTCTTTAAAATCTTATTTAAAAGACTAGATATTTATTGAAAGTTTGTTGTCACATTCCAGTTCTCAAGCCTTTAGGATGTCCTGTTCTCATGGATTCTGAGAAGGGATATACAATGAGTAATAAGAAACCACCTTTAATCATTAAGTAATATTTCTTCTTTCCTGCCTATGTTCCTCTGGTTGTGTTGGAAATCTAAGAATGAGTCTGTGTCACACTTGGTGTACCGCAGAAAAAAGCGACTTATAATCCTAGTAGAAAACTCACAACTGGGGAATGGCAGGATTCCAACATTTGCCAAAATGTGAGATGCTGTGAACCATCCTGAGGGGGGGAAAAAGAGAGGTTATAATTACATCTGTTTAAAAAATACCACTTAGCAAAATTCTGATTACTAAAGCAAAATTAGTATAACAATTGGGGGTCAGTTTATGTATTTTGCAATTGTTTATTTACCAACTCAGCCCCCGAATGGGCATCCTAGATGGCATCTAAAAGGAGGGAATGTTCTAAAATCCACCAACCCTTCCCTGTACCGCTGTAACGTTTTTTTCACCTCCATTTTATCAAAAGTCGGCCAAATTTCAACTCCCTGCCCACTGCCGTTGGTGGTATTTTTGTTTCTCTTTGGGTATCATCCTGTTTTCTTTTTCTTCACCACTGACATCGGCTTATTTCGTATGAACGCGTGATACATTAAATACATATACGTTTTAAATGTTTTGACTTGTCTGTGAATCGTTTCTCTTAAAGGGCCGGCCTGGGGAAGTGAGTAATGTCTCGCGTCCTGTTGTTGTAGGAGGGATTTTGAACCGCTTCTCCAAAGACATCGGGCACATGGACGACTTGCTGCCCCTGACGTTTCTGGACTTCATTCAGGTAATGCTGGCAGTGACACCAAGTTCTCGCATGGGAACTGCAGTTCCTGTTCTTTGCAGTCCTTTCCTTGGGGGCCGTGGGTGGGCCCTTCGGCCTGACGAAGTCGCGTTATCTTCGTAAAGGCCGTGGCGGTAAGAGGAAGGTGTGGTCTGATTCGGAGGCCAAGTTCACATGAGTAATACCCCGGGTGTAGGAGCGGCTACAGAGTCATGTCAAGGTGGGTTCGAAGCAGCTACAAGCTTGGTAAGCGGCTCTCCGTCTGCCTTCCAGGCATCTGGCATGGATCTCACTCGACCGTGAACACATTTCATAATATAGAAACAGTCACCTCGCACGGAAAGATAGCCTAGATTAACTAAATTATGCATTGTGTTACCACAAAGGACAAATATTTACTGCACCGTTTTTGGGGGATAAAACCAGGTGTGGTTACTGACAAAGAAAAGATTAGTAATAATAAGGTGAAAATGATACTTCGTTAGCAAGGACAATAGAGAGCAGTTATTGTAGATACAAAGCCTTTAAAGGCAAGTACATTTAAGCCAATAATTTGAGTACAGGATCAGAGTCATCTCAGAAAATGTCTTTCTTGTTTTTCTAGGCAGCTTTTCTTTCACATGCTGATTGTGCTAAGTCTTAAGGTGTGTATGTATATGTGTGTGTTTTAAACCCAGCAATCCTGCAAATACCTTCTCTACAGCATTTGTTTTGTCTGTGAACTTGAGGTTCTGAAGAAGTATGTTGGGTCATCTCATGCCTCATCTGCTTGCTCAGTATTGCTGCACACATGGGATGCTTTTCCTGCTGTTTAATTCTGTCTACTTTTCAGTGATTCAGGCCAGGGGACTTTCTTCTTCATTTCCAAGGGTTTTGTTTTTTGTTTTTTGTTTTTTGTTTTTTTTAAATGAAGTGCATTTATCAACAACTGCATGCACATTTTCTAAAATCGCTGCTGCTGTTGCTAATATTTCATGACCTTGTGTTTCACTCTCCTCAGTGGTCTAATCATGAACTCATTGTCTAAGGCCAGGAAGTAGAAATGCTACCACTGAGGTCTGCAATTATCGCTTCATCCTGATGGTTCCTCCTCCCCCCAACTGTCCCCCCTTCCCCACACTTTTTTTTCAATGCCCAGATACGCTTCCAATCAAAACTTAGGGATTTTTCTGGAGCCATTGTTATAAAAGGAGCCAGAATTACTTAATTTGGAAAATTAGCTATGTCATAAAAATCAGTAATAGGCCCGAAATGACCACAGGCATTTCTGTGAGTCACAGGGGAAATGGAGCAATGAATATCTGCCTGCAAACAGTGTAGCCAACGAGGAAAGACGTGCGCTGTTACTGGCGTGAAGAAAGGAGACTCCGAGGCAGAGTACTTTTACTGCGAAGATCTCTGATTTTTCCTTCCCTCTTCTGCAAGCTTATTGTATAGATGTGCCCTGCTGGGTTTTGCTGTGTAATTTATCCCCAAGAAGCAATCTTTCACTAAAACAGAGTCACATTTTGACAGAGATTGTTTATTGCTTTGAGAAGATCTGGGGAAAGATTCTGTTTCTTTGCAAGTGCAAGTTAGGCAGAGGCCGAGTTTGTAAAAGTGGGCTGTCCCACTGCGTGCTCAGCACATAGTTGGTCCTCATAATTAGAGTCACCCACCTCTTTCTGAATGATGTATGGAGACACAGGGATCGATGCCATCTGAGTTCATTATAAAACATTCTGAGCAGCCTCAGAAAATTCTAATCTCGTTGTACTTCTCTTTAACCAGAGAGACAAGGGCCTTTTTATTATCTGCTCACTTAATCTTGGTGAGACTTATCCTGGTGGAATACCAGTAGTCCCGATTAGCTGATTTCTTGACTCTAATAGCAGAGGTAAATCTCGATGTTATTGTCTCCAAGAAAGGAGTTTTGTCTAAAGGATAACTCAGTTATCAATTATGATAAAGATCTATTGTCACTTGTTTTGTTTGCAGGTGTCTTTAATAAGGCTTCCCATAATCCCTTCAGGAAGAAATATTTTCTCCTTTTAAAAATAGTATTAGCTAAATATAAAAGCTCTGATCCCTGCCATTGTTGTTGATTCTTTGAGGGACATTTCCCAACATTCATTGTTTAAATGGTTGTCAGGAGGAATCAAGGGAAACTTCATAAACAATGCAGTAACTGGTTCATCTTACTTTGTGTGCAGAGGCCTTTCTCCAAAGGATTTGCATGCGATGAGCAGACTTTTGACTGAGGTATCACTAGGATCATTTTGAAGTATTTGGGCCCTTTGCTATATTAGCAAGCGAAGATTTTTTTTTTTTTATTAAAGCCACAAAAATGAATTTAACCTGCCCTCAAATAAAGGCCAACAAAAATCAAAATGTAAATTGATTACTTTTTTTTTTTTTAAGTTGGTTAGGACTCCGTAAGGATGAAAACAACCCAGTGGTGTTCTGAGACTCTTAATGGAATCATGTAAAGTTAAAATAAACACTATTAGGGTAAGCACATAGAATGAAAACTAATTTTCCAAATCAAATACATTATATTCAATTCATTTTCCCCAATCAACCAAATGTTTAAAACCTGTTAGTTATAACAGCAATCTTCTGGAAATTAATTAGAAGCCTATTAGCTCTGCTAGCTGAGCCGAATGAAGAGGGTTGCTTGTTACATTTCTAAATAGGCTCCTGAATTAAAGCAAAGCAAGGTCAAAATGACAATCAGTTTGACTCACCTCGTGGCGTTGCTTAAGTAGTTTATCTGGTTTTTGTTTGGCCTTTCTCAGGTGGGTGAGAGTTTTTTAAAGGAAATTTTACCTATGTTGACTCAGTCCTCTGAGAAATTTAAAAGTTTTAAGTATTAGGGAAAACATACAGGTTATCACGAATATTACCTGTGTGAACAAGCGGCACCTTCCCAATTGCATGGGAATCTAAAAGGGAAACAACTTTCAGACCTCTTTAGAAACTCTTCTAAAGAGTGTCGTTAGCCTCTTTCGGAACTGAGATACTAGAAGGTTGCCTTGTTGCCTTTGTTTCTGATGTCAGTAGCAGAATCAGCTCCTGGCATCAGGAAGCCCGCCCCGTTTTCATGTCTCACATCTGGTTCTTTGGGTAAAAATGTTCTGACTCTGGCAGCCCCGGGGAAGCTCACCGAAGCTCACAGATCCTGAGTCTTTCCGAATGTAACAGGTGAGTTTAATTGAAACGGTTGAGTTTTAAAAGGACTGGGAATTTCCTTGTCAAGAAGTTCCCCTTGGTATTATCTTGCAGGAGATGTGGGCCTTCCCAGTCTGCATATCCTCTACATCAGGTATTCCCGAGCCAGAAAGAACTTGGCAGGATTTACATAGTAACGAATAGAACGCAAACTGAAATCTAAAACTGAGATACCTTCCTGAATAGGGAGTTAAGCTTTCCACTTATCAGAATATTCAGATTAAGACTGTCTTGTGCAGTGTGTGTGTGTGTTTCTCCCTTACTAAAGATACATATATGATCATGCATTTTTTGGAGAGTTAAAATCAAATCGATATAGACATAATGTGATTACAGTTATCCATGTGAGCTTTTTAATCCCTATTACGCATGTTTGATTGCTTTTTCTGTAAGACAATGATAGTTTTGTTGGTTTTGTAAGCAAGAGTTCAGAAATGTGAACCATTGGGTTAGAACTTCATTGTTTTTCCAGTGGAGTCTGATGCTGAGAAACTGGGGAGAGACGGGAGAACAGAACCTTCCATTTGAGCTGTGGTGGCTGGAGTCAGTAATACTCTGTAGAAGCAGGTCAGAAATCAGGGGCAGATTTTATTACCCCTGAGATAAGACAATTCTGTTTAAAACCTGAGTACATTTGCTGACCAGGTAGAGCTTATTTTCCTAACTTTGTACCTTGGACTTCAACAAAAGATTTATATTTGTGTAAATATTTGTAGGGTTTTGTTTGTTTTTTTATTTTTTGTTTTATTTTGTTTGGATAGTTAGCTGTTCCTAACCCAGCTCGTGGGAGACTGTGACACCTTGGGTTTTGAAATTGTATGTCATTTCCTCTTGTCCTGTGTTAGAGTGGGGCTCCTGTGCGGGATTTGGGAGCCCGAACTGACCTGGGCACGGAACGGTAGTGAATGAAGAAAGTTCGATTGTCAACCTTCTATTTTGGAAGGCTGGGCCAGAAGTGAGAGAAATTTCTGAGTACATTGTAGGAAATAAATGATTCCTACAATCCAAAATAACAGCAGTCTGCAGGTTACCTCAGGGTTGCCCTGGGCTTATCAGATAAGTTAGCCAATGGCTGGCAGGGCACATCTGGCTTACCAGTGTTGTTCAGACACGTTTTGTTTATTCGCTTTCATGAAAATTGTAACAGCTTTGAGTATTAACGATATTTTTAAAACCAAGTAATCTATCAAGCCAGATATAGTTCTTCACATGTTAAAACTAAATGTCTTTACAAAAATAGGGATCAAAATACAAATAGCGTCAAGATCTTCATCTAGACCTCAAACATGACAAATCAATGATGAATAAGACTTTGGCCTTCAAAACGTGATGTATTTGGGTAAACAAAAGCATAGAGGTAGTGATTAAAATGTCCATTTTTGAGTGTTTGGCTGACTTCCTAATGCCATAGCACAAATACCAGCAGCATAAATCTAGTCTTTAATTTTCTTTCTTCTTTCTTTCCTTTTTTTTATTAGAGAATGCAAACTGGAGGCAGGGCAGAGGGATGGAATGAGAGAGAGAGAGAGAGAGAGGGAGAGAATCTTAGGCAGGCTCCACACTCAGCACAGAGCCTGATGTAGGGCTCAGTCCCATGACCTTGGGATCATGACTTGAGCTGAAATCAAGAGTTGGATGCTCAACTGACTGAGCCACCCAGGTGCCCCTAGTCTTTAATTTTCTTAAAACAATGATTAATTAATAAAGGTACCAAGAAAATATGTAATATTTTTAATATTCTAATAACATTTAAGTTTTAATTAATGACAAATTAATTTTTAATGATTTTGAATACACAGGTGTAATATTTGTGCACATTTGTTTTGTGAACATATGTGCAACTAGATACATAATGGAGAATCTTGACTGTCCCAAAAGGGAAACATTGTTTCTTACTATGTGTCTGTGGTGTGCAGATTTGTAATTCTACCATATTTTCTCTTTCCTGTAACATGGCTTCTTTTTTGTTCTCTCCACCCCATCTTTTATTGAGCTCCTACCATGTGCTGACAGAGATGGAATCTGTGTCTGCCTTCATTTGGCCAGCACTTCCCATGTTCAACATGCCATGCACCTGCTGGGCTTGGTTGTGGAGCTGAATGACATTTAATTCCTGTCCTCCAGGGTCACCTGGTGGCTTAGTTAAACGTCCAATTTCGGCTCAGGTCATGACCTCACGGTTCGTGAGTTCAAACCCCACATCATGCTCTCTGCTGTGAACATGGAGCCCACTTCAGATCCTCTGTCCCCCTCTCCCTTTGCCCCCCTCCCCCTCCCCCACACCCCCCCCCCCCCCCCCCGCTTGCTCACTCTTGCTCTCTCTCAAAAATAAAACTTCAAAAAAAAAAAAAAACCGTTTAATTCCTGTCTTCCATGAGGCACATTCTCTTGGGAGAGACTGAAGGTCAGCAGTTACAATGCTGTGTGACCTTATAAAAGGAGGGAGACTGTGTAGGAGAGAGCATAAAGCTCTAGTGTGAGACCAGTCTGATTTCCAGTCCTTGTCTGCAATTTTCAGTTCACTTATCTTAGGAAGAGTTCTGGGACATCCAGGTGGGGGCATCCTGCAGGTAGTTGGGGGTGTGAGCCTGGTGTTTAAGACCTGGCATGAGCATAGAGCCTGTGTATTCTTTGAGCAGGTCATTGATGGGTGGGTGGGGGGGTGGTGGTGGTGGATAAGATTGCCCAGAGAGAGTGAAGCATTTTTAGGGGCCAAGACCAGAACCTTACGGAAACCTTAATACTTAAAGAGAAAGGCAGAGAAGAGAAGGCAGACAGACAAGACACAGAATGAACAGTGAGGGAGAAAGGAAAATTGGTGCTGGAAAGCCAAAAGAAGACAGGTGTGTTCAGTGCAAAGGAGGAGGTGAGGAAGCAGAAAGCAGTCAGTTGGATTTGACGATTAGGAGTCCAAGGAGCAGCTGGAGAAGGTTCAGGATAGAAGGAGGCCAGATTGCAAAGGCTGTAAGTCAGAGGAGAGGAAGTTGACATTAAGAGCAAGCTGTTTTTGAAGGAGTTTGCTCAGTGTTGCTAGGTTGTTTGGGTTTTATGGCTTATGTAGGTGCTTTGGCGGGTAGTGTATCTCTTCATCCCAACATTCCCCCCCCCCCCCATCCCACTGATAACCAGGGGTTAGAGTCGAGGTCTTGAGATACAGAGGCGAGTAGGCGTGAGGCCCTGCCCTCATGGCTCTCCTCCAGCCCTCCCCAACCCCCACCCCCAGGAGAGGGAGCTGTCCAAAAATTCATCTTTGGCTGAGTTTGGAATGCTAATTTTGCCGAGTGCCTCAGAGGAAGTCCTGGGAAGCAAGCTGTTAGGTCCAGGAGCTCACCTGAGCTTTCAGGAAGTGACCCTCCATCAGAGAGGAAGAGGCTCCTGTGGGTGGTGGAGCAGGAAATGCTTCTGGAAGTGAGTGCCCATGTGGGACCTGAGCCTGAGCTCAGGAAGAGATAGGAGCTGGAAGGCAGTTGCTTAGCTTTGTTTGAAAGGATAAAAAGTTAGTGCCAAGGGTGTTTGACTCCTTTCTGACAGTTCTGTTCATCCTTGGTATATTTGATAAGCCTTGAGAGATACTTAATCATTTTAATAACTTCTATTACTTTAAAGTGTTTATTCTGTATCCTTTTCCTCAGCTAGTTCCTTCTCACTCCCTTAAATAAGATCTTAATTTAACATTTCGTAGTTATAAAAAAGACCCATCTTTGATTATTTGTTTTCTTCTGTCTTTGCCTCATGAATATGCCTCATGAATACTGTGATACATAGATTAACCTGCCCGTGGTCTTCTGAGATAAGCAGATACCTTTGTTCTTTGCTTTCAGATGCCAGTGTATTTGCTTATTTCAGAACTTCACGTATTTTCTTCTCTGAACCAGAGACTCAAATATGTCATAGAAGGGTAAGACTCTTCAAGGGATAACTGGATTTCATTTTCCTCTAAGAGGGGCCATGCCCAACGTGGGAACAGGGGTTTACACCCTTTCCTTACACCGCAGTGCTGTCTCGGAATATATATCTGAATAGGTTTGTTTTGCTTTGTTTGCTGGTGATTTGTATGACAGTGGAGCTCAGGCCTAGAGAGTACGATTCCCATCTCCTAGGTATTAAGTTTAATCTCTCTACAACTCCTGGAAGGGAATTCTACATGCCTGCCAGGAGGACTATTGATGCTCTTCTATGTGTTACATATACACCTTGGATGCAACCTCAAATAGACCCGTCTTCATGCTTCACGGACCATCAAAAGTCTATTCTTCCTATTAGCGAAGTTTTCCTTGGGCACTTTGTTCTGCAATAAAACTATCCCTATCCCCTCTGAAGACGCTGGGATCCTCGAACCGTGGCCGAGTGCAGTGCTGAGCAAATTGCATTACGACCTCACTTCCACTCGGTCAGTTAGTACTTCCTGTGTACCAGGCACTTTTCTAGGCACTGGTGTGTAGAGGAGTGAATTGGGCATTGGATTCCAGGAGTTTACATTCCAGTGCAAAAGACAGATGGTAAACAGTTAAGTTTATAAGGCAATTATAATAATCTCCTAGTGCATTAAGGAATGGGAGGTCTTTGCAGGTGACTTCCGGGAGTGTTGGGACATGGTGAGCAAGGAAGTGGTGATGTTTGAGTTTGGAAAATATGAAGGAAACAGCCATGCAGAAAAGACCTGGAAGCAGATGGGCAGAGTGTGTGCTCAGGAAAAGAAACATGTGCAGATGCTCAAGATGGGAGCAAAGTGGCATGTTCCCAGGTAAAGAGAAAGCCAGGCCGTGAACAGAGTGGAGACGTAGGCAAGAGGGCGCTTGAGACCTAGGCAGAACTGGACTCCATAGGTTAAGAGGTTCGGGTTCTCTTCTGGATGCAACGGGAAACCACTGGAGTATTACAAACAGAGGAGGGACATCATGCTCATACTTCAAAATTGAAAAAAATGTATATTTGATACTAATCATGAGGCTCAAATATTTTTCTAATGTTTTAAGTCATCAAAATCTGCATAATCCCTTAAAGGCAAGGCTCTAAGGCTGTATTTCATGGTATTCTCTCACGCTCAGCACAGCTTCAGGAACTGAGGCAGATCAGCACTTCGTATTTCATTCAAGTCATGAAAACTGTATTGAGTCATTCCCCAAATAGGAAAGTGGTTCTCTGCAGTCAGCGTGGACCTCTTATCCTTCCAGCAGCCTACCCTTTTTAGGGCAGTGGCTCTCAAGCACCAGGTTGCCCCTAGCTGAGGTAACATGGAAAAAAGAAAAAGGATGGTGTAGCTTTCCTCCCCACCCTGCAAAGCTGAATTTTCTGTTTTTCTCTTTCGGACATCTTGTTTTTTAAATATAGTCGAGTGGCTCTTAGCCAGAAGGTGTAAAGTCAGTACAAAAGGTGATAGGTAGTCCAAATGACCTGGAAATAACATTAATCCTAGCTAATGTTTAGAGACTCCTTCCTGGGTGCCCAAACTTGTTTCAGATCTTTTATTTGTATAATCTCTCATCTTTCTGGCAACTCCATGAGTTATGTACAGTTATTGTGCTGTTCTCACAGATGAGGGAAATGAGGCCCAGAGAAGTTACATAATTCGCCCAGGATCACACATCTAGTAAGCGATCACTTTGAGGCTTTTATTTTTATATTATTGAGTTATACTCGTTTATGTTCATGAAGGAGAAGCAGAGTTCCCCTTTCTATGTTTTGATCACATCAGACTCTTCTCAATGAGGGAGATTCCAGGTAGAATCTCTAATAATAATTAAATTATTTGTCATCTGGTGCCTATGCTGCCTCTTCAACAAAAGTCGTAAAAGTGCTCATGTAATGTGATCTCATGGTATTTGAGATATAAATCTTTTGAAATTGTGGTGCTGGCCTTCTCTCTCTCTCTCTCTCTCTCTCTCTCTTCTGTCTTTAGCACGTGTGAACAAGAGCCAGAGAGAATCTTAAGCAGGCTCCACTCTCTGTGTGGAGTCTGACACGGAGCTCGATCCCATGACCCTGGGATCATGACCTGAGCTGAAATCAAGAGTTAGATGCTCAACCAACTGAGCCGCTCAGGCGCCCCTCTTTTTTCTTTAGAATTAAAGATGGACAAATCACTTTCCTCCTTCATGAATGCTTTTTCAAATTTTTGCTGGTCGTAAAATCCAGACTGAGAGCTGCTATTTTCAAGAACTTTATTCCTTAGCTAACGATAAACCTGATTTCAAATACAAGTATAGGAGAAGTTGTGACTGTGTTTTAGGTGTGAGCATCATGAAGTAGAAGATACAATATTTACACATATTTTAATGCACATTTGTTTGGGTTGTGATATACGTAGCTCTGGAGTACTGTTATGTAAACCAGGAAAAGTAATCGGCTGTGATGAAAACAAAGGAGCATTTCTTAAGATTTTGTTGAAAAATAGAAGCTTAACTTTACATTAAAACAGTGAACAACAGGTGATTTTATACTGCGCTAGTACTAGGGGTTAGAAATACATTCCTTATAGACAATGACACAAATCTAAAGTTAAAAGTTTAGTTGTTAAATTTAAACACTAGAAGTGTATACACTGAACGTAATAAGTTTATCATTTATATGTAAAAAATAAATACTTTATAGTTAATTTAACCAAATGTCCAAGTAGCAAATTTACATTTTGAATACTTAAGGATCTAAACTCTCAATTTTAAGATTTGATAATGGAGGCAATAGCATTCTCTTCTGTGAAGATACGAGTTCTGGTCTACTTGATTTTAGGCAACAGAGCTTGTCTATGCTTTATCCGGTGTGTGTACGTGTGTAAATATAAACGCACATATACCCTCAAGGAGCAGTCACGTTATTGATTTGCAACCCTTTCAAATCAAGTAGCTGGATGTACATCTTAAACTGTAAGGCAAGGAAAATAATGTTTGTGGTTGTAACAGAGGGTTTTATGTAGGGCTCTCTGTGAATCATGGTCTGCAGTTTAAGGGAACCTGGAAAACTTGTCTGAGGAATTCATATTTGAACCTGTGAACCCTTGGCCCCATCCAAGGTCTTTGAGCAGGAAAGTGGCCGCTCACCATGTAATTCTAAGGGCGACAAGGACATCTTTCTCCTTTGAACATGTTATTCCCATTTGGTGGATTTTACTGAAAATCAACAAGGGTGATAATGTGGTTCGTGTTGTTGCATGTGCTGGGAGGTTGCCTGTGAATTGTGCCCTTGGCTACTTCCTGGAAAGGATCTTAATGTTTCAGATTTCGGTCTCCTTTTTGTGGTCTTTTGCAAAAGGCTTTGTGGCAGAAGGCTTCCTCCTCCTCCCGCCTTGCTGGTTCCAGCCAGCATCTGTACTGGCGTCTCAGGACGGGGCAGCGGGCGACCTTGTTCCATGCCGGCCTTCCGTGAGGCTTCCCTGGGCTTCTGGCTCTGCTTCTCCCATTTCAGTTCAGTGCACTGGGATGCCAGGGCCCCAGGTTTCCTGGAAGCCTGACGGTGTTACATGATCTGATTTATTCTATGAGGCTTTCTCCTTTCGGGAGAATTACGGATGAAGTTAGCAAAACACGCATTGAGTGAAGCTGGAAAGTTAAGACGTTAACTCTAAACCTGTCCTTGAACCTCCGGAAGTAAATACTAGTCTTTAGTCATTTTTTAATTTCTTCGCTAAGGAATGCTGTAGAAAGGATGGCAGAGTCAGCCACCGTTCTTGGTGTTCAATCCATTCCTCTTTTTCTCCGATTCCTGCATTTCATGCTCCTCTCCATCCCGCTGTAGGATGAGCTTCTAGTGGCTGTCTCTGGGGTACGCACTCTCTCCGCTCCATTCTTTGGCCTTCTCTTTTGCCAGAGTCTGTTGTGATTCTTCCTAGACTTGTTCCTGTTCCTTACCCATGTTGTCATCTCATAATGACAGTACTTATTGTGTGAACTGATAAGTAGGAATGCCAAGTGGAGTGCTTTGGGAAGGCTTAATAAAAGGCTCTGCTTAAAAAAAAATGGCTTTAAGTAATTAGGTATGGATGAGACAAGTGACTGCGGGGGAGGGCGTTGGAGAAATACAGGCGGAATCTGTGCTGAGAGCCTCACAAAGTGTCTTCGAAGTCCTAGGTGATGCATTATGGGCGTGAGTTTTGTAAGAAAGACCTTGAGACACTCCAACACCAGATCTGTACATGCTCTTATTTTTTTTTTAATTTTTTTTAATTTTTTTAATATTTATTTTTGAGAGAGACAGCACGAGCAGGGGAGGGGCAGAGAGAGAAGGAGACACAGAATCCGAAGCAGGCTCCAGGCTCTGAGCTGTCAGCACAGAGCCCCATGCGGGGCTTGAACCCACGAACCGTGAGATCATGACCTGAGCTGAAGTCGGACGCTTAACCGACTGAGCCACCCAGGCGCCCCTGTACATGCTTTTAAATTAAACCAAAACTTTAAGATTTTGTATTATTTATTTCTGAATTGGCCAACTATTAGTTCAGATTGTAGTAGTTAGGACCTCTCTGTAACCCTGCCTGGGAAAGTTGGGGATGGCTTCCCGGTGATCCTGAGCCTCATGTAGGGGAGAAGCCAGTGATCCCTGAGCCTCATGTAGGGAAGAAGCAGGCACCAACGACAGGAAGTCCAAGAGAGCCTAGGAAGTTTGCAAGGACACCATAATGTGAAGTTTGAGATCGGGCATCAGAAGGGATAAAGATGGATAGGTATAGAGGAGGCAGATCACAGGGAGACTCATGTCTCCAGTGCAGGGATTTGGATTTGGAATGTTGGTAGAAAGCCATGGAGAGGGAAGAAGACACCACAAGAATAGTGGGTTTGGCCAAGTTTCTATTTGGGATCCAGGTAGTGATGCCAAGTGTGGCTGGTGAAAACCCTTTGATTTTTTTTTTTTTTTTAACATTTATTCATTTTTTGAGCGATAGAGCATAAGCGGGGGGGGGGGGGGGGGGAGAGACAAAGTGCAAGTAGGGGAGGAGCAGAAAGAGAGGGAGACACAGAATCCAAAGCAGGCTCCAGGCTCTGAGCTGTCAGCACAGAGCCCGATGTAGAGCTCGAACTCACGAACTGGGTGATTATGACCTGAGCTGAAGTTGGACACTTACCGACTGAGCCACCCAGGCACCCTAAAACCCTTTGATTCTGATTAGTGGGTCCACACTGTGGAAGAGTCCCGGCCTCAGAGATGTCATTCATAAGCCCATATCCCAGCAGAGAGCAGTCATGGGTTTGTGTGTCATTATGTATGCCAGCTCTTATAGCTACCAGGTATGTTGCCTGTCCGGTCAGATTATGGTGGATGGCCAAGTCGGAGCCACTCGCAGTTCCAAAGGAAGAAGGAAGGCAGCATAAAAAAACAGACCTCTGTATCTGTTTAGTGTGATCCTACCTGAGATTGTAAGAACCCTGCAAATGTTTTTTTTGCCAGTGCTCTTGGTTCTGTAGGAAACGCTTTGGGGCACCTGGGTGGCTCAGTATTAAGCACCCACCTTTGACTCACGTTGTGATCTCATGGTTCATGGGTTCGAGCCCTGTGTCGGGCTCTGTGCTGACAGCTCAGAGCCTGGAGCTTGCTTCAGATTCTGTCTCTTCTTCTCTCTGCCCCCCCCCTCCCCCCCACCCTGCCCCGCCCCGGCCCACAAATAAACATTAAAAAAAAAAGAAAAAGAAAATATTCATGTTTTAATGGTGTGAGGGTTGAGCGTGCTTCTGTAAATTTTTTTTATAGATTCAAAAATTTTTTCTCAATGTTTATTTAATTTTTTTTAATTTTTTTTTTAAACGTTTATTTATTTTTGAGACAGAGAGAGATAGAGCATGAACGGGGGAGGGTCAGAGAGAGAGGGAGGCACAGAATCTGAAACAGGCTCCAGGCTCTGAGCAGTC
This sequence comes from Prionailurus viverrinus, assembly GCF_022837055.1. Taxonomy (NCBI): domain Eukaryota; kingdom Metazoa; phylum Chordata; class Mammalia; order Carnivora; family Felidae; genus Prionailurus; species Prionailurus viverrinus. The sequence goes on along the minus strand of NC_062561.1, from coordinate 67,476,574 downwards.
AGCACAGAGCCCGACGCGGGGCTCGAACTCACATACCACGAGATCGTGACCTGAGCCGAAGTCGGACACTTAACCGACTGAGCCACCCAGGCGCCCCTCAATGTTTATTTTTGAGAAAGCGAGTGTGAGTGGGGCTCAAATTCATGAACAGTGAGATCACTACCTGAACTTAAGTTGGACACTTAACCACCTGAGCCACCCAGGCTTTTTGAGAGAGCACGAGCGGGGGAGGGGCGGAAGAGGAGGAGACACAATCTGAAGTAGGCTCCAGGCTCTGTCATCAGAACCTGGCACTGGGCTCGAACTCTCGAACCGTGAGATCATGACCCAGCCGAAGTCGAACATTTAACCGATTCAGCCACCCATGTGCCCCGAGTGTGCTCCTGTAAATGTGATTATGTGTTCATGGGCATCACTTACAATGTAACTAACTAGCTTTAAAATGTCGTGGAGGGGGTTACGGTGGGAGCCCTCCCAATCCCCGCAGTCTGCCTTTCTGAGTTTGATCCCTGCTCTGCCTCTTCCCGTTCTGCCTCACAGAGCCACACATTCTTTATCTGTAGGAGAGAGAAAAATGGCACACTTCATAAGGGTTGTTGTGAAGACAAAATTAAATCATTTTAATAAAATTCTTAGCATAACATCTGCATGTTAAGTATTGCATAATAGGTAGTTATTTTTAAAGCACTACAGACCTTTTTAAGTGGGAGGAAGAGTTTGGTAATAGCATTATATTGCATCAAAGGAACTGTCACCGAGTTGTCAGGCCCATAAATAACCACCACATGAGTTTTTTCACAGATATTCTAAGTTTGATATCCCTGAAAGTTTTTAATAGATATTTTTACATGTAGACTCACAGGATCAAATTCTGTTACTTTCAGAATAGACTGTGAAGCACTGAATATTTCATAGTAACGAACTTAATGCAGTTTTTGAAACTCTCAGATAATATTTGAGTAAGGAGTCTCATTTATTTAGAGTTCTTGACATTAACAATTATCACCTCCCAGAAGTCTTCCTACTAGCGAAGCAAGTGAAAACAAAGGTAGGACGTGGAAGTTTTAGGCATTTTTGTCTTTTTTTTTTTTTTTTTAAACGTGGGACTCGTTGAGCATGTGAACTTGCACACAGCTGCCCTCAGCAAAATGCCGTAATTTATTGAGGAAAACTGAATTGCAAAGCCTTTCTTCCCCACACACCCCTCATCCAAAAAAAAGAAAAAAAAATCAACAGCTTGACTGAGCTTAAGTAACTGACTTTTCATATCCTTTCATGGAGCACAAAGGGCTAATCCTGAGGCTACTTGAGCCACCAATGCAGACAGTGGTGGGGACCACCATGGAACGTGTCATTCCCTCCTCACCACACACAAAACACATTGACTGCGGCTTTATGAAGTGAAAATGCCCGAGAAAAAAGAAAATGTGAAGGAGGTGTCCACAGTCATTTCTTTCCAGAGGGGGAGCAGGAATGAAAAAGCTGCCGCATCTGGGTATTGAGAACAAAGCGAGCCGAAGACTTGGGGACAATAGGTTGGGTCGCTGGCTTTTATAGAAGCAAAAGAGTGGAACTGCCTTTACTTGTCTCAGTACCACTGACCCTTGCATTGCATTGTGCGGAGATGTCAGGGAAAGTGTGTAGAAAGCATTCCAGCCTCTTTCAGCAAACAATGACTTTGTCATTTTGAGATTTCTATGGTGTGTTGACCCCTTCTCCCCACTCCCGCCCTCAAATCCCATTGGACAAAGGAGATTGTTAGTTAGGCCACCTTGCCCTCATTTAGAAGATCTCTGTTTTACCGACTCTTTAAAAGTAAACCCATCCATTTTAACTGATGCACACAGTTGCTTTCACGCTTTTAAAATCAACGAAAAGCGTTTTAGCCAGAGCCGTTGGAAGGTTGGAATATCCCGTGAAAATACCAGGCCCAGAGATAATGATTCATGCAAACGGCCAAGTTAAAGTGGGTTTCCTTGCTAATAGGAGGGAGAATTGGTGATATGAGTTACTGGAAATATTTACAAACACTTGACCCTTGGGGTTGTGAGATCAGGGTGGTAGGATTCACACAAGCCCACTCATATGATTCCTTTACCTGTCTTTTTTTAATGAAAGACAAGACGGTTGGTTTCCCCCCCACCGCCCAACACGATGGTTAGCACAATTAGAAAAGCAGCACCGTCAACATCAGAGTAGTGACAGTTAATCACCGGGGACCCTCCCAGGCTGGCAACCAGTGTTCCAATTTGTCTGTCCCAGCATGTGTGCTCCAATGATAATGTTTGTAGTTTAACAAGAAGCTAATTAAGACCTAAAAAAAAAAATAATAAACATCTCATTTTTATCAAGCATGGTGGTACTGTGCAGAGCATAGACCTTTACATTATGGCGTTATTGGATGACGTCCATTGCAAAACAGTGGCCACTCACGGGGCTTTCTCGCCTTGCCACCTTGCACTGTTAGGGATGATTAAATGGACAGTCGTTGCTAGGGAGAGGAAAATGGCTAAATATTTACTTAGTTGGAGGACCTTTAGAGTCCCCATAGGCTGTTCTTAGTTACATTCACTCAGTTCTAGCTACTTCAGGAGTTTTCTTTATAAGATGAGCAAGAAAGGGACAGGCTGGAGAACTTCAGTTTTAGTAAAATTTCACACTTGCCATTTTATGTATGGATTTCTTTCTCAAATCTGATGTGGAACCTGATAATTATAATTTATACTGTCTTCTGCTTGTGAGTTTCATGACTCACTTGTCTCTTGGAGCTCTTTCTTTTGGGTTCTTTGATTTAGTGTTCTTTGATCGTCATTGGCATTGAGTCACGAAGCAGATAAGAACATCTCTGGCATCGGTGCTAAGGGGCAGCCCTCTATGGCAGATATGCCAGACGTGGTTCAGGAGCCATGCTTTGTCTGAGGCCTGCAGGCTGGTTACCATTACCCCTCACAGGTGCCCCCCTCCCCTCCCGCCACAGCGCACCCAAGGAGATCACCATGTGCCATTGTGGCTGTGTATTTACATGTTGCCAACACCTGCCTGAGCATGACCAAAGGAATGGGAGAGGAATTGTGGTGTCATGATCTTCTATTTAGCCTGTTGATATTTTTATTGAGGTACAGTTTACATACAATAAACTAGGGTTTGGTTTGTGGTGGTTTTTTTTTTTTTTTGGTAGTTTGGTGAATTTTGATAATTGTATATCTCTGTGACGATTAACCAAAACAAGATGTTGTGGAGCGTTCTCATCACCTCAGAAAGTCTCTCTTGTCCTTTGTCATTCATTTCCACACCCCACACCTTTCCCAGATTTCCAGTGACATAGAATCAGTATTTTTATTTTGGGGGCTACTTATGTATAAATGGAATCAATGTAGTATATGTTTTTCTGTGGCTGTTGCCTTTTTTTTTTCAGCATCTTTTTGGGGATTCATCCAGTTGCATGTTGAATGATTCATTTTTTCCCCTGCGTGATATTCCATTGAGTGAAGATTTCACAATTTCTGTGGCCCCTACTTGATGAACACTTGGGTTGTTGAGTTTTTAGCAGTGAAACTTCTTGCACACGTGTTGATGTAGACATGTGTTTTCATTTATTTTAGATCAAATACCTAGAAATGAAATTGCTAGGTCATAAGGTAGGTGTATATTAACTTTAAAAAATTTTAAAGGTTTTCAAGATACTTGCAACATGTACCCACCAGCAGTATGGAGGTTCTAGCTGGTCCATCTTTACAACAGTTACTATTATCAGTCTTTTTGGTTTTAGCCCTTCTAGCAGAGATTGGTCTCATTGGGGTTTGAATTTGTATTTCCCTGATGCTTAATGACACCGAGCTCCTTTTCATGCATGCTAATTGGCCATTCAGATATCTTCTTTTTGTGAAATATTGGTTCAGATCACTTGCTGATTTTTAAACTTAAACAAAAATTTTATTGTTGATTTAAAGGAGTTTAATATTTAATTTTTTTAGTGTTTATTTGTTTTTGAGAGACAGAGACAGAGCGTGAGCAGGGGAGGGGCAGAGAGAGAGAGAGAGAGAGAGAGAGAGAGACAGACAGAATCTGAAACAGGCTCCAGACTTCAGGCTGTACAAAGCCTGATGCAGGGCTCGAACCCATGAACTGTGAGATCATGACCTGAGCCAAAGTCGGATGCCTAGCCAACTGAGGCACCCAGATGCCCGTATATGTATATATTTCTTAATACTAGTTTTTAAAAATAATCCTAGTTTAATTCTCGGCCTTTGTGAATCTTTTCTTACAGTCTGTGGCTTGCCTCTTTTTTAATGAAGAGCAAGTTTTAATTTTGTTGAAGTGAAATGTTTGCTTCCCCCCTCATCTCTTGTAGTCCATGTTTTTTGTGTCCTAAGAAGTCTTTGTGGGATGTGAAGATACTCACTTGTTCTACCTCTTAAAAAATTGAGCCATTTCTATTAACTTTTTGTATGGAATGCAGTTGATTGTTGTTGTTGTTATTTTCCCCAGTTATTCCATTCACATTTGTTAAAGACTTTTTGTGCATTTGACTGCCTTGGCACCTTGGTTAAAAATCTTTTTGACTATATGTGAGCAAGTCTGTGTCTATTTTGTTCCACTGATCTGTTTATCTGTCTTCACACCCACATGGTGGTTGTGGTTATTGTGCATTTCGGTAAGACTTGAAACTTAGTAACTTTGTACTGCTTTGTCAAGATTGTGTTGATCATACCAGATCCTTTACTTGACTATGTACGTTTTAGAAGCCTTTCAATTTGTTTTTTATAAAAGCCTGCTGGGATTTTGATATTACCTTTTAGCTGTAGATCGATTTGAGAAGTCGGTGATTCTTAACTGTATTGCATCTTTCAGTTATGAATGTGATCTACCTCTCCACTTATTCAGGTCTTCTTTAACTTTAGAAGTATTTTGTAGTTTTTTGTATAAACATTTTGCACTCCTTTGGTTAAATACATTCCCTGAGTATTTAATGTTTTTTTACATCTACTTATGAGATTGTTTTTAATATCATTTTCCACTTGCTTGTTTCTAGTATACAGAAATAAAGTTGATTTATGTATATTGACCTTGTGTCATTGAACTTGTGAACTCATTTTGCAGTTGCTGGAGTTGGTGGGTTTTTTTTGTTGTTGTTGTTGTTCTGTAGAATTTTCTACATACACAATCTTGTCAGCTGTTCGTAATGATAGTTTTATCTCTTTATTTACAATATAAGACTTGTATTATCTTTTCTTAACTTAGAGGGTTAGAGCTTCCAGTACAGTGTTGAATAGAAGTGATGAGAGGGGTACCTGGGTGGCTCAGTCAGTTAAGCATTCGACTTTGGCTCAGGTCATGATCTCATGGTCCTTGAGTTTGAGCCCCACGTCAGGTTCTATGCTGACAAGCTCAGAGCCTGGGGCCTGCTTCGGATTCTGTCTCCCTCTCTCTCTGCCCCCTTCCCTGATTACATTCTGTCTCTTTCAAAAATAAACAAACATTTGAAAAAATTTAAAAACAAGAAATGATGAGACAAGATATACTCTTGGGGCACGCTCAGTGGGTTGAACCTCCAGCTCGTGATTTCAGCTCAGGTCATGATCTCACGGTTCTGGGATTGAGCCCACGTTGGGCTGAGCGCTGTCACCATGGAGCCGGCTTAGAATTCTCCCTCTCTCTCTGTCCCTCCCCCCGCTCGTGCTCTCTGTCTCTCTGTCTCTCTCTCAAAATAAATAAACATTTAAAAAAGGTATTCTCATACTCTTAAAGCAAAATCCTTCAATATTTTTCCATTAAAAATAATGTTAATTGCAATTTGGGGGTTAGATATCTGGATCAAATTTAATTTTTTTTAAATTCTGGATTTGGTGAGAATTTTTACTTTTTTATCAAGAACAGGTGTTGAATATTGACAAATATTTTTTCTACATCTCTTCAGATATATGATTATTCACCTTTTACTCTTTTAACAGGATATATTATACTGATTGATATTTGCAGGTCAAATTAACCTTGTATTCCTGGAATAAATTCCACTTGGTCATGTGGTCACATTTTTTTTTTTTTTAATGTATCACTACTGTGGATTTGTTGATACTTTGTCAAGAATTTTTTATCTGTTCATGAAGGATACTGGCCAATAATTTGCTTTTTCCCAAAATATTTTGTCAGCCTTTGGTATCAGAGTTACGCTGGCCATGTAAAAAGAAATGGGAAGTATTTAATAGTCAGTTTTGGGTATCTGCTTGTCTAGGCTACTGTCCCCAGTTATTCAGTCAAAAAGTAATCTGAGTGTTGCTGTGTATGTATTTTGTGGATGTGATTGGAATCCGTAATCAGTTGACTTTAAGGAAGATTATTGTAGTTAATCTGTGTGGGCCTGATTTAGTTGAAAGGTTGCAGGAGCCAAGGCTTCCCCAAAGAAAAAGAAATTCTACCTGTGGATAACACCATCTTCTACCCAAGAGTTCCAACCTGCCTTTCTAACCACCTGTCCCGTGGATTTTGGGCTTGCCTACACCAGTTTGATTGTGACATTATTATCCTTTTTATATTGTTAGATTGAGTTTATTGGTATGTTGTTTAGTGTTCTCCTTCTTTTAATGTCTTTTTGTAGTTTTTATATCATAATGATACTGGAATCATTCTGTGGAAGAATTTGGCATAACTTCTTTGCACAATCTTCTTGTGAAGCCATCTGGGCTTAAAACTTCTGTGTACAGTTTTAAAATTATGGATTCAAATTTTTAAATTGATACAGAATTCTTCGGATTTTCTATTTCTTCTTACGTCAGTCTTTGTATATCAGTTTTCAACCAATTTGTTCTCTGCATTAAAATTTTTAGATGTTTGGGGCGCCTGGGTGGCCCAGTCAGTTAAACGTCTGACTTTGGCTCTCAAGAAGAAACGTCTGTCTGTCTGTCTGTCTGTCTCTCTCTCTCTCTCTCTCTCTCAAAAATAAATAAGCATTAAAAAACATTAGAAAATTTTTAAATGTTTGTCATATGCTCTTTTTAGTGCCCGGGCTGTGTTATCCCCTTTTAATTCATGGTAATGGTAGTTTTTCCTCTCTTTTGATCAGTCTTGGTAGGAGTTTATTAATTTCATTTGTGCTTTGAAAGAATCAAGCTTTGGGTTTGTTGATTTTTCTCCTTGGAAGTTGGTTTTCTGTCTCATTAATGTTTACTATTCTTTTCATTCTTTCTATATACTTCAGTTTAATATGGTTTTTTTAAGATGTGTTTTTAAACCCTTGACTTTTAACCTTTCTTCCTTTTTTTCTTTTTTTTTTAAATTTTTTTTTCCAACGTTTTTATTTTATTTTTGGGACAGAGAGAGACAGAACATGAATGGGGGAGGGGCAGAGAGAGAGGGAGACAGAATCGGAAACAGGCTCCAGGCTCCGAGCCATCAGCCCAGAGCCTGACGCGGGGCTCAAACTCACGGACCGCGAGATTGTGACCTGGCTGAAGTCGGACGCTTAACCGACTGCGCCACCCAGGCGCCCCATCTTTAATGAGGCTTTATGTTTTTAGAGCAGTTTCAGGTTCACAGCAAATTATAAGAGGGAGGTAGAGATTTCCCATGTATCCCCTGTAGTCCTTCTTTAAAAAAAAAAATTTTAAAGTAAAAATGTATTTCTAAACACAGCTTTAGTTGCAGACCTCAAATTTTAATACTTTCTAATTTTATTGTAATTTCTTTGAACTAGATATTAGAGAAGTATATTACTAAATTTCCAAATGTTTAGTGATTTTCTGGTTACCTTTTGGGTATGAGTTTTTGTTTTGTTTTTTTGTTAAATCCACTTAGGTCAAAATGTATTCTGTATAATTTCTGGCCCTTGAAGTTTGTTGATATTTGCTTTATAGCATAGAACATATATTCAGTTGAAAAGGATGTATTGTGCAGCTATTGGCTGCAGTATTTTACATTTCTTAATTAGATCAAGTTTGTTCACGTTTTCATAGCTTCTGTATTTTTATTTTTATCTTCTGATCTATCAGTTATTGAGATAAGTGGGTTAAAATTCCCCCACTGTGATTATGGATTTGTCTGTTTCTCCTGGGTTCTTTCAGATTTTGCTTTCTACATTTTGGAGCTGTGTTATTAAGTTTATATACATTTAGATTTTTTTAATGTCTTATAGATAAATTGGTCAATTCTTCTTTTGAAATGTTTTCCTTTATTTTTAGGAACGCTTCCTAACTTAAAAATTCCTGTTTAGTGTGGTATAGATAGTCCAACTTTCTTTGGGTTAGTGTTTTTCATAGGGTACCCTTTTCCAACCTTGTCTTTCTTCCTTTATTTTTAAGGTATGCCTTCTTTTAAATTTTATTTTTTATCTTTTAAAATTTACATCCAAATTAGCTAGTATATAGTGAAGCAATGATTTCAGTAGATTCCTTAATGCCCCTTACCCATTTAGCCCATCCCCCCTCCCACAACCCCTCCAGCAACCCTCTGTTTGTTCTTCATATTTATGAGTCTCTTCTGTTTTGTCCCCCTCCCTGTTTTTATATTAATTTTGTTTCCCTTCCCTTATGTTCATCTGTTTTGTTTCTTAAAGTCCTCATATGATGAAGTCATATGATTTTTGTCTTTCTCTGATTAATTTCACTTAGCATAGTATCCTCCAGTTCCATCCACGTAGTTGCAGATGGCAAGATTTCATTCTTTTTGATTGCCGTGTAATACTCCATTGTGTGTGTGTGTGTGTGTGTGTGTGTGTGTGTGTGTGTGTGTGTGTGTACACACCCCCCACATCCTCTTTATCCATTCATCCATCGATGGACATTTGGGCCCTTTCCCTACTTTGGCTATTGTTGATAGTGCTGCTGTAAACATGGGGGTGCATGTGTCCCTTCAAAACAGCACACCTGTATTCCATGGATAAATGCCTAGTAGTGCAGTTGCTGGGTCGTAGGGTAGTTCTATTTTTAGTTTTTTGAGGAACCTCCATACTGTTTTCCAGAATGGCTGCACCAGCTTGCATTCCCATAAGGTGTGCCTTTTAAAAGTAGCATATGGGTGGACTCCAGCCTTGAATTTCAAAATAAGCTCTAACACTGAGAAAAGGTGAAAGGGAAGCTATTGATCCGTGAGATATGCTGAACATAAAAAAAAAAAAAGGGAATAAGAGTCGTGTCTCCCTAATGATTTCTGTTGTATTGGCTAACAAATTGTAAGCCTAATACCACCATGCACTCTTCAAGTGGAGTTAGCAACGACTCAGGAGTAAGGGCTAACTGAAGGATACACACTTCCCAGAGCTAGATTGGATATAAAAAGATCCGAGGACAACAAATGGAGGGTGGAAAGAGTGATTAGTAGATCTCAAGGAAAGGACAAGTTTCGAAAAGTTTAATCTTTTAAAAAAAATTTTTTTTAATGTTTGTTTACTTTTGAGAGAGAAAGAGACAGAGCATGAGCAGGGGAGGGGCAGAGAGAGAGGGAGACACAGAATCCGAAGCAGGCTCCAGGCTCTGAGCTGTCGACACACAGCCCGACGCAGGGCGTGAACTCACAAATTGTGAGATCATGACCTGAGCCGAAGTCGGACGCTTAACCGACTGAGCCACCCAGGCTCCCCTGAAAAGTTTAATCTTAAAGAGAGTTTGTTTAGATATTTTCGTATAAATAAGACACACCAACATCCCATAAAGTTCTGATATAACAGAGCCAAATGAGTTGGGTGAAGTCAAGAGACAGGTGACAAAGGAGGGATCTGGGAGCCAGAGCTGATGTCTGAACTCCCTGAAGCATGCAAGTTGCCATATCAGCATGTCACTTATACCTGCAGACTTAATACTAACCGTAGGTCAGTATTGAGGTTTAGGAGCTTACCTTTAAGAGCTTTCCATATTTTTCCCTTTGCTTTTATTTATCCTGTAATTGAAGAGTAACGAGTATGTGATGGGAATTACATTTTAGTTCTTAATACTTTGAGTTTTGTATAGCCTGTTCAAAATTTTACTGCCTCCACAAGAATCTTGTATTAGCCAGCAGCACAATCTATGTGATAGTCATTTCATTGAAAGGTTTTTTTTTTTTTATCTCATACGTTTCCAGAATAAATAGGTAGAAGAATCTCTCCTACACCCACATCAGTAAACAGCTTACTGATTAAAAACTAGGCATCATTTTTTTTCCTCTCTCTAAATCAGAAGAAAATCTTGCCGTGTTTTCTTGCCAAGAAGTGAATCTTGCTTTGTTTATTGCACGTAAGCCCTATCTTCTGCAAAATCAGTAATCGTTTAAGGCAATCTGGACGATTTGTACTTATCAGAACTTGGAACAGAATTTTTAAGAGTCTGACTGACAGCAGAATTCAAAGCTTTGAAATTCCTTTGAGGTGTGAGTAGTTTTAATGATCCTGATTTTATTTTTTAATACTGTAAACAAGTAATAAAAGTACTGTCTACTGACTAAGTGGCCTTATGATTAAATACACATTTCACTTTGTGCCTAAGAGAAGTCTGAGCACAAGCAAGAGTTCAAATAAGAATGGGGTGAGCCAGAAGTATGGATGACATATTTATTTGCATAAAATAAGAAGAATACATTTTTACTGTTGTTTATAGAAAACATGTTCCTTGGCACAAGCTTCACAAAGACGAGCAGGAACAGAATCCCATTGAATTAAGTTTAAAGGAAATTGTGGGTAGATACCTAGGAGTTCCTACAGGGCTGTAAGCATTTGGGTAGTTAAATGTCAAACAGACAAACCAGTCCTCTATTTAATACTGCTTGTGAAAGAAATATGCTAAAATCTGTAAGATTAGGGATACAGTATTAATTCTAGAGGAAAACATGACCTGGGGAAATGCTTTGTTTTCACCACCTTCCCAATATACATATGTGGCATGTAGAATAATCTCATTTAGGGTCTTTGGGTTTTGTGTATTTATTAAAGTTAAATTTGGCTTTTTCCTTCCTTCCCCCAAATCAGTTTGCTTTCTGGGCTTAGACTTCATCTTACGAATCTTTTTTATTTAAACAGTATTTCTTAAATCAACATGTGTTTTGTGTGTTCTATTAGCAAACATTTTTAGGACCTTTTTACTGATCAGCTCTGCTCTGTGCACCGAGCAGGTTTTTATTTCCATAGGAGCTGGGAATCTAGGACTGAGCACCTCCTGGGGGAGACCAGCTACAACCACAAGAAACCCAACCAAACTAGAAAATGCAAATGAAAGAGAAAACATAAAATAGGAATACATTTAGGTATAAATTTTTTGAAGGATGAATCTTTATATGAGATGCTGTATCATTCAGAGATTGTAGGCTTGGGGACACAGTGACTCTGAATTACCTAACTTAGGGCAAATCACTAAACTTCTCTGAGCATCAGTGAGCATCAGCTTCATTCTTTAAATTTTTTAATATTTATTTATTTTTGAGAAAGAGAGAGAGAGAGGAAGAGACTGAGCATGCCCCTGGGAGGGGCAGAGAGATAGGGGGATAAGAATCCAAAGCAGGCTCCAGGCTCTGAACTGTCAGCACAGAGCCCGATGTGGGGCTCGAACTCACGAACCACAAGGTCATGACCTGAGCCGAAGTCAAACGCTCAACTGACTGAGCCACCCAGGCGCCCCACATGAGCTTCATTCTTTGTGTGTGGAGGTGATAATCCCTCCCACTCAGATTGAAAGTGAGGATGGAATTACTGAAGAGGTGGGACACAAGGCAGCCCTCACGAGATGTTATCCACTATTGGTATGGGGGAGGGGGGCAGTTGTACCTGTCTTTGGTTGTGAACAAGATACAGAGATTTTCTTCAGTGTAATGAGGGAATTTGCCATAGGCACTAGCAACCAAGCAATGACATTTTTCTCAAGATTTGTAACTGGGCAGTTTTTCAAACAAAGCAGTTAACATTTTCCGTAAGAATTATTTTATTTTATGGCTTCCATAAACCATGTTAACAATTCATTTAGATACCCCTGTGGTTTAATCAGAAAGAATGGCTCACAGGACAGCTTCCTTTGTAAGGGAGAGAGGTGCTCATCCTTTCTGTAAGTGATGGTTACAGGGCCCTCCTGGCATCTGAGCTAGCATGCGTGCTTGCCAGGAAGGCCAACCTGGAGTGGATACAGCTGAATTTCCTGGGATTCACTAGTGCACAAAATGTAGCTTTTGTATTTCCCTTGATATCGACACCAGTTCATGATGCATGAAATAGAAAATGTCACGATGGACTTCTTTGTCCGTATTGAATAATCTGGCGTTTGCTTTGGTGGTGTTGATTCAGAGGCCCAGCACAGTTTTCCTTACTCTCCCAGAAGTGCCAAGCAATTTCAGGGCAGGAAGTCTTCACTAAGAAGTGAGGCTTGGGGTGCCTGGGTGGCTCAGTTGGTCGAGCGTCCGACTTTGGCTCAGGTCATGATCTCGCAGTCCCTGAGTTTGAGCCCGGTGTCGGGCTCTGTGTTGACAGCTTGGAGCCTGGAACCTGCTTCGGATTCTGTGTCTCCCTCTCTTTCTGCCCCTCCCCCCACTCATGCTCTGTCTCTGTGTCATAAATAAACATTAAAAAAAAAAAAAAAGAAGTGAGTCTTGAAACACCAAAAGAATCCAGAATAAGAAAAGAAACATCTCAAAAAATGTTGAGTTGCTTCCATTATCCTGAGGTTATCAGTCTTTGGGAGACCCTCAGGTGGGGTGAAAAAGGAGAGGACAGAAAATGTAGTAGGCATGAGATTTATCAGTCATCTTATATTCAAACAAAATAGGCCTCAGATATGATGGCTAAAGAAGAGCCACAGCCACTTTGGTATATGTGACATCATTACCACATCCAGGAAACAATAACACTTACTCTGGTGTCCCTGGATAGTCCTAAGCTGTGCCAGTGGTTAGAGTGAGACACGTCTCAGGCTCCAGCTTCATGATATTTTTAAGACACTTTAGGCCCATAAATCTGTCAACGCACTGTTCCTTCTCTTCTGGCTGCTGGCATCTAGAGCATACTGAAAGGTAATAATAATGGTACTTAGGGTTTCTTTTTGTTAAGCATGGACTGCTAAGCACTTTATATAATTATCTCACTTAATTCCTCCTACCTTCCGTCATCTTTTTGTGGTAGTGGGTAGCCCAGTTTTCACTAAGACAAAATGGTGGGCTGTGTTCCCTTTCCTGTTAATATTAGAGAGGGTTGGTCTTGGACCCTGTTGGATAGCACGGTGCTAGGCTAATGCTATTGTCCTCCAGGTCTGGATCGACGTTCTCTGTAAGCTGCAGAATTACTCCCAATTAAGCAAAATCAACATGTTCTCTCAAGTGAAGGACTTTTATTCAAGGATTGTTTGCATTTGTTCACGTGGGTTGATAGATTTTGGATTGACTTCCTAACAAGTATGTTCCAGGTGGGATGCAAGCATATCAAAAAAACGATTACCCTTAGATCTTGGGTGTCAAGGCTTGGGTCAGGTGCTTCTGGGTCAACATGTTTCTTGCTGTATATTTATATCATTGTCTCTTTGTGCCTTAGTGCAACAGAGGTACAGAAGCGCTGGCCGTGGGGGTGGGTCATCCAATATAGGTTTGGAATCCAATCATTTGGACAGAATTGTGTACATACTTTGGAATTCCTGAGAATGTGGAAGGAAGAAATGAGACTGGCTTTAAGGAGGGGATGGGTGTTTGTTTTGCACCAGCATCTTCTGTGTCCCCTTTTGGAATGTTAGCTTTTTTGCTTACTGTTTTGTCCTTGCCAACTTCCATAAAGAGTTTGCTGGCATGGGCACCTGGCTGGCTCAGTTGGTAGAGCATGTGACTCTTGATCTTGGGCATTTGAGTTTGAGCGCCATGTTGGGCAGAGAGATTACTTTAAAAAAAAAAAGAGAGAGAGTTTTCTGGCAGTAAAAGATTCACATGTGTATATACATGAATACATATAAATGTAAAATCAAACATTGTGTATGTTTTTACAGTACAGTATAACATCTAATTCACTGTGGGGCAGGCCATAACATGACCTGCAAGTAGAAATAAAACTCTTATAGAAAGCCTTTTTGAATTACTTCAGAATTTGGGGACATCAAATGTGAAAGCCCTAACCTAACCTGGGAGTTTCTGAGAGCATCAGTTACAGGTCTTTAATGAGCGCCAAGAAGATGGCTCCAGCAGAGCCCCGTGTTTGGAGCTTACCTCTGCTGCCCAGGTAATCTGCCGGGCCGGCTTAGCCACAGAAGGCCCCCACCTTAGGGAGAGCCGGGTAGTTAAAACTGGTGAATATTGTTCAATCAAGTGATGTTAGTCTGCTCAAAAATTGTGAATTTGAATATTTTCATAACCTTTCAGATTTTTTTTTTCTTGACAACTAACAGTGGTAAGCCTAGTGATCACTTAAGGCCAGACATAGAAGGGTCTAAAAGGACCCTTCCTCTTGGCTTCCTAATTAGTATAGAAGAGTGGGATGCATCAGTTAACCCAGTAGCTGTGAGAAATTGGCCAGCTGTAGATGTAAAAGGAGAGAGGTGCACAGCCTGCTTTCTCTACTTACTATTGGACTTTGTTCCTTCAGAATTCCATGCCTCTTCACCCTGGGTCTTGTATGGACACCGCAGTAGAGACTGGGGGAAACAGAACGCTTGGGTCTACATCAAAATAATGCAGTTTTGATTCACTGGGGCTCCTGCCCACAGATTCACAGTTCTAGAAGTTTCCTCCTTCCTCCACTCTTCTCCTGCCTGCACGAAGCACCTTTCACAGGCACCATTCCTGGCTTTCTCCATCACACAGTAACTTCCCGGGAGAACTTGGGACCACCACTTAACCTGCCAGCTTTCACAATCCTTATCTGTAAATGGAAATGACAGTTCCTTCTTTGCTCATTCACAAGCTGGTTGTGATGAAGCTCTGAGAAAACTGACTTGGAATAACTGTGAGATGATAACATGTGTCTCCCTCAGGCATTGCCCTGCTAATCCTTCCCTTGGAGATGCGCCCGGGGCCCGCTGCCCTGGCTGGCACAGTGGGGAAGGCACTGGGCAGGCGCCTTCTGAGAGGACACGGAACAACCTATGTTAATGTGGGCAGGCACTTTGACCTTTGCAGCCCGACTTCCTCTTGGGCAGTATTTCCATCAGCTGTGATTACTACTGCAAGTTATTCATTGCCGCTCTTTCTGTTTGTTAAACCAGCCTGTGAAATTTGGTTGTAAGTTGAAGAACCTTCCGGAAACTATTCATGTATTCTTCCCTGTATTTCCACAGCCCCCTGTGCCTCGTGCATATAGTCCTGGGTTTGTATCCACCTGAATTCACAAACTTTGGAGTTCACATGCCATGTGAATGTACCCATTCCCACCATTCAATGAGCCCACTGTCCTAGCAGGCAGATGCAAAAGTATGTTGATTGCACTCATGTCACCTGAAGTTGTACACCATGATACCATTTTTTTCCTGATAAAGGTGGATACGTAAATCAGCATCATCCAGGTGACTTGGGTTTCTATTCTGCCTGCTCTTTTTAGCCCAGTATCATTTCCCAACATAAAATCACCTCACAAGATGAGGTCATGATTGAACATTCATAGAACTCGGTATACGCTACCTGTGTACAGCCCATACCTGACACAGGGCACTTGTGTTGTTATCATCATTAGCCTTTGAGATAGATATTTTAAATATCCTAATGATAGAAAATTTCCTATCCAGATGATAAAATTGATTGTTGTTCTGGCAGTAAAACAATTTTTGTCATATTTTTTATTTGAAATATTTATTTTAGAAACAGGATAGCCTGGCCTGTAAAAATGGGAGCATCAAGACAGCCTGATCCTTTTTTAAATCGAAGTATGGTTGACACACAATGTACGCAATGACACTCTTGTATGCAACATAGTGATTCTACCACTCTTCGTAACACTGTGCTCACGGCGTGTGTGGCTGCCATCTGTCCGCATGCAACACAATTTAGTAACAATACCATTCCCTATGCTCTACCTTTCATCTGACTTATTCGTCCCATAACTGGAAGCCTGTATCTCCCACTCCCCTTCACCCAATTTGCTCATCCCTCACCCCCCTTCCCTTTGGCAACCATCAGTTCTGCAGTTATGGGTCTGTTTCTGCTTTTTGTTTGTTTTGTTTTTAGATTCCATATGTAAGTGAAATCATATGGTATTTGTTTCTCTCTGACTTTATTTCCCTTAGCGTAATGCCCTCTGGGTTCATCCATGTTGTCGCAAATGGCACGATCTTGGTCTTTTTTATTCAGTTATCTGTTGATGGATGTGTGGGTTGCTTCCATATTGTGGCTGTCGTAAATAATGCTGCAGTAAACATAGGGCTGCGCATATCTTCTCGAATTAGTGTTTTTCTTTTCTGTGGGTAAATACCCAGTAGTGATAGATATTTATTTATTTATTTATTTATTTATTTATTTATTTATTTATTAAAAAAATTTTTTTTAATGTTTATTTTTGAGACAGAGAGAGCGCATGAACGGGGGAGGGTCAGAGAGAGAGGGAGACACAGAATCTGAAACAGGCTCTAGGCTCTGAGCTGTCAGCACAGAGCCTGACGTGGGACTCGAACTCACCGACCGCGAAATCATGACCTGAGCTGAAGTCGGATGTTTTAACCGACTAAGCCACCCAGGCGCCCCAATACCCAGTAGTGATATTTCTGAATCACGTGGTATTTCTATTGTTAATTTTTCCAGAACGTGCATACTGTTTTCCACAGTGGCTGTACCAATTTACATTCCCACCAATGGTGCATGAGAGTTCCCTTTTCTCCACATGCTCACCAACACTTGTTATTTCTTGTCTTATTGATACTAGCCATTCTGTGGCAGAAGATGATCTCTCATTGTGGATTTTGATTTGCATTTCCCTGATGATGAGTGATGTCAGGCATCTTTTCATGTGTCTGTTGGCCCAGATAATAAAACTTAAAAAAAGATTTTGGACTTTGTGTTTCCTTATTTTTAAAACTCTTCATAAGATTTCTAAGAAATCTCAGAGGGGCGCCTGGGTGGCGCAGTCGGTTAAACGTCCGACTTCAGCCAGGTCACGATCTCGCGGTCCGTGAGTTCGAGCCCCGCGTCAGGCTCTGGGCTGATGGCTCAGAGCCTGGAGCCCGTTTCAGATTCTGTGTCTCCCTCTCTCTCTGCCCCTCCCCCGTTCATGCTCTGTCTCTCTCTGTCCCAAAAATAAATAAATGTTGGAAAAAAAAAAAAAAAAAGAAATCTCAGAAATTTGTTTCCCTTCTTTTGTCCTTTTTTAGGCACACTGATAAACTCTGAAATTCCTTAAGTAAGGTCTTTAGAGGAAAAAATTAAAGACAAATTAGGGGGCTCAAATAAGTCAAGAATTTTTTTCCGGAAGGATAAAAAGTTGGCATTACATTGAGGGCAAGCTTAAATATATCATGATGGCTAATGATGTAGGCTTCTATGACTAATGCTTTGCAGTCTTGATCAAGTTGCTTTTCCTCTGCCTGTGCTTCAGGGTCTCCATGTGGAAAGGGAGATAATACTAGTATTGGATAGGGCCATTCTGAGGATTAAATGAGTTACTACACGCAAAGTACTTAATGGGTAGCACTGTACACAGTGAGCACTCGGTAAATGTTAACTGGATAGAAAGCCAAGAAAGAGGAATCCTCACTTTCAAAGGCAAATACTTAAATTTCTCCCTCCCTTTCTGACCACTGAATTTGTAATTAGCCACTTCTTTATCCCTACATGTATAGTTGAATCTTCCGAATTTCTCATCTATGATTTCTGCTTGTTGATTTCCCTGGTAATATCCACTGACTCATGATAGTTTGGGATTCAAGTCTTCTTCTCTCTGAGTCTCAAACTTTCTCATCTGTTAAATAGGGAAGATTATAATGTCTATCTCTTAGGGCTACTGAGTGTATCAAAAGAACTAATATCTGGAAAATTCTTATTGTCTTTGGTACATCACAATTAGGTGTATAAATATCATCAGGACCACTTGTAAAATTCTATTATATCTTTGGAAACCATGCCCTGCCATTCCAACAAGTCTTTGGAAGAAAGGAGTTGAATCCTAACAAAACAACCCTTTAAAGTCTATGTTGGAAGAGAATTCTTGGTAAGAAGGCCTTTTTATCACTTTTCCCTATTTCAGACATTTCTGCAAGTCTGTGGTGTGGTGGCTGTTGCAGTGGTGGTGATTCCTTGGATCGCGATACTTCTGATTCCCTTTGGCATCATTTTCTTTGTTCTTCGGCGATATTTCTTAGAAACATCGAGGGATGTCAAACGCCTGGAATCTACAAGTGAGTACAGAGGTTCTCAGGTTGCACTGGCGATGTGGGCTCACTTCCATTTATGCTGTAATTAAGGAGACCCCTGAAATTGTGCAGACTCTCTCTTCCAGAATTTTTTCCAAGCTCATGTTACATAATCGAATATTATGGCCACCATGAGTCAGAGAAGCCCTTAGGGCACATGGAGCTAGTGGCCTGCCAGGCCCAGCTTTGCAGGGTAGCACAAGGAAGAAACAGAGGATATACGTGTAGTGACGCTCCACTGGAACGTGAGCACTGTGAGGACAGGGGCCATTTCTGTCTTACTCATGACATGCTTCCTAACATAGAGCAGGCACTCAGGTAATTTTTTTTAAGAAATATTTCATGTTGGAAATATTTTGGAAATACAGAAGGAAAATAACGGAATTTGTCTTTCCTTGAAGGTTCTGGAAATGACAAAGAAAGGGAAAGATTAGGGAAAGGAGCAGATGTGTCGGGAAATATACTCCTATGTCAGAAGTGATACATTTGAAAAACAGATTACTGTCACATACTCAAAAAATGGCAAATAAGGTACAGCTGGTAAATATTTTGTAAAGATAAACAATTGTGTTCAGTGTTACTCTTTATTATCACCAGTGTTTGCTGTCATGCCACACTGTTTGAAGCTACCCCCCCCCCCCTCCCCCCCCCCCCGCTCAGGCTGTTCCTATAAATGGATCCTGGATGTAATTCCCTTAGGAGGACCCAGGCGAGGGTTCTGTTCAGTATGCATTTAGTTTGTTCTCCATTCAGCTTCCTGGTTTTGGAATAATGGGAAAACATGGGTAGTCACAGAAGATGAAATAGTTCAGAGCTTATCTCATTAATGCACAAAAGTATGTCGTTATTAGTAAGACAAATCATAAGGAGAGTAGATTGTTATATTTAAAAAAAGAAAGAAGGAATAAAGGTGGTAGCCAAAACATAAAGAAGTAAGATATTTGTATCAGAAACTGCAACCCTGTGGATAGTTACTGCAAATTAATACCAGCTTAGCTTCCTGCAAGCCAGACTAAGAAGAGAAACCTATTGGGTCTCATGGTTGTCTGGAAAAATACAAGTTCATTGGGACAGAGAGATTTTTTTTGTTATGGCATGTGTGTGTGTATTTCTTGTTTTTTTTTTTTTAAATTTAATTTTTTTTTTTTTAATTAGGGAGAGAGAGAGACACACACACACACACAGAGTGCAAGTAGGGGAGGGGCAGAGAGAGAGGGAGACACAGAATCTGAAGCAAGCTCCAGGCTCCTAGCTGTCTGCACAGAGCCTGACATAGGGCTTGAACCCACGAGTGGTGAGATCATGAGATCATGACCTGAGCCAAAGTTGGGCGCTTAACTGACTGAGCCACCCAGGTGCCCCATGTGTTTCTTTTTTTTTTTTTTAATTTTTTTAAGAGTTTATTTTTGAGAGAGACACACACACACACAGCATGAGTGGGGGAGGGGCGGAGTGAGAGAGGGAGACACAGAATCCGTAACAGGTTCCAGGTTCTGAGCTGCAGCACGGAGCCCAATGCAGGGTTCAAACTTGGGAATGGCAAGATCATGACCTAGGCTGAAGTTGGATGCTCAACCAACTGAGCCACCCAGGTGCCCCCCATTTGTTTCTTTTTTAATTATATATTTTTGAGAGACATTTGTCATTAGCATTTGCATAAAGGATAATGGGCATCGATTTTATAAGACCTATAGGAAAACTTCTCAGTCGTCAGAGAACCAGCTGACCTCCTGTGAGGTGTGGTTTTGTGAGGCATTGCCTTGGGGCGGCAGGCATTGTAGTCCCAACATGTGGGCCGTCCTGTCTCTCAACAGGTTACTGTGGCGGAGCTTGGAGAAGGCGGAGGAATAAAGGATGAACTCCAGCCCGTCTTTTATGGAGACAACAAGGCTCCAGACATTTTATAAGTGGAGGCCGCTCATGAAATGGAGTCTGTCGACTTCAGTCAGTCTTGTTGCAAAGGAGGTCTCTGGTTTATTTAAACGAGGTCTCTGGAAGAAGGTGGAGATTTTTGTCTGGACAAGGGCCATTCCCCATCCATGCGGAAATGGAGAGGAGGAAGGGGACCTCGTGAGGCTTTTTTCAAGAAACAGTATAGGATTTTCCCAGTGCTTAATCTGGAGATTTTGAGAACTTTCGCATGACCCCTAGGGTATTTGGGAATATTGTGAACATTCCTGCACCCCAGTAGGCTGTGACAATACTTTAAATACAGATATTCCTTCTTCCTCACTCCCAGATAACCAAATGTGGTGGTCAGTTGATTAGAACTGTTTGTTGTCACCTGTCTGGTTTGTGGGTCTGTGCCATAAATAGCAGTTCTATTGTTTTCTCTAAGCAGTGATAGTATTTCTTGAGGCCATTGCTGGAGCCACCAGGAAAAAGGAGGACAAAAAGAGGATACCTGATTGCTCTGGCTATATAAATCTGCTTCATCCTTGTGCTTTGAAAGGACTCTGAAGGTCCTGAGGATTATTTTCAGATCCTATTGCCTAGCTGCCTCTGAAACCTCAGGCTGGCATTTAAACTACCTTACTGACAAATACGCAGTTGATTGTAATGAGTTTCCATTTTTGCAAAAGTGAGCATGGTAGCATCGTTCAGGCAAATCAGGATCTGCTTGATCGGTTAGCAATGTCTGAGTTATGCAGCCACGTCCAAATTCCATGTGTAAGGGTACTGTGATCAATTAGCAGTGTCTGCCATGGGCATCGCTGGGGAGAGTTAAATGTGTGCCACGTGTTTCAGACCATTGACTGACTCTCGATTCTGCTGTTGTAAGTTCTCATGATGGATTTCCAGGGACTGTTCAACTGAAGGTGCTTAATCTGTATGATAATGGATAAGGCTATTGGATAATCACTAAGTTTGATTTTGGGGTTTTCTTTCTTTCTTTCTTTCTTTCTTTCTTTCTTTCTTTCTTCCTTCCTTCCTTCCTTCCTTCCTTCCTTCCTTCTTTCTTCCTTTCCTCTTTCCTTTCCTCTTTCCTTTCCTTTTTTCTTTCCTTTCCTTTTTCCTTTCCTTTTTCCTTTCCTTTCCTTTCCTCTTTCCTTTCCTCTTTCTTTCCTTTCCTCTTTCCTTTCCTTTCCTCTTTCCTTTCCTTTTTCCTTTCCTTTCCTTTCCTTCTTCTTCTTCTTCTTCTTCTTCTTCTTCTTCTTCTTCTTCTTCTAATGTTTGTTTTTGAGAGAGAGGGAGAGAGAGAATCCCAAGTAGGCTCTACGCTTCTCAGCACAGAGCCTGATGCGGGGCTTGAACTCACAAACTGTGAGATCATGACCTGAGCCAAAATCAAACACCAGACACTTAACCATCTGAGCCACCCAGGTGCCCTGATTTTGGGGTTTTCTAATCGTAAACTACAAAGTCTGGAGAAAACTGCATTTAGTCACACATTGGCATCTTTAACCTGATTATTTTCTGTCTGAGACACTGTGGCAGTGATTAAAAGCACAGCCTCGGGAATAAGAGTTTGGTCTGACCCCCCAGTTCTACCACTTGGGTTAATTTACTTCATCTTGGCCAGTGCTCTTAATCCTTCTGCCTGTTTTTCCCTCTAAGATATAGCAACACCTGCCCTGTGGGACTCTTGCAAGGGTCTTGTGAGTTGATGCCTGTAAAGTGTTTCCTGGCCACTCGGAAAGGTGCTAGAACCTTGAACGTGAGGGAATTAAGGACATAACAACCAGCAGGCCTCACATAATGTAAATGATAAGCCATAGCATGGCTGTCAGGTCCTTGAAGCAGCTACTGCCTTCTCCCTCTTGGGGAGGGGTCTGTCCCAAAGAGTCCTCAGGGTCATGGGACACACAGTCGTCAGTCTTGTGTCCACTTTGTGAAATGTAGGGTTGCATTTGCCTGTGACTGCTGGCTAACACCATGGGTGCTATAGGGATCTACTTCAGGATAGCTAGCTCGATCCTTGTGGGGGAAAAGGCATTACATTGGGCAAGAGAACATACCAGAGCCTTGGCACTCTGTTTCCCTCTGTGCCAGTTAATTTTCTTTGCAGATCCTCCAACTCACTCATCCTAGCATCCCACTCAGTCCTAAGTAGGGTGTGAGAGAGACAGGATAGCTTTTCTCAGGGGCAGATTCCTGCTGTACCCCTGGAACTCTTGGATATGAAGTAAAGTTAGTGGTGGGGTCTCTGGGTTCACTGATTTTCAAAGCTGGACGACCCCTGATTTCTAAAGTCAACCCCACTCTGAAACCCTGCCAGAGAAAATCAACTGCAACCTTGATCTCCTGACAAGGGACGCGGGTGGGGGTGGCCATGCTGAAGCATTTCATTCAAGGACTCTCCCTGAGTCAGCAGCCACATCTCCTTCCTTCTTAGAAACGTTCTCTGTGATGAAACTGTTTATATCACACTGTTTGCTCAAGAAATAAGAACATGGTTCTAGTGAGTTCTTGGTGTTTCCTGGAGCTGGACTGTAAGTACTTTCTTGATAGGAACTCTGGAACTTTGCTGAGTCATCCCGGGAAGCACCCTGTTTCCACATTGACCACGTCTTGGGGGACAGACTGGGACATGTGCTGAGAAGTGCAAAAAAGGCCTATTCGGAGCTTGCAGCCTTTCTTCTTTGGGGCGTGAACTCAGTCCCCTTATGTTCATATTACTGCCTTAAAAGTACAAACTTAAAGGAAGGTAAAATGAATAAAGGCTAAAGATGACTCAGTATAAATGAAGGGAGAGAGTGGTGTGGGTGCTAGATCACAAACATAACAACTGGACGGTCAAAACCACCACCGAATCACTTAAGGCTCTTTGCCGGAAGTAGATACAGGGGGAAATGTTAGGTCATGCCTCGGTTCAGAGAAGGTCTTTTTCCTTAAAGGAGCATCGCAGGCACGGGCCCCTAACAGTTAATGTCCTCAGTCAGTATCTCAGGAAAGAGGTCCGCAGTGGAGGAGGTGGACAGCAGGCCCACAGCCCAGGGCGTCCCATCTTTGCTGAGCCCCACTGTCTTTTGTGGGGAAGCCTTCCTCCTCCTTGCTTGAGGAGCTGTGGACACTAAGCTCCAAGAGGAGGTTCTGTGTCTGCACATTTGTGCCCAGCATCCCTGTCCCCCATACATGCGGTGCCCATGTGACTGAACTGTCACACACACACAGGCGTTCAGATGCCAGGCTAAGGATCAGTCTCTGAAATAAGTTTGAGTTTTTCTCTGAATTGTTTCTGTCCGTCATTTTATAAAACTTCTGTAGCGTCTCAGGAGATAAGTGATCTGCCCTTCCCCTGAACACCCAGGTGTTTTCCCAACAAGTCTTCTCTAGGAGATGCGCAGGTAATAAAGTGATAAGTCAAGTATTACCTGCTGATACAGCACAAATTGTTACTCATCCCAGACAGAGGCCACAGACTCACAGTCCTGCCCTTGACAACAGCTGGTCATGGCCTTATTTATGGTGGGGGATGCAAGCCGGACGTGACCATCCCTGCCCAACACCTCCCTGGTGGGCAGGAGCCAGCCCCTGGTGCTGACACACAGGGTGCTCTTAGAGGAGATGGCAGGGAAACAGATGGCTGGTCATGTGACCTCAGGCCCCAAACCAGCATGAAGTTACTCAAAAGAGAATGGCCACTAAGTCCATGGTCAGGTTCTGAAAGAGTTATGTCACTGTCACGCAGTGACCTCCACAGGCCAGGTGTCCAGCAGGGGAGTTGCCTCCAGCCAAAGTCAAAGCTATTCAAAGACCCCGTGGCTGCACAGGCCCCGTGGGTGCAAGGGCACTGCAATACCTGCGTTCTCCGTCACCCAGAAAGAGATTCTTGACGCAGGAGCAGGACTGGCTGTTCACCGAACTTCTCACCAACCTGTTACCATTTCAGGGACATACTGACTAGATCCCAGTCCTTAATAGTCACAGGTGGAGCAAACCATGATTCTGTGTGGTGAGAACTGTAGCAGAATTCAGTGTAAGAACGTTAGCGACTCAAAAATTCCTGAACAGAATTTCCTCTCAGAAGGCTGTCAGGGAAGAGTTCTGGAGGAAGGCCACATTGGAGGAGGACCTTGGACAAATGAGTTAGCAAAGAAAGAATTTAGTTATTTAAATCTAGCCATGATTTGAATTTTGTCAAAGATAGGTTTGAAGAGAAACTTGTGTTTTCGGGTCGTTAAAGGGAAGCGCAGTGTGACCAGGAGTTTGAGGGCTGACGTGTTTGTTCCCTCTCCAGGAAGGGCATCGTCCCTTCTCCCCCGGGCAGCCCGTCCAGAAGCTCTGGGTGTGCCATTAACTGGGATGTGTGGCCACACAGCATGAGAGGCAGGTGCTCTCCTCAGTCCGGCCTCACCGACTTTCTGTCTGTCTGCCTCCCCAGCACGGAGCCCGGTGTTTTCCCACTTATCGTCGTCTCTCCAGGGACTTTGGACCATCCGGGCATATGAAGCTGAAGAGAGGTTCCAGGAACTGTTTGACGCACACCAGGATTTGCATTCAGGTCTGTGAGTTTCTGGAAATGGTTTCAAAGAACGGGATATGCCCCCTCTCTTGGCCTTGCTGGGCAGCACCTCTCTGTCTGTCTCACCACTGGCCCAGCCCCACATCCTTCCTCAGCATGTCTTTGTCCTCTCCCCTGGGCCATGACTCTTCTCAGAATCCCCTGTGTGTTCCCCCTTCCCTGTGTCACACCACTGCTTCCCCCATCCCCGCTACCCCCAGTGACTTGCATTGTCCTTCCATCACTTTCTGTCCTTTTAGGGCAGGGGTCAATGGACTTTTTTTTGTTAAGGGTCCAGATAGGAAACGTTTTAGGCTTTGTGTACCATGTTATCTATTGTAGCAATTCAGTGTTGCTATTGTAACAGGAACACACAGCCGAACATAGTATATCAGCAAATGACCATAGCTGTGTTCAAATAAAACTTTATTTACAAAAACAGGTGGTGGGCCATGTTTGGCCTACAGGCTGTAGTTTGCCAACTCTTATTTTGAGAGCATTCAGGGTGACAGAAGTTGCTGAGGAAATCAGTTTCCTGATTGTCAGATTTGCTACCTACTTGATGTGGGAACTTTTAGCAAGATGATCCTTGAGATACTGGCTCCTAAGTAATAAACACTGTGTGCAGGACCCCATAGTAAGTATGGAAAGTACTGGAAACAAAGTGGAGGTTTTGCTGTCTGTTATCAGCTGGGAACAGTAAACCACATGAGAGGATAAGCTTCATGTTGAGCCTGGCACTCTAAGAAACGTACTGATGAGCCCGTTTTTCCGAAGTTTTTATTATCCTATTTCTACTTATAACCTCTGAGTTGAATTTTCCTTTTCTTTTTTTTAAAGTTTATTTTAATTTATAGAGTGAGCAAGTGTGAGTGGGGGTGGGGCAGAGAGAGAGGGAGAGAGAATCCCAAGCAGGCTCCACACTGTCAGTACAGACCATACTGTGGGCTCAGTTCCACGAACCAGGAGATCGTGACCTGAGCTGAGATCAAGAGTTGGATGCCTTAACTAATGACTGAGCCACCCAAGTGCCCCTCGGTTGAATTTTTCAATGCATGCCTCCCATAAAGCCACTGTACCAATTCCTGCCTGTACTGTACATTGCTTTGTGTCAGAAGTTGGCTTTCTGGAACCTTCTGGTTCCTTAGGTGTGCAGCTTTGATCTCCATGTTGTGTAAAATTCTCGTGTAGCTCAACCAGGCAAAGTGTTCTCCCGCATTCAAGGTAATTAACATGGTTTTTTGACTTACTCATTTTGCTTATTATGCTTCGCAAACCCAGAGGCATGGTTCTTGTTTCTGACTACGTCCCGATGGTTCGCCGTGCGTCTGGATGCCATCTGCGCCATCTTTGTCATTGTCGTTGCCTTTGGGTCCCTGATTCTGGCAAAAAGTAAGTACAGATGTGAATAACTATTTGTGGTATGATTACAATTTATAGCTGCGTTTACAGTTATTAAATTAAACCTTACCACCTTGTCCAATACCATATACTGTCTTGTTCTAACGGATCGCATTAAAGCATTCGCGGTGTGTCGGGCTGGGTGTGATTCTGCTGTGTGGTCTGTGTAGAGTGTTTATTTGGACCCTGATGAGTTTCTTTTATCTTTGCATAGGTTGGGGACCATGTGAGTGTAGCAGCTAACTTTTTGTACTTTCCTGGGGAAGTGTCTGGAGAATATGGAGAGAACCAAGTTTTCTGTTAAGTGTTTTGTCCAGCTTAGGGCTTTAGGTTTTAACTTGAGAGCTGGGATCTCTTGGGCATACAAGCCTGGTACAGTGGGTTGAGAAAGCCATTCAGCAGGAGAGAATGCTATGCTCCCCACCAGGTGGGCACCACATGAGCAAGTGTTGGTGTGCAGGGGGTGAATTCGCTACCCCTGACTATTCCATTGTGACAGCACTGAATCACAGTATTAATAATGGAACAGTGAGAGTAGTATTTTAGATTTCAAGGCTGGCTCTCAGAACCCATTGCCTTGTTTTTAGTGGTTTCTAACTGTGGTCGCATTGGATGTAGAAAGTGAAATTACGTAATGATTCTTGAAACAGTAATGCCAAAAGTCTGAATAATGACATTGTTTGTCACCTATGCAATACTGTCAGGTGTTTGTCAGTCCTGTTGGAGTTCATAAACTCACTTAACAGTCTTTCTGAATTTATAGTGTTGTTTTTTTTTTTTTTAATTGTCTTATGGTCTTAGTCATCAGATAGTAAAAGTATAACTATTACTATCATCATGTGTCAAGTATTTACGTATTACAAAGGAGTCGTTTTGGTAGAGTGAGAGGAGGACCTGTACTTGGGATTAAGAATGGGACTGATTTGGGGCGCCTGGGTGGCGCAGTCGGTTACGCGTCCGACTTCAGCTCAGGTCACGATCTTGCGGTCTGTGAGTTCGAGCCCCGCGTCAGGCTCTGGGCTGATGGCTCAGAGCCTGGAGCCTGCTTCCGATTCTGTGTCTCCTTCTCTCTCTGCCCCTCCCCCCTTCATGCTCTGTCTCTCTCTGTCTCAAAAATAAATAAAAACGTTAAAAAAAATTTTAATAAAAAGAAAAAAAAAAAGAATGGGACTGATTTGATTCCCCTTCTCCTTCCTATTTTAGCTCTAGATGCCGGGCAGGTTGGCCTGGCGTTGTCCTACGCCCTGACACTCATGGGGATGTTCCAGTGGTGCGTCAGGCAGAGCGCCGAAGTGGAGAATATGGTAATGTTTATCTTTACGTTCTTAGCCTTTTCAAGTCTCCCTGCCATTAAAGGGCATGAAAGCACTTCTTATGTAAAATATTAAAACTGTTATTTTTACATCGGAGCTAACCAAGTTTTTCAGATCCTTCTTCCATCTGTTTAAAGTTAGTGTAAAATAAAATATACACATCTTTTCCTCAGTCTTCTGTGTGCTATGTCAGCGGGTTTTAGATTCACCGCAAGCTGTCTTCAAATGTAATAAATGTTCTCTCTGTAGGAGGGAGGTTCTGAAGTCCTGGAGAGGATATAAGCTAATTTCTTAGAGGCCTATTTATTTTTGCTTCTTAATGGGTAATTCCTCATTCCTGATAAAAGAATTCAGTATTTTGAGGTGGTTCGTTTAATGAATAGGTATCTCCCCTTGTGTGCCTACCCTCCCTCTGCCTCATTTTAGCATTTATTCTTGTATGTTGTTGAGCACCTGAATTTGCTGATGTCCCTTCTTTCTGGTAGGGTAAGCTCCTTCTCAGAGTATGCTAGGCAAAGGTGTCGAGATGGTTGTTCAGGAGGCCTTAGTAAGTAAATTCTTTCCTCTTTGGAATAGTTGCACCTTCTCCTGAAGGGAAATGAGAAGAGAAATGAAAGAGAAATCTTTCCAGAGTGCTCTTCTAACAGAGTAGAAAGTGACTGATCATGAAAATGAGATTTAAAAAAAAAAATTTATTTATTTATTGTGAGAGAGAGAGAGAGAGAGAGAGAGCATGAGTAGGGGAAGCGCAGAGAGAGAGGGAGAGAGAGAATCCCAAGCAGGCTCCGTGGTGGCAGCCTAGAGCCTGACACGGGGCTCGAACTCATGAACTGTGAGACCGTGACCTGAGCCAAAATCAAGAGTCGGACGCTCAACTGACTGAACCACCCAGGCATCCCTAAAATGAGTTTGATGGGGGCGCCTGGGTGGCTCAGTTGGTTGAACGCCCAACTTTTGATTTCGGCTCAGGTGTCAATGATCCCAGGGTCAAGGGATCGAGACCCATGTTGGGCTCTGAACTCAGTGTGGAGCCTGCTTAATATTGTATCCCTCTCTCAGCTTGTTCGTTCTCCCTCTCCCTCCCTCCCTCTCTCTCTCTCTCTCTCTCTCTCTCTTTCTCAAAAAAAAAAAGTTTTTTTTTTTTTTTGATGACTTAGGCAGTTCAACTCCCCTAAAACAGATGGCTCTTCTGTAGCAAGATTGCAGATGGTTGGCCACAAGTGTTCCTTTCTTTGACAAAATCCTTGGTTTTTTTGTTCAGGTGTGAAAAGTGGAAAAATAAAATCTCAGGATTTACTTCTCTAATTCTTGTAGTTTTAATGTAATGCTGAAGGAAGTAGCCATAAGTGAAAGTGTTACAAGACTATGAACAGGTGTGTAAATTGCATCAGTCCTCATCAGATGCCTTCTTTGGGGGTATTGACACCTGAGATATACTTAACTAGCTAGTATCAAAGAGCATTTCATTTTACAGTCTCTTAACATGGATGAGAACCTCCCTTCCTAACCCATGTGATGTTCTGTGTCTTTCAGATGATTTCAGTAGAAAGGGTGATTGAATATACAGACCTTGAGAAAGAAGCCCCTTGGGAATATCAGAACCACCCTCCACCGACCTGGCCCCAAGAAGGCATGATTGTCTTTGATAATGTTAACTTCACATACAGTTTAGACGGGCCTCTGGTGTTGAAGCACGTGACAGCGCTCATTAAACCAAGGGAGAAGGTTTGTTGAAACCATCTTGCCTCTTGACAATTTCAGTTACAGATTTAACCCTTCATCCACCTGCAGGCTTTCTGGTCACGCGTCAGGGGGACTCCTTGTGTCTCTGTGGATATAAATTAGACCGGATGATATTACTGGTAAATCTTGCCTGGAAACTGACCACGGAACGGGGATGCCAGCATTACTTTGCCTCGTGTTGTGAGCTGCCTCATGGTGCTTGGTGGGCTGAGCCAGGACACTCTCTGAAATCTGATTCTTCGTGCCTGAGACTTGGGAGCTCCTTGTCACTCACACTTCAGTTTCTGGTTCCCACCTATTCTTACTGCTTTGTATTTCTCACATCCTCCTCTTCCTTCCCGTGGTGGTCTCTGTTTACAGCCCTCCATCCCTGTCCCTTTCCAGACTTGCCCTCCTATAACCAACCCCCCCATCCTTCTGCCCATAGAGTGCTTCTTTCCCACACACGGATCTGATCCCTACGGGGCCCCCAGTAGCTCCCAGCCTGGACAAGCTGCTGCTGGAGCCGTATCGAGGCCCAGGTCCACTGGAGCTGGGGCTGCATGCCAGCTCTCAGCCACCAGAGAAGAGCCCAGAATCTGTGACCCGGTCAGGGCTCAAGAGCCAGAGCCCCTAGCGGGAGGCAGTAAAGGGCTCAGAGACTTGCTCGAAGTTGATGAAAGGCAACCCAAAGGGACAAGGGATGATACACGGAGGACAGACTTGCCAGCGTCTAAGTCTGCCAGCAGCGAGACTTGGGTCCCTCGTCCCAGACCAGATTGGGCTCTTGAAGAAGCAGTGAAACCAGAATAGACAAGGCCATAGGAAGCTCTTTCCCCACCTACCTCTACAGCCTCAACTCCTCACACGAGCAGTGCCCCCAAATGAGTACTGTGTAGGTTTTTCCATTGCACCCTGTCCCCAGCATGTGCACACTGCCCCTCTGTCTCAAGAGACCCTTCCCTTCTGTCACTTGGCTGGTGAAAGTCTCATTTTCAGTCACTTCTAATGCATCTGCCTCTGTGAGACCCTCAGTTCTTCCACAACATCTTACATATGGTTTTTAAAATGTTTATTATTTTGAGAGCGCATGCGGACAGGGGAGGGGCAGAGAGAGAGGGAGACAGAGAATCCCAAGCAGGCTCTGCGCCGTCAGCACGAAGCCTGACTCGGGGCTTGAACTCAGAAACCGTGAGATCATGACCTGAGCTGAAATAAAGAGTCGATGCTCAACCGGCTGAGCCACCTAGGCGCCCCTGAAGATCACGGGCATAGCACACCTGACTTTCTAGCAGCATTATGGATGCCTGGAGTGGAAGCACTGCACGTTCTTCATCAGTGGATGGGTGGATAAGCAAATGTGGTCCGTCCACACAGTGGGGTATTCCAGCCTTAACAAGGAAGCAAATTCTGACACGGCAAGAACGTCGAGGACATTATGCTAAATGAAATCAGCTCGAGGGCAAAATAGGACAGAGCCTGTGATGCGAGATTCCTAGCCTGCTCCGATCCACAGACACAAACAGTAGAGAGATGGGTGCCAGGGGCTTCGGGGGCAGTCAGTGGGCAGTTAGTGTCTCATGGTGACAGAGTTTGAGTTTTGCAAGGCAAGAAGGATTCTGGAGATTGCACGACCGTGTGAATGTATGTAACACCCCTGAAGTGTACACCTAAGAAATGGGCTGGTAAATTTTGTGTTCTGTGCATTTTACCACAAAAACATAAAATTAAAGCATAAAAGGTAGCACTTGCAGCCTGCTGTGCCACTTGGGGTCTGTATCTCACAGTACCCTGAGGCTGCTTCAGGCCAGGGAGCATCCTATTTTCATCTTTGTTCCCCCAGAAAACGGCATCCTGCAGGGCACACAGTGGGTGCTGAGGGTCTGCTGGCTGGGACGGGAGGGAGTAACGTGCAGGTGTGAAGCAACCAGTATCAAAAACATACTTCCCAGCCAGCTCCTGCAAGCGACCCCGCACCTAGATGTGTTAGATATCTGAAGAACTATTCTTTCAAGCTCCTTCTACCACAGACCCGTTGAGTGGACTGTAGCCATAATGTGATGATTATACCCTTGCGACACGGAAGAAGAAATGTTGAACTTAATGCCCAAATGATACCCAGGGAGCAGCTGTAGTAAATCACATGGCAAAAGCTGGCTCCTGATTATTTCCAGCCTGAATGCAGGTGAGGAGAGGGCTGCTGTGCCGAGAAACAGTAACTGTAGCTCTTGATGAAGTTCTGTCCCTGTGAGCACCGTCAGGGATGTTTGCTGGCTCACAGCGTGTCCATCAGATGGCATGTTCTAAACATAATTCTGTTAATCTGCATGCATCTTAAATTTCTCTTGAAGCCATAAATTATGAATCACCTAAGAAACTGTAGTACAACTTAGAAACATAACAGATTTGTATTTTTTGGTCTTTACCCCCAAATCATAGGATTCTCTGAGATTCTCAATGTTGGGGGTAGGGATCGAATTTGGAGATAGTTGCAATAATGCCAATAACTTTTGTGTCTTGGTCCACTGGTGGTGTCGCCTTCAGCTCCGTTTATGTCATTGGTGATCATATCCAGGCTGCAGAGTCACGAAGTGACTTCACTGCCTGTGTAGGTCCCAGGTCTCATTTCCTCCCCACCCACCCCAGCATTTAGGGACACCACTGCCCCCGTCCTTTGGGGTTGCGTTTGATCGGGAGAGGCTGTTGTGGGGTCGACGATGTGGGAATGTGCCAACACAGCAGAAGCAGTGCTTTATTCTGCCAGCTTTTTCCTCTACTGTCCAGATTCCCCGGAGTTCTAATAAACAGGAAAATGTAATAGGTAGTAAACAGGTTTCTAATTAATGGAAGAAATAACAAGTAAAAATAAAGAGCCCAAATGAGGTAAATAGCACCCGAGGCTTCCTGGTTAGATTCTAAACACTGGCTGCATTTTTCATTTAGATGATTTTGTGGTTGATTTGATCATTTTAAAGAGTACTGGGCCATTTTAAAGCATTTTCCAGCTCTAGAAGTAGATTGATTTTGGTTTGTTTTTTTTTTTTTCTTGCTCAGACCTATTACTTGGATAATACATTTTTACAGATGTGTACTAGACCTTGCTATAACGTGCAAAAATATTAGTTTCCTACATTTTCTTCTTTTTTACATAATATTTTTTCAAGAACCCCTCCCCTCACTCCAGCTTGCCTCCCTTCCCCTGCTGACTTCTTAATTCCTTGCTATCCAGGCTGTGGTACCTGTGTCACCTGGGAGCTTCTTGGAAATGCTGACTTTCAGGCCCACCCAGACCTCTTGTCTCTGAATTGCCTTGGAACAAGGCACCACCCTGGTAAAGTCCTCTCTCCCACAGGCAGTTGTGGATGACTCTAACTCATGATTTCTAGGAAATATCCTTTGACAGTTTGAAATTGGGCTCATGAATTATCCCACCCCCTGTGACTGAGCATGACACTCTAGAAAGTTCTATGCTACCACCCTGCTGATTTATTTACTTTTCTATTCTGCAAGTCATGAATTTACATTAGAATTTAATTCTCTATGACTCCAGGTTTAAGCATGCATTTGCCTTTTCAGTGTAGTCTGGCTGCCTCATAGACAACATTCCTTTTTCTCTGTGGCTTCCCCATATCCTCCTACAGGGATTTGGGTCTAGAGTCGGAGACAGCCCAGTGTAGCAATATATCTAAGGCCCTTTCACCACCCAGTGGGATGAAAAATTAGCCTCACTGCCCCAAGCAGGACACTAGGTCTGTCTGGCCTGTTGGCCAGGTGCTCTGTGTTCTTCTCCTAGCTTC
Organism: Prionailurus viverrinus; assembly: GCF_022837055.1. Classification (NCBI taxonomy): domain Eukaryota; kingdom Metazoa; phylum Chordata; class Mammalia; order Carnivora; family Felidae; genus Prionailurus; species Prionailurus viverrinus. The sequence continues at coordinate 67,443,645 of NC_062561.1, read as the reverse complement.
AGCCGTAGGTGCCTGTTCTTCCTGTTGACAAGTAGCCCACCTGACCACAGGTACCACCTCTTTGCTCAGAGCTGTGGGCTCTTTTGTCCACTCACCACAGTATATTCCCCTGTATCCACTTCATGCTCTAAATATCAGGTGATGGGATCTGTGGGGTAGGCCAGTTCCTTGCTGGCAGCCACACCTCTCCCCACTTTCTTCGGGCCAGGCAGAGGGACATAACGAGGTGCCAGGCCATCCACGTGATGAAGAGGCCATCAGCAGAATGGACAAGGAACAGGCAGAAATGGGTTTGAGTCTGTCCTGCCCTGTTTGGACTCTGTTACTTCAGGCAGGCTAATTAACCTTACTAAGCCTCTGTCTTCTCTTTTGCAAAATGAAAGTCATAGGTCCTCTAGGGTTGTGCGCCTCCAACAAGATGAGACGCCCAGCACCAAAACCAGCACAAAACAAATGCTCGGACGACGATCGTGTAGAATGGCCATAACCAGTTTTGATGTGTAAGTTGTTGTCTGCAACAACTGAAAATGAGGGCATGGCCATTTGAGTTAGTATTTATGGTTATAGGATCTGTTTGCCACGTCTGTCTTCTCTGTCCGGCTTATCCTGTACCTCAACACTATGGCGATAGATTTTCCATAAGTTTCTCCATCCTGACTTAAACACCTCAATTCTGTACAAAATGCCCATTTGGCACAGGACACCACATGCAATACAAAGAATACAAAGCTGAATCCGTTTCAGATCCCAGTAGAAGAAAGTCCAGTAGAAGAAAGGAGGTTGTATAAAAATGGCTACTAAATAAGCTAGAAGGCGGTCAGAGTTTTTATTGAAGTTTAGAAAAAGATGACCTACCTCTTCTGGGTGGGAGGACCCCACATGAAGGAACAGGAGGAGCATTTCTGAGGTATTAGGCACTTGAGGTAGACTTGGTGACATGTGGGTAGGATCTCAGCAGGTGGAAAGCATGGGAAGGGCGTCCGGGCTGGTGGGACCAGCGTAAGCAGAGGCGTGATGCCTTGATCCAGCGAGTGAAGAGCATTTGAGGGAATGAATTACCAGGTGTGTAGCACACACTCTCACGTTTCATCTTCACGACCTTCCGGGTCACCCCAAGGGAGCCAACTCGTGGAGGTTAAGGACAGAGAGTCAGTTGGAACACTCCCGTAGAAGGGACTTCCTGGGACCGCATGACAGGCAGGGAGCTGCCCTGTAGAAGCTCATTCTGAGAGGAGGGCACCCGTGATCCACGGTGGGAAGAGGCAGGGGAGAGGGAGCCAGTAGCCACCCTGTTCCCTTAGCAGGTCGTAATGGCGAAAGTGAGTCTGCTGTTTGGAATCAGACTGATGTGGATTAAAACAAAGCTGTCATGCCCAGGTGCGTGAATGCACAGAGAAAACAGGTGGGGGCCAAAACTGGTGTCCTGTTTCTGGAGGGTAGTTTGGCAGTACTTGACAGCCTCCTTTGAAAGTGCTTATACCTGTTTCTCAGCAATTCCACATCTGAGAGTTTATCTCCAGGAAGTAATTAGGGCTGTTTTCAGAGATTTGGCTTCAAGGATATTTAACACAGAGTTACTACTTACAATCGCAAAATATTGGACACAGCCTGAATGTCCCCAAATGGAGGGTTTGTTAAATAAATGATCTCATATACGGTAATATTATATGGCCATTAAAATATTTTCTTAAAATACTAAGTGAAAACAGATTACTACAATATGTTCACATTAATCTCATTTTGTGTAAATATACGAGCTTGTATCTTAACATATGCATACACTTAATTCCAGACAGAAAATACATCCTCTAAAGAATGGTTTTAAATCAAAGTGTTAGGGTTATGACTAGTATTTATTAAGTTTCTGCATTCATTTGCACTGATTATGGTCAAGAAAAGAGTTTTGTTTTCTAAAAGGTAATGCAGAGGTCCCTGGGTAGCTCAGTCAGTTGAATGTCCGACCCTCGATTTTGGCTCAGGTCATGATCCCAAGGTCCTGGGATCGAGCCCCACATCTGGCGCCTGGAGCCTCCTTAAGATTCTCCCTCTCTCTCTCCTTCTGCCCCTCTCCCCTGCTCGCGTGCACGCTCTCTCTCAAAAAAACTAAATCAAGGTAACACAGCCTTGCACTCAGGTCAGGGACTGAATCATAAAACATTGTGGAGGTAGCATCTTTAGGGCTTGATACCATGCAGGACTAGGAGAAAGCTGGAAAAGGAAGGTGAATGTGTTGAGCCCATGAGCCCAGGAAAGAAGTCATGAGATTAAAATGGAGAAGTTGGAAAAAGCAGCTATTTTGAGTGGGAAATTGTGTGTTAATCATGTTGCATTTGATCTAGAAGAGATCTCCGTTGAGAACACGGAGAAATACACAGAAGCCATGTTATGTCTAGACTAGTATACTAGGACCTACCCATGTGTAGAAAATGACTCCTCTGTGAAATACAGATTAGGACCTACCGTAAGGTACAAAATGGCTATAAAGATTATAAAATTTGGTGAAGCCACTTTCCTTGTGTTTATCTCTTATTTGATCTAGAAAGAGAACTTGATCTAGATTTGATCTAGAAATGTCTAACGTGCTGATGTGGTTGTCAGGAACCAGCCTCAGCCTAGTTGGGAAAACATATGGGGATAGTTGCAAATCAGCTAAAATAAGAGTATCTTCAAGTATTTCTTTGGTTTTGAGAATGTAAACTAACTGATATTGGTGATATTCTCCGTGGGAAATTTCCTTTTATGTAATACACCTCTTATGTAATACAACCTCTTGGTGAACTGTGAAAGACACAGGCTATGGTTTTGATGACTGGAGAGTAGAGGGAAATAGCCAGAACCAGGTTTTCTTTGAATTTCCTGTTTGTTTTTACCCTCACTTGAGTTTGGAGACCACAGACCTGTGGTTGTGGGCAGGCCTCTGCCCCCCTCTCATATCCCAGCCCTTTACCAAAAGTCTACAAATGTTCCAGTTTGCACAGATGGATCAGTTTTAGTTGTGATGATAGCACGGGAACATCCACACGTTCTCAGAGACACAATTCTTGCCTGTATCTTGATACCTGTTGATTTACATTTGAGAACACGGAGAAATACACAGAAGCACACAGAAGCCATGTATGTCTAGACTAGTATACTAGGACCTACCCATGTTCAGAAAATGACCCATCTGTGAAATATAAACTAGGACCTACTGTAAGGTATAAAGTGGCTATGAAGATTATAAAATTTGGTGAAGCCACTTTTCCTAACGTTTATCTCTATAAAAGTAGACTCGCTCTTGAAATGCCATCAGTGATCGTTGTGTAAGTTAAGCTTTAAAACTTGGGAAGTACTCAAATGAGATAATATGTAAAGTTCCCAGCATAGAATCAGTGCTCAGAAAGTTATTCTCTGTTGAAAGTTGTGAGTTTTAAAAATTTACAAATGTTTGAAAGCCTGTCCTGTGCCCTTCATTGATTCCAGGTACCTGGATGAGATGATATCATCTCTTGGGAAGCTCCCACCAGGGAATTTGTAGTTGGGCAAGCTCTTTGGTTTAAAAAAAAAAAAAAAAAAAAAAAAGAAGCAAAAAAAAACAAAAAAAACAAAAAAACACAACAGTTTCGGCATATAGGTTTAAATGCACACAGCTGAAAACAAATTTTGTGCAATACAGTTTCGTTCCTGACTGGCATTTTGCCTGCTTTATATTGATTCTTTGATCTTATTGTCAGTGTATTTAATTTCCTTGTGCTTTGGTTCTAATAACCAGACTGATACTGGACACGTATTTTTCCCAAGGGGGTAATTGTGAGTATTAATTACTTTGTAAAATGCCTTTTGAACTGGTCAGATGAAAGGCCCCATATAAATAGCAAATGTTATTTGTGTTGTTGTTGTTGATGATGATCTCATTATGGGTATTTCAGCTACTGGCTACTGTTTTTTAAGACACTGAGACTTGCATTTTAAAATGTTAAGATGTTTCCTTTTGAGACAGAATGTAATCAGGTGTTTAATAGCCAGAAATGATTTGGTTGTTCTACCAAAGAATAATTATATCACCTCTTATGTAATAGAATTCTGGGAAAATGATTACCTGTTTATGTATTGCTTCTGACTTGTTGACAAACTAAAATTATCCAAGAAATTCTCAAGGTTCAAAATAACCAGACACTAGGAATAAAGCTAATTTTGAAACTTACTTATCAACCACTTAGTAGATTGCTGGGTTTTCACTGCTGGCAGGCTGATTGTGCTATTTTTAACTTTTCTTTAGACCAATGGATCTCAACCAGGGGCAGTTCCCCCACCCACCGAAGGGACACAAGGGACATTTGTTAATGTCTGACATTTTCGGTTGCCACAATCGGGAGGTGCTTTTGGTATCTAGTAGATAGAGCGCAGGGATAGCGACAGACATTTTACAATGTACAGGACAGCTCTCTACAACAAAGAATAATCCAGCCCAAAATGTCAACAGTGCCAAAGTTGAGAAACTCTTGGACTACATTCAATATAGAACTTCCTTAATCTGTCTTCAACAACCAGAGTTTCTCCTGATACATTGTGTTTTGTGACTTCTTAATCCCTCCTGGATCTCTTTACAGGTTGGCATTGTGGGAAGAACAGGAGCTGGAAAAAGTTCCCTCATCTCGGCCCTTTTTAGATTGTCAGAACCAGAAGGTAAAATTTGGATTGATAAGATCTTGACAACTGAAATTGGGCTCCATGACTTAAGGAAGAAAATGTCCATCATACCTCAGGTATACAAGTCAGAGCATCCTCACATGTCCTTTTTATAAGAGAACCTAAGTTTAATTGCTTTTACTTTTATTCCTTTTTTTTTTTTTAAGTTGAAGGATTGATCCTTTTGCCCCAATAGAACATATTTTTAACAGCAAGTATTTTCATCGGATACCAGGTTTTGTTTTTGGGCGCGTGCACGTGCATGTGTGTGTGATTTAATAACTTACCCGGTGAAATGTCTGGACTCTAACTTCCCCAAGTACCCCAGAGTTATCCACTGATAACCACATGATTCTGAAAAGAAAATGATGAATGATAGGTTTAGCTCCTGAGAGGCTTCTGTAGGGAAATGTGGATTTTAAATGTTTTAGTGGTAGACTTTTGCTGTAGGAAATGTAACTTCTCAAAGGTAATTCTCTCCATGGAGGGCTTTCTGTGAAACTGGTGGGCTTTGAGAATTACTGTGTATATGGATGCTTTGGGGAGACTTAGAATCTAGCCATTAGTAAATGATTGTAACCAGGAAGCAGTAGAGAATAGTGAGAAAAATACAGGACAAGGAATCCCATGTCTCTGGACCTCAGGTTTCTCTCCCACAAAAGGCATCTCCTGGAGCCGTTGTGAGGACTGGGTCAGTAGCTGTGGAGTGCTGCTCGCAGACCCAGGACCTGGCTGCTGTGATGATGGAGGGTGCAATTGACCATCTCTTTCTGGGCTTTGATTCTGTTCCCTTATTCTGCTTCTTAATAGAAGTATGACTTTCAGGAAATGTTTTAGTGATTGGATAATGCACAGTAGAAGCACCTTTCATTCCTTGTGGTCCATCATTTCAGTTTCAGTAAAAACTCAGAAGGTATTGGGAGCCTGGGTGGCTCAGTCAGTTGAGCATCTGACTTTGGCTCAGGTCACTATCTTGCCATCAGCGTGTTTGAGCCCTGCATCAGGCTCTGTGCTGACAGCTTGGAGCCTGCTTCAGATTCTGTGTCTCCCTCTCTCTCTCTCTCTCTGCCCCTCCCCTACTCATGCATGTGCACGCACACTCTCTTTCTCTCAAACATTAAAAAATTTTTTTTTTAAATCAGGATACTCCTTTCAGAACCACAATGAGATGCCATCTCATCCCCAATAGTCACTACTATCAATAAAACGGAAAACACTGGGGCACCTGGCTGGCTCAGTAGAGCATGTGACTCTTAATCTTGGGGTCATATGTTCAAGCTCCACCTTGGGTATAGAGACTACTTAAAAAAAAAAAAAAAAGAAAGGGAGGGAGGGAGAGAGGGAGGGAAGGGAAAGAAAACACCAAGTGCTTGGAAGTTAGTGGGAGAGTTTGAACCCTTGTTCATTGCCTGTGTGGGTATAAAATGAGGCCACTGTGGGAAACAACAGAGTTTCCTTAAAAATACAAAAATAGGATCACATAGGAATGATCATATAGAATGATCTCATCCTATTACCAACTCCACCTCTGATTTTGTAGCCAAAATCATCGAAAACAAATTCTAAGAGGTACTTGTACACCCATATTCATAGTAGTGGTATTCATAAGAGCGAAACTGTGTAAGTGGTCCAGATGTCCTTAGGTAGGTGAGTGGAGAAAGTGTGGTGTGTTCACACAGTGGACTATTATCCGGCCTGCAAAAGGAAGGAAATTCTGACATGAGCTAAGGCATAGATGAACTTTGACATTGTGCCAAGTGAAAGAAACCAGTCACAAAAGGACAAATACCCTAGGATTCCACTCCCATGAAGTACTTAAGCAGTCAGTTTCCTGGAGACAGGAAGTAGAATGGTGGTCGCCAGGGGCTAGAGGGAGGGATGGAGAGTTAGTGTTTAATGGGTACAGAGTTTGGAATTATAAAGAAGAATTGTGGACCTACACAGTGATGTGAATGCATTTTAATACCACCGAATTGGTCACTTAAAAATGATTAAAGTGGTAAATTTTGTGTTATGTGTACTTTAGCACAATTAAAAAATTTTTAATAACTCTCCTATCCCTGATGCTTCTATGCTTTTTCTTTTTTTTTAATTGAAGAATAATTGGCATACAGTATTAGATTCAGGTGTATAACACTGTGACTCGGTACTTACATACATTATGAAATGGTCCTCACGGTACATCTGGTGACCTTTTTTCCACCTGTCACCTTGTCATCATCTTCATCTATTTTATCCATTCGGAAAAAAGAAATTTGTTTTTTAAAATATCCCTTTCAGGAAAAATGGAAAGAAATTTGCAGCACTTTCAACCCCTATATTTAAAGATTTCCTCTGGCTGTTAGATTCATGACTTCGTGACTACAGTAGAAAGTAAATGAGTTGAAATTCCCAAGTTTTGTATTTCGGTTGTACCTATCTCTGAAATGGGCCAGACGAGATTAGTGAGCAGAAACAATGGGCGTGCCTGTAAAGTACTTTCATGTCCTTGGATGAAAGGACCTAGGAACACGTCCCGTGTTATTTTTAATGCTTCTTAATAAGAAATGGTTGTATGCTTGTGTACATAAAAGAACTGTATAAATAAAGAAATAACGTTGGATGTTTCTTGGCTCTGCCAGTAATGTTTTGGAAGCACATCTGAGCAAAGACTAAATACACCTTGACATCACCACAGGTTTTGGTCCTCTTCCATAACTTCCCACCCTACTTTGGAGCATGCTGTAGGTGCATACTCTGGAGAGCATGCTTACAAAACAGTACTAAGCTTTGTACCCATGGAGATAATGATCACCAACCATTGTAAACACACAACCTTTCATTTTTCACTTTGTGTGCCTTTGTCTCTAAGGGGCAATGTTTGTTAATTAAAGAGAGTCTAGAGAGACCATGTAATGTGTAAAGGGTCCCAGGGTATCTTCTAGGAGGCAGCCAGGATAGAATCTTTAAGATCACATGACCCACATTTTTATTCCGGCCCAGTCTCAGGACTGTGTGAGTGACCCTGATGACATCACTTGGCCTCCGAGCTCCAGTGTCCTCGTCCTTAAGCCAGGTCTAGTAATTGATGCTTCACAGATTTGTCATGAAGATTTAACCGGATGAGAAAACGTCTGTGGCCCAATGCCTTGCTCTTAGAAATGCTTAGGAAATAGTAACTATTTTTACTAAGGATCAGGGCACTAGTCTTTTGGGTGTTCTGGTTACTTACGTAAGAGTAAGTAACAGGTTCTGGAAGGACTTTGCTCTTTAATTTCTATTTATGTTTTTGTGATCCTTGGTGATTTCCTTTACATCTGTTGCTTATCACACAAACCAGATTATTTCTGTAAACTTAAAAGAGTGAAACAAAAGTGTGCACAATAAGAATTCGAGGGTAAAGTCTAACAGAAACCTATCAGCGTTCTTCTCGCAAGGAGCAAGAGAGAACATCACTTTGTTTTCTGGCCTCCCTCCCACCTGCTCTTTCCCGACCACCGCTCTCTACCCCACTGATACGCTGCAGTGCCCCCTGAAGACCCTGGCATCCTTTCTCCACTCCCCCCACATGCTCGCTTTTTTCTAGCTCTTCCGGAGGCTGTGTCTCCAATTTCTGTTGCTCCTGTGCTTGTTTTAATCCCAGATGAGTTACACAAGTGTGAATAACTCCTAATATTTGTGGAATCCTTCACATATTTGAGCCTCTTTCCCTACTGTCTCCGCCTTCATCCTCACAATTACATGGTTATCTTCATCTGACCCATTTAAAAATTGAGGCACAATGAGTTTAACCCACTTTACGAGCATGTGGCAGAGCCAGGGTTCCTGTTTATGTCAGGGATGTTCTCGGGCAGGTAACCGCTCCTCCAGGGACCAGAGCACATTGGTGACTGCAGTCCCCCCTACAACTGCTGTGTATCACAATTCCGCGGGCACACCCATGCAGACACAAATATTCCACAAAACACGATTACTCTTAGTGCTCTGCACTCTACTTGCTATTATATCCATTCTGTTCTAGTTCATAGAAAAGACAAAATGGTCATGAGGCACAGAATTGATTTCATGATCCGTTGGCTGCACCTGCAGTTTGAAAACCACATTCCCTCACTGTTCCCTGCTTGGCTGGGCTCCTGATACATGTTAGCCCCATACCTCGAGCCCTGGTGGTGGTCCTGATTCTCACAGCAGCCCTACAGGGTTAGCCCTGTTTTCCAGTGAGGAAACAAAGGCTGCTGGATACAGTTAACTCAAGGCACACTCAGCACTAAAAGAAAATCAATTTAGGAAAAGGGGTTAATTCCCTTACGTGTCATGGGCTAGCGTCAGGAGAAGATACTCGAAATCTTACCTTGCTAGAGCTGAGAGCCCTCTCTCTTGACAGTGTGACTGGCTGCAGAGGTGGGAACAGCTGTTGGCCTGGTCCCTTAAAGGACGACTTCCACCACTCTTTCCACCAAAATGAATAGGAAACCGTTTCCTTGTGTCTCAACACCCTGATTTAGGGAACTAGGGAGTTTGGAGCTGTCTCTGCAGAGCAGAATGAAGGCATGTTGCTTGGAGTTCCCGGTTTAGGTGAGCCAGGTCGGCGCCCTGTTCCCTGGCTCTGTCTCGCTGTGATTCTGGCTGCAGCGGTAAGCTTCCGTGGCGGCCCCGCGCTGCCAGGCTCGTCTCAGTCACTGCTGACCACGCCATCAGAGATCAGAACTGGGAGAGGTGTGATAGCAGCCAGGGCCGTCGTGGGAACGGGAGGCAAGGGAGCGGTGGGGATAGTTGGGGGCCAGTCCCGCAGGGAACTTGGGAAAACACTGTATTCTTTGAATGTACTCCTTGATTTGTACAATTTATGGAGGAAGTAAAACATGAAAGTGCTTTCTAAATAATTTTACAAACAGAATGGGTAGCCAAAATGGACACTTCGTGTGCGCTCCTTTGCGTCTTTAAATAGTTAAACGCATTCCCCAAAGAGAATAGCAAGATGAGATTATATTTAGGGAATAACTTACTTATCTGAAAGGATCTGGAAAAACGGATTTCAAAACTTTTTTGGATGGATTCTCTACATCTAAGGCCCCTTTCCTTTTGGCACCAAGAAAATGTTTTCAGTTGAAAAGTGATTCCATGCAAATTCATTATTTACGATTGCACCCCAAGGGTTGGCACAGATCAACAGCTATCATCTTCATCGTGATTAAACAGATTTGCTTTCTATATTTAATAGACTTTTTAAAATCAAAGCAAAACCTAGATATTTTTTAAGCAGTCCACTGTGCTCCTTTGGTATTTCTATTCCCTGGGTTATCCTCAGTGGGTTGGAAAAGGCTAAGCGAAGCTGTCTCTTTAAGACTTCTTCGTTATTACCTGGTTTTCTTTTCTCTCTTTTTTTTTTTTTCTTCCCTTGTTGAGAACAAAACTCAGAGAGAGAGAAGAGGTGGGTATGCTGTTACTAGTAAAGAAATACAACTGGATTCTAGCCTAATGGAGTCGGCCTTTTGTTTCTGACACTGAAGTCTTCATTAAAGCCCTTGGAACTGCTCCCCAGAGCTCCTGACCTTTCTGTATCGAAAGAGGACTTTACACGACTTAAATTCTTTTTCCTTTGTTGGCAAACAATGTTCTTTTCTTCTGAATATGGATGATGATCGGTTCATTCAGGGGCTACAGGATTTAAAAAAAAAAAAAAGAAAAAAAAAAGGAAATCAAGATTTAAAGCTACTTCAGGTGATTGTCTCATTCTTGCAACTGGGAGACGAGCTGCCCTTAATAAAGGTCCTCGGCTCAGAAATGAAAATGTAGCTGTCAGGACGCATGGAACCAGCAGCCGCTCTGGGGGATATATTTTAGTAGAGGGCGGTTTCCTGGTTGGGGGCTGGAGTGATTAGGGTACAGTAAAGTGTTGTGCTTTCTCTGCCTGGTTTGTAACCACTTGTATGGTTTTTGTCTTGGACCAGGGTCGTTTTAAGCTTCTGAAGGTTAGTGGGTAGGGTTTCTTTTTGGGATAATGAGAGGTTTGTCTTCCAGTAGCATACACAAAAGGGCTAACAAGACCGTGGTTCTCAGTCTCCCCGTTGTGTTGAGGGATTATCAATTTACTACGCCAAATGCTTTGATTCAGAGGTGGCCATTTTGGGTCACATGGCTGATACGAACTTGTGGTATGTTTGTAACAAAGGAAAAAATTGCTGAACATGGCACAAAAGATAAAAAGAAAAAAAAAGTCAACTTGAAACTGATAAAAAAAAAAAAACAACAACAACCAGGTTTGATACTAATGTTTCAGTTAAAATATTACCCCAAACAAAAACATTGGTTTACCTAACCATAGCATGCCAGCTAACTCTTATTAAATGAGGTTTAATTGTGTACCTTCAGAAAAATATATACTTAGGCTAATATATTTAGTGTATATGTTTACATGAAGGTTGTATGTCCTGCCATAAATCTCTGCACTGAAATGTTCTGCCTGCAAACATTTTTTACAACACTTATTCATTATAAGATTAGTTTATTAACTTAAGTTGCTTGGAGGTGGGTACTTTAAATAATAGTATCTATCAGAAATGATAATTAATTTGACCCTTATCTGCTCTTGCAGTGTGTGTCTCCTGTGAATACTTTTATCACCTTTTGAAGATAATATAGTGGTTTCTTACTTGGCAAGTGGATAAAAGCGGAATAGATAGAAACCAAAACGAGCACCATGCATAAAGCACACAGGCATGGTAAAACAGACACTGTTAACAAATTGCCTGCTGCTTTTAAAGAAAAAGGCAGCTTCATTCAGCTAATCTTTTAATAAATCATTCTCTTCATTCAAGTTTTGATTGAAATTGTGCTCATTTTGAAATACATCTTTGGCATGTCATAGCAAAAAAATATTCTAGTTTACTGAACTACTTTGTTCTAATAGCTGCTAACTAAACATGAGCAGTCGCCTACTGTATCCCTTTAGGTTGACTGTATGGATTTAAGTGGGGACCCTTCTTGCATTGGGAAATGCTGAAAATGTAACTTTTTCTATTTATGATAGCAGTGACTTGCTGATAATTAGCAGGGCCTCCTTAAGGCGTACAGATAGCTGAGGTCTCTGTCTAAAACTCAGCATAAAGTTGCTGCAGGCTCAGCATCAGAGTGAGCAACTTAGATCTCGGCAACAAATCCCACATTAGTGCCCCAGTCTTTGGAGAGATGGATCCATTTCAGGAACTTTCCCAAAGAGAAAAAGGTGAAGGGGGTGACGAGAGGGACCCTTCCTGTTAATGAAGTAGGCGATCGAACTTTAAACGTGTGCTCCTGTGCCTGTCCTGTTGAACCACCCAAACCGTGGCTCCCAAATGGGCAGATACAGGGCCTTTTCATCGTTTCACAAAGGAAGAAAGGTCTGTCTTTTAACAACAAGGCAGTTTTTTGGTAGGTGAGCTTAGGTGACACTTCCATAGAGTGTACTTTGAAAGCCTGGTGGACACTTTTTCCTCGACTTCTTACCGGATGTGCATTTGCGCTGTGACAGGCACATGAAGGCCAACAGGTCATGTAAACCTGGATAGGCTCGTGGTTGCTATGAGCAGAGACCACCTCCCACTTCTTTCACTGGCTTGAAGCCCATCCCTTAGCCTGTTCTCTTTCAGCCCCTTCATCTCCTTAACCACCAGTCCTCAGAGTCTCTCAGCTTGGGCCCCAGAGTGGATACTGCCCATGGTTCAGAGCCTTGGCGGGACGGGGCAGAGCATCAGGAAGTGAGGAGGGTTGGGTAGCAGCCCTCCCCCATTTGGCCCTGTCGTTTTTATAAACCTCAGAGAATCAGCTGGAGGAGGAGACGCATTGGCCTTGATGGACTCTTTGAGTTGATAATTACAAAGTAAGATCAAGTAGAATCTGAAGAATTTCTGAAGTAGGATGAATGAAGAATTTAAAATCCCAAATAGAATGATGATTATTCCCCTGACAAGGAACTCTTACTGTTGCTTAAATTGTTGTTCAGTCTTTGGTCCTAAGTTCGGTAGTTTTAGGGTAGACTATTTATTTATTTATGACGGTGAAAATTTTCTTTTATGAAGCTTTGCATATAAAATCGTGCCCCAAAATTAAAATAGTAGAAAGATAAAATAAGTATTGCAGTGGATAATAGGAAAAAGGGTGCTGTATTGGGTTGAATTGTGGTTCCTCCAAAGATATGTCCAAGTCCTAACCCCTGGTACCGTGGTCTTTGGAGGTGTAATTAAGTGAAGGATCTCAAGATTGACTGGGTGATGCGTATATCCCGTGATAAGTGTCCTTGTAAGAAGAGGAGAAAAACACAGATGCAGCAGGGAGAAGGTTTATGAGAAAGTTAAGGGTGACTTTTAACTGGGGTCTTGGGATCGTGCAGTTCAGTAATTTATTTTTGAAACATTGAATGACCAGTGATTTTTCAGTGCTTTTGGGGCATTTTGGCCACTTACTTTATAAAAATGATGTGTCCTTTTTAAATGTCTTTCAATATTTGGAATTTGCCTTCAGGCATGCACATTTTTTGGTGGCACACGTCTCTGTCTTCTGCATCCATTTGTCCCTCCTCAGTCTTAAAATTGAGACCATAGGAAAAGATGGTCCAGGAGGCTCTCTGAGTGTCATTCTTCTTCGCGGCTTGAGAAAAGTTTACCTTCTTAGTCCTCTCAGGCTTTTGAGAAGAGAGGAGGAATAGTCCAGCCCCAAGGTCAGGCAAGATTTGAGGCTGGCGATTCCCTCGAGCCGTGCTTGGATGCCAGTGGAAGAGTCCAATCATCTCTGATTCCCCCATCTGTGTGCATCTCGGTGCTGTACCACCTCTAGTGTCTGCTGTCCGTGTTCTTACGGCCTGGGTTATCAGAGCCTTCCAGAAGAAAACGTTAATGGCCTACCTAAGGTTATGCACCAGATTCTCTCCTGAAACCCAGAAGGAGGCATATATTGCAAGAGTAATTTAATTGTGGCTCCTCCTGAAGCACATGAATAGGAAGAGCTATTTAAATTAAAATCATTTTATTATGACGCACGTCACAATGGGTTTCAGGTTATCCTCCCCTTGCAGTTAATAACGAGGTTCTGTGAGGCATGTAATCCTGATGCACAGACAAGATAATGTGGGGATTAGCTGATGCAAAACCATAGGCATCTCCTCGAGAATAAAGGCGCCACTGGGCCCATTAGTTTACATTCTCTTTGGACAAAAAACAGGATGTCCCCTTTGCACATGGGGACAGATTCCCAATCCAAGAAAACTCTTCTACCGAAGGAGGAAATATCCTGGCTTCTTCATCAGTGCAAATGGGAACATACTTGAGAGTTTGCTTTGAGTCACAAAGGTCAACTAAACGTCCTGTTGGTGTTTTCCAGTGTCACACCAGGATTGATAATAAACTCACCTCTCTTGATGTAAAGCCCCTCAAATCCTTGTTTTTCCTGTTTAAGCAGATATTACTAGGAAAGCATTTTCAAAAACCAAACCTTCATTTCTCTTCTTCACTTTCTTCTTATAATACGACACACTTCAGCAGTTTCTTCTGTTAGTGTTCAGTGGTCCGAAAGACACTGGGGGTCAAACTTTGTAGGATGGAAAATTAATAGATACACTATTTTGTAAACAGGCATCTGCAACCTTCGTGTTAACGATTATAGTGAATTCTGGGTTTTATATTTTAATTCTGTTTTGGAATTTAGCATCGAAATAAAATGAAAAGAGGCTACAGTAATAACATTCACTATTCTGGAATATTTAGGAACCTGTTTTATTCACTGGAACAATGAGGAAAAATCTGGATCCCTTTAATGAACATACGGACGAGGAACTGTGGAATGCCTTAACAGAGGTAACTTATAAAATGCAATTATTTTAAACTCGTTACCATCAGTATATATGTACGTACTTCTGGAACATTGCAGGTAGTTACTGGGAACTTAACTGGTTTAACTGACTGTCGACCACCCAGGAGAACATTGATGATGTGGATATACTTAAAATGTATGTATTGATGATGATGCGAACCAAAAATGAAGTGTCTCATGTTTTCACGGTTAACTTTCTTCCTAGAATGCAAAGCAACTAGATACGTATCTTACTTGTCTTCAGCAAAGCTTGAGGTTATATTTATGGATTCAAGTTTTGGTGGCCAGTTAGCCTGCAACGTATATTTCACTTCTCTGTTCTTAGGGGGCACCCACTAAATAGAGACAATCCTAGTTTTTCATTATTAACTGAAAGATAAATGAGCTCATCCTAATGAAATGCTTTGAAGTTTTATAAGAAAGTGTTTGTAAAGGTAAATAATACAGCTAGAATGTGTAATAATTATTTTTGACAAATGTGTCATTTTAATGCTACTGAGTAAATGTAGGTAACAGGACCCCGGAACTTTTGCTAAGTTTTTATACTGATATATTCATCTCTAGAAGATTTTCTATTACTTGTGCAGTGTTTCCATTTGGACCATCTCTTTGAAATTCCCTGCCCTTGCATGGAAGGGCATAGAAGGATATCAGCTGTTAAGATGCTGTTGGTTTGTATATTTTAACACTAATCGTTCTGTGTATTTGCCCTCATTCTGCAATTGATTCCAAGCTCCCAGAAGTCAGAAACCACATCATACTTCCAAATCTTGGACTTCTAATCCCTCATGGGACCTAGCTTAGTCTTTTGCTTTTAAAAAGTCAGCCCTTAAGGGGCACCTGGGTGGTTCCGTCAGTTCAGTGTCCAACTCTTGATTTTGGCTCAGGTCACGATCTCACAACTATGTGCCGACACCGTGGAGCCTGCTTGAGATTCTCTCTCCCTTTCACTCTGCTCCTTTCCTGTTCTGTCCCTCTCTCTCAAAAATAAATAAACAAACATTTAAAAAGTACCTAATAAATAGGTACTAAATATTTGATCTTTTCTTTTTGGGAACGTGTGGCTTGTTTCTTTTTAAAAAAAATCTCTCACAGATCCCAGTGACTGATCACTCACATTGTGGTTGTTTTGCCTCAGTGTGTTTGTCATTTAGTGTCACCCTTCCAGGGAACACTCTGAAATCTTTCAGTTTATAGGTGCGCTGTGACTGTGAGCGGGGAGAGTTGGAAGCTCGACGGTTTCCTGCCAGTAATTCTGGTTTCTGAAGGCATGTCAGTGCTGAGTCTTTACACACCCACCCTGCTTTCCAGTAACTGAAGGGATTTTATTTCCCTAAATTGGGCCGAATACTTCACCTTGTCCTTCCTACTTGAAAGCACTTGATCTCTGATTTCAGTTAAGTTTGTGAGTCTTTCTCCAGTGAAATTCTAGAAGAGGAGGTGTGTAGAGCAACAGTCAGCCATCAAACCTAGGGAAAAATAGGACGATCCACTGCTCTTGAACTCCTGTGATAAACTCAATGGTGTAATTGTGGCACACCTCAATAAAACAGGAATTACTGGCAAATCATTTTTCTCTTTGTTTCAGAGCTTGAGATCTCTCCTCATAGATTCCCAGATAGTAAAATTACTCTAGAAACACATTGTCCCAGGACCATGAAGAAATGTTAATTAGGAGACAAACCATATAAAATCTTAGAACTTTGATCATCACTTGTATTTCATCTTCTTTCTTCTGCCAAAATTAAAATAAAATTTAGTAGCCTGCTAGAATTCTAAAAGTGATGTGTTGCAAGTGGTAATGGTAAGATTTACCTTTATTTTCAACTGCATTTGGAACTTCCTATAAATAGGAATAAACATGATGGTTTAACAAAGTGAAGTGAGTGGTTTTCGTGTGTTGCTTATGCAGCTGACCTCATTGCTTCGGCGCTACCTCTCAGAGTGAGAAGTCATGGAACATGTACCTGATGAAGGCACCAAAACATAAACCTTGCTTATTTGGGGAGTAATGATAAGTGATTTTTTTTTCTTTTCCTCTTTGACTTTTCTGAATTCTCCAGATTTTCTCTCATGCACCTTATTGCTTTTATCATCTGGATCATACTCCTGGCAGATGAAATGCAATAGACCTTTCACAGTCATTGTAAGGGTTTCATGAGCCTGCTCAGGGAGGTTGGGATCATTCTGTAGTAGGTCAGGGACTCTTCACCTGGATTCCTTAGAATCTCCAGGCCTTTACACTATGGAATAAGAATCTTCCCTAAAAATTGTACCCATGGTGTAGTGTATGTGCATTTACCTGGAGAGACGCCATACAGAGGATTCAGCATACAAGTCTAGTGCCATTCAGATTCTTCTGGATTTATCCTATTCAGTCTACCCATCGTCTCCGTGGCTTGCTGCGTCCCTTTACATCTGAACCTGAGCATCATAACCAGTCCTGCTCTTTAACAGATGGCAGGAGACCTGGTATCTTTGGCAGCTCCCTATAAGGTGGACTGAACACCCTGGTCAGCTGGTCTACAAGTGATGCCAAACTGGAAACTGGAACCCAAGTTCACAGGGTCGGCTTGAGAGCCAGTAAGAGAGCACTACTATTTTCTCTTCTTTAAGAACTTGAATTAAAAGGAAAAGATGCTTTTTTTTTTTTTTAAAGTCTTCTTAGCTGTGTTTTCTCCTCCTCTCTGGATGAGTTGGGTGTTCAGAAGGGAGACAGTTGGCCATCTCATCCAGGCTCTTTTTTCATATATTGACAAATAGCCATAAACCAAAGAAAGTTCATTAGAAATTAGTAGCGGTAAGGGCACTTGCAAAGCACCAGCAGTTCCTAAATATAAGTAATGACTAGAAATGAAGCAGTTTATTAGTCAAGGGGCAAAAGATCATACCAGATAAAACTCAGAAATTCAGCGGTATGTTACTTCTTTAAAAAAAAACAAAACAGCTTTAATACTGGGATATGTGACCAAGAATATGGTACGTTGGGGCACCTGGATGGCTCATTTGGTTAAGCATCCATCTCTTGATTTCGACTCGGGTCATGATCTCACGGTTCATGGGTTCAAGCCCTGCATCAGGTTCTTCGTTGATGGTGTGGAGCCTGCTTGGCATTCTGTCTCCCTCTCTCTCTGCCCCTCCCCTGCTCACGCTGTCTCTCTCTCTCTCTCTCTGTCTTTCTCTTTCAAAATAAATGAACAAACATTAAAAAAATTTTGTTTTAAAGAATATGGTACATCATGTCAGAACTGTGGAGAAACCATCTAGTTACATTCAACACTGATGGTATCTCTATTAGAATACAGGTACATCTCATTACACAGGAAGCCAAGACCAAGAACTCTGAGCATCAGCAGTGTATACATGGGGAAATGTAATTCAGCTCTTGCTTTCCTGACATGTTGCATTTGCAGTTTCCCCTGGGCCATGTATTTTGGTCAATGGGCTCCCCCTTTACTTCATTTACTCTTGGCTTTGTTCTAGCAAAAGCCCTTGTCCACCTGTTGATTGCATTTCAGTGTCTCTCTTCTCTTTCTAGCCCGCATCAGCCTTTCTTCTTTGAAAAGTCAGAAAGTTCCACGGAACGTGGAGATCATTGGACATCTGTGTTAACCTCCTGTGAGGGTGCTGGCACCTGGTGGATTCAGTACACGTAGTATATGATGATGGAAATGGGTGTCTTATAAATTCAGTTTATTATTTTCAATTTTGCTGTAATTAATTATTTTCCTAAGCTTAAAAATCTGAAGTACTCTCTACTAAGTCATTTTGAATACCATTATTTGACCTGTTTTCCTTAAACTATAATTTTTTTAATTAAATGCTTTGTACATTTTAAAATATTTCTTAATATTTATTTTTGAGAGAGAGAGAGAGAGAGAGAGAGACAGAGCATGAGTAAAGGAGAGGCAGAGAGAGAGGGAGACACAGAATCCGAAGCAGGCTCCAGGCTCTGAGTTGTCAATACAGAGCCTGACGTGAGGCTTGAACTCATAAAAACTGTGAGATCATGACCTGAGCCGAAGTTGGATGCTTAACCAACTGAGCCACCCAAGCGCCCCATATGCTTTGTACGTTTTAAAGTACAACATTATGATATCTTGAAGGTACATAGCTGTAAAGAATACATTTCTTTTACAGTGACATTTAGTAAGAAAATAGTATTGTATAGATAATCTATATGGATGTATTTTCCAATTTTTATTAAGAACACATGTCACAAAATGGGATACACTTGTGGCTTCTTTCACACATCCAACAAGTACCCTTCAAGACTTTTTAGAGAGGCATCCTTATAGATTCTAGAACCCCTCCAGTCATTAAAAGAGACAGTAACTCTCTTGGAGTAAATCTCAGGGAGAAGATGGAAAATAAAGCCAATGCATATGTAATCAAGCTTCTGTGCTGATATAGGTGAAGAAGAAAAATAAAGCAGAACATGAAGGGATGGATGGTAACTGACCACATTATGGATAGATGATACCTATTGATCTCTTAGTTTGTATCAAACACTGTTGGAAACCCTACACATACTGACTCATTTTATATTCCAACGTTAGAAGGTAGACACCTTTGGAATTATTACAGTTTTATTTAAAGGTCAAGAAGTTAAGATAGAGAAAGTTCAGGAACTTGCCCAGTTGGCAGTACTCATGCCTAGGCAGTCTGGCTTCAAGGTCCCAATTTTTTATTTAAAAAATTTCAGGGGCACCTGGGTGGCTCAGGTCATGACGTCACAGTTCATGAGATCGAGCCCCATGTCACTGACAGCACAGAGCCTGCTTGAGATTCTCTTTCTCAAAAATAAACAAACTTCCCCACTCGTGTGCGCACTCTCTCTCAATAACCTTTAAAATAAAATAAAAAATGTTAAATCGCAAGAAAGTAGAAGTAATAGTATCATGAACACACATGTACCCTTCACCTAGATTCACTGGTTAATATATTGCCACATTTGCTTCCTCTTTTCTGCAGTCTCTGTGGTGCTCAACTGCTGGAAAACAAATTGCAGAAATTTTCATTATAAGTTGCAATTCACCCTTAGATACATAAATATATACCTTATAAGATTAAGGACATCCTCCTACATAATCCTTATCTCACTCAAATGGAACGGTAATATTCTATCAGATAGGTTTTCAGATTCTCCAGTTGTAACTCCCACTTCCTGTGTTCTGCCTCTCTCACCTTTTTCTCGGTTCTAGTACTTAATTATAACTTGACTGTGTGAAAACACTACAGAGGGCCTTCATGTTTGTATCATTCTTATAATCAACCCTGATTCATAAATGAAGAAATGTGTGTCTCAGAAAAGCCTGTTTTCTGGGAAACCTGTTTATTCTTCTTCAGGCAGATATGGGCAACCCAAAAGAGGATCAAAAACCAGACTAGTGGTGAGCTGTCATCTGAGTCAGGAGCAAGCATGAGGTTCTTTCTTCAAAGTCAGGCTTATACAAGTATTACAAAAGTCAGCTCAGAAGGCAGAGCTGATAAAAGCCTTGGTCAGTTCCATCACCTGGGCTATAGATTGATGAATGGGTGTCATAAAAAGAATCACCCATGAGCCCTCCTACTTGTAGTGGAAGAGGTTGACTAAAGGGACATCTTCCACTTCGTAATTCTCAGTGCAAGGACTGGCCCCCACCACCCAGATCTTCCTCTTTAGATTTTATGTACCTTTCATGCTAATGCTGGGTACCAATACTGTATTTAATCCTAACTCACATTGCCCATTTCTGGGGATTGGACTTTGATCGAAAGCACAATAATCCCATTCACAGAAGTACTTTCAGCATTTAGGATGTTGTAAAAACACTGCTCACTCACCCTTGTGTTTTGTCATTTGACATTATAGTTCTGTGTCCCTGCTTATTGGCCATCACCCTTTCATCCGTTGGTCTCTTAATTTGAAACGTATTTACTCTCTGTTCTTTAACTCCCTAGTGGAGCCTGAGTTTGGTCTTGTTAAAATTTTCCCAAATGAGTATTCATTGAGCTGAGCTCTACCACTGTGTGGTTTCAGTTTATCTTTGGTGTTTAAAAATAAAAGTTTGTTTTTTGGAACTTACAGTTTTATGAAGATAGATTAATATAAGCACTATCTAAACTCATAGTCTGGGGGAAATAAGATGTGATGTTGTGCCCTATTTTTCATGAGTTTTCATTCACTGCAAAACATTTACGAGATTGAAGTAAATAAACTTGACTGGTCTAGCAGAATGGATTAAATTTGGGAAAGAGCCATCCCCCAAATAGGTTCCAGATTTGCTAATATATGAGCTGTGGTTTGCCATTGTTTGAATTTTTTTTTTAACTTTAAAACCTTCCAAAATGGTAAAGTACTGACAAGATTATACCTTTAGAGAACCTTGCTTCTTGCAATAATTAAAATTTTTTTTCTTCTCTTTAGTGTACTAACTCCTATACAAAATGTATTTTGGGAAGCTTGACTCAACCGTAACAATCCTTTTAACTTTTTTAAATGATTTTTTTTAACGTTTATTTATTTTTGAGACAGAGAGAGACAGAGCATGAATGGGGGAGGGTCAGAGAGAGGGAGACACAGAATCCAAAACAGGCTCCAGGCTCTGAGCTGTCAGCACAGAGCCTGACGCGGGGCTCGAACTCACGGACCATGAGATCATGACCTGAGCCGAAGTCGGCCACTTAACCAACTGAGCCACCCAGGCGCCCCCTTTTAACTTTTTTAAATGTTTAGACTACATTGAGAAAAATGGCTTCATTTTTTGAGCGATTTCCTTAATTAATCCCAAGGGGGAGGTTCCTCGTGGGCATCATGTGGCAGGGATGGGGGACACTGAGATGATTTCTTTTCACGAACTTTATTGAGAAATAATTTTATATGCCAGAAAATCCCCTCATTATAAGTATGATTCAGTGATTTTGGTAAATTTGTAGTTAATCATCATAGCAATCCAGTGTTAGGCCATTTCTGTCACCATCCCAAAATTCCCTCTTCTCTGTTTACAGTTAACCCTCTGCCCCAAGCAACCACTGTTTTTTGCTTTTTGTCTTTGTAAATTCTTTGTTACCTTTTATCTAAAAATTATGAAGGAACATTATTAATTATTCCATATTTTACTTTTCTTTGAGAATAGCATTATTTAACATAGTACATATTTCTCAATGCATGAACAGATGATGCCTGCTGATGGCAACAGAGAAGAGTCTTGATTCCCATTAAGCTTGTGCTCCTGGGGCACCTGAGTGGCTCAGTCGGTTGGGCTTCTGACTCTTGGTTTCAGCACAGGTCATGATCTCACAGTTTGTGAGTTTGAACCCCACTCCAGGCTCTGTGTTGACAGTAGGAAGCCTGCTTGGGATTCTCTCTGTCTCTGCTCCTCTCTCTGTCTCTACCCTGCTTGCGGGTTCTCTCTCTCTCTCTCAAAATAAATAAACCTAAATTTTTTAAAAAATAAAACAAAATAATTAAAAATAAACAGGGGCACCTGGGTGGCTCAGACAGTTAGCATCCAACTTCAGCTCAGGTCATGATCTCACAGTCTGCGAGTTCGAGCCCCGTGTCGGGCTCTGTGCTGACAGCACAGAGCCTGGAGCCTGCTTTAGATTCTGTGTCTCCCTCTCTTTCTGCTCCTCCCCTGCTCATGCTCTGTCTCTCTCTGTCTCAAAAATAAATAAAAACATTAAAAAAAAATTTTTTTAAATAAAATAAAAGAAATAAAAAAATCCATGTGCTCCTAAGTCAGAGAATAGTTCTGGCCTGAGTTGACACAACCATCTTTAAGTAGACAGTAATTAGAAGTAACTCTCCCATTCACGTGACTGGACATACAAGATGTGTCAGAAGAACTAGAACTTCAGAGCTCTTGTGTCTAGTGGGCTTGTCTATGTCAGTACTACTTTGTTTAGAAAGAAGTCCTTCTTTCTGCATCCACAGGTGCAGCTTAAAGAATGCATCGAAGATCTTCCTGGCAAATTGGACACCCAATTAGCAGAATCAGGATCGAACTTCAGTGTCGGACAGAGGCAGTTGGTGTGCCTCGCGAGAGCCATCCTCAGGAAAAATCGAATATTGATCATTGATGAAGCAACGGCGAATGTGGATGTGAGGTACAGAACTGGGGCCCATGAACCTTGGAATCCAAACTTTAAATGTGGTAAATGGGAAACATTTAATGATGCTGAGAAATGTTTCCAGGTACTCTCTTTGTCCCAAAGGTATCATTGGTAATGTTAATTTTGGAAAGCAGGAAGAAACCAAAAAGAAGTTATACGGTGATAACGATATTATTAGGCATCCTAAGACAGCTAGATTTCCTCAGTGCTACTCTTGATAGTTTCAAGCAAGTGGAGGGAAGCATATTTAACATCGTCATATGCAAAACAGGAAACTTCTGAATAGGTTTTCTTATACTCAGTTTTTTAAGAACTATCTCATGTTTTTGATTTTTAAAAACATTATGAATATGTCATGATTGTTTTAGGGCTTAAGTCTGCTTCTCCTATCTTTACTGAACTAAATCCAACTTTTTTGGTTCCAGAACTGACGAGTTAATACAAAAAAAAATCCGTGAGAAATTTGCCCAGTGCACTGTGCTGACCATTGCACACAGGTTGAACACCATTATTGACAGCGACAAGATAATGGTAAGACCCTCACCTGTGACTTTCCAGTTTTTTCCATTTATGTTCAGTTTTTCAGCTTAACCTTCCTTATACAACCTGATAGAAACCTCTGATAAGTTCCTTTTTTGTTAATTTTTCCTCTCATTCCTGATAGTGACTCAGGTACTTAACTATACCTTCAGAATGTGCTATTAAATAAACTAATGATTTCATATTTGCGTATTAAAAGTTTATTTGAATTGTCCTTTTCCTTTAAGATGGCCAACCATGAAAATCTTTCAAATTCAAGATCTGGCCTCTTCTTACAGAGGGGTAAAATAGTACTTCTGACCATGTCACAGTTGTTTCAGTATTTTGGATTCTCTTAATCAAAAAGTTACTGTTTCATTTAGGCTGCCAGGATGTTATTGGGTAACTTGCAGAATTTCTTGTCTGTCAGGATATTTACAAGATGCACTGACGAAGGGGAGTCTATGAAGGGAGAAGCCGTAGTCAGAAACACAAAGTATTTCAACAGAAAGGATTTAATGTAGGAATTGGAAGGCTGGAAAAGTGGAAGAGAAAAACTGGGATAATGATTTTAGGAAGCAGGTACTGAGCCCCAAGACAGATCTCTAGACCTGAGAACTCAGAGGAAAGACCCTGAAGACTCATGCTCAGACCTCCAAGGAGAGTCACTGCCCAGCCGCTGGTTACATTTGTGAGGGACTACAGTGAGACTAGTTCTCAATGTGTGTTCTAATGGAAGAAGGGGGGTGGTGCCAGGTCCCGGGCCCCAGGTGATGTTGCAGGAGCAACATAGGCCATGGCGACCATTTGCTCTGTGTCTCACCTTCAACACCCCCTTCCCCAAGTGCCCCCTGCTGGTGGAACCCAACAGAGCACCAGCCGGCCAAAGCTCTCTGGAATGTGGTTTGCAGAAAGCAAATGAGCTGAGAGTGTAGAAAAAATGGTGGGTCTGGGGCTGAGACTAGGTGACCAAGCAGCAGGTCTCTTACACAGCACAGCCAGGGACTACACACAAGGCAGGCTTCAAGCTTTGGTCTCTGGAAATCTGTCCAGTATCTGCCAGGTTTGATTGGCTTTTTCTTTCTTAGTAATTCAGTCCTTCCTTCCTTTTCTTTTTTCCTCCCTCCCTTTTCTCTCACCCTATCCTCCTATATTTTTTCTTCTCTTTTCCCTCTTTTGCTTGCTCAGTTTCAGTTATCTTAGGATGTGGTTTTATGAAATGATAAGGAGGCCATGCCTCAAAGGAAAACCCTTTGGCTACAAATAAGCCCAAGGAATGCACGTATTATTTTCAGGGTAATTCCCAGTCCATGGCAACAGGCTGATTTTCACCTGTGTCATGGATGCTGACTGTTGTTACCAGACACGACAGTATCCGGTGGTGCTTTGATTAGTGGTGAGAAAGTAAATAAAGAAGGCCTACACAGCGTGTGAGAGGCAACAGATAGGGTAAACCAGGTTTTTGATGATCTGCACTAAACAGGTTAGTAATCAGTAATAAGCAGTAATATCCAAGCTTCCTTATGTCCAGTGAAAACAGAGCTGTCCCTTTTGACTCTTTGGGCAGTTTCTGGAATATTCCCTCCCACCCCGTTTCACATGCATTGTCAGACGGGATCATCAGTGGGGGCAGTGAGAAGATAACCGGACTCTCCACAGTGAAGCGGTGCCTTCAACCTTGGCGCTCCCCAGGCCTAAACATGTGCAGGAATGAGCTCCGACGAGGTTGACGACAGGAGCTGGGTGTTCCCAACCAAAGGGATGCTGTAGGCTTCAGGCAGCATGGCTGGTGTGGACTAGGACACCTAGAACTAGGAAGCAAGCCACTCCAGCAGACTTTTGTGAGTGACCATGTGACATTCCATGATGGCAGGACAGTGACTCTTAGATTCCAGAAACGTTGTGTGGCATTGGTAGCATCCTTATTCCTTCCTTTTGAATGGAAACTGGAAAAATAACCTTTGATTTCTACTTGCTACCTGTCACTTTGTTCTTGTCTCTCGGCTTTGTATTTCACAGATTGTCCCCAGAAGCCTCCTTTTTCCGCAGTAAGTGAATGATGCTAGAATTTTCCCTGTTTGCAGTGCTTTGCCAGGCTTTGGTTGCAGTGGCAGAAAGCTGGCTTGATCTCCAGCTTAGTGAAGAGCACCTTCACATCAAACCTTTGCTCCTAAATGTACCATATAGATTTATTCCGAGGTTTTGGTATTACAACATTTTGGTGGTAGTAGTTTCTTTTTACCATCTCATTCTTAGAAGTACTGCCACCTTGGAATGCGGGATCGTTTAGGGAAACAGCAGAGAAGGACAGAATTTGACAGACTCGTCAGCTGATCATTCCTAAATCTTGTTTTTGGTCATTCCTAAGCCTTACCCATTTGCATTACCCATCAGCATTTGACCCACACATGTGAGCTTGAGTATCCCCTTAACCAGTGCGCCTTATTGCCGTTAGCAAAGTATGTCTGTGTGTTTAATGCTTCCCGTATGAGTATCTCCTGATAAATTTCAAGAAGCTCAGATTTTTCTCTCTGGGCCAGGGGTCTTTGTCCAAATCCTTAATGTTGTTTTGCAAAGCAGTTTACAGCCCCTCCCGTCCTTTCGAACCTGGCCCTGCTGTGTTCTCTTTCTTTCCTTAAAGAGAGAGTTAAAATCGCTTATTAAAACTGTCGGTTGTCTTTTGGTTCAGCTGGATGTTGGTGGCTTAGACTAAGGCGCCAGCAGTGGAAATGGTGAGATGGTTGGATTAAGGGCAGATAAACGACGGTGTGATGGGCGGAGCCTGGGGTGTGAGGGAAGGGGCCTGAGATTTGGAGGAGCTGGGGAGACTGAGGGAGAAGTCAGTTTGGAGACAGGAAGCACAGGGTTCCTTTTAGAGTCCGTGACCATTGCTGGGAAGGACCTTACTTTCCATGGTGGGCTCTGCGTGTTCCTGTGGGGCTGCTGCTCCCACTCCCAGCTCCAGTGATGAGGGACCTTCAGTCCAGGCACCCCAACCCCCCCCCCCCCCCCCCCTGCCGCTGAGAGCTCGTCAGGGACATCACAGGCAGGTGAACTTGGCCACCTGCTTACATCTTGGTCAGAGCTGGTTTTGGTTTGCTGACTCCTTTGACAGGGAATGGCAGGATCAGACCTCAGGGGATCCAAGTGGCACGCATTCCCTAGTTCATCGTCGGGGAATCGTCCTCTGTGTTCCATCCACTCCAGGGAGAAGCTTTCTGTTTTATTCTAGAACTTTTGATTACTAGTTGGCCTTTTAGTCTAGCAAAACACCATAAATAATGTTCCTTCTTGAACCTTTGATTTTTGGAGCAATCTTTTTTTTTTCTTGCTGGCTTTAGAAATACCCATTTCCTTTCCAAAAGCAAGTGATCATCTGTTCTGTTATTCTGAAAGCTTTAGGGACATAAAGAAGAGTCACTCAGCGGCAAGGCCTCCTGCTCCAGAGGGTGGCGGTCGCTCACGGAGGGGCTGGGGAAGTGACGGATGCTAATGAAGGGCATAACCACAGCCTTGTCATCGTAAAGTCGTGTAATTGCACGCGCTCACGGTGTAATAATTACATTTTGTTGCACTGGTGAATACTTCTGCACAAAGACGTATGGATATGGTTTTGTTTACTGTAAGTAAATCAAACAAAAGGCTTGTTGGGAAACAACTGTGACCTAATTAATAGCTTTGTTTATGTGTTGGCTCTCCAAAGGGATTTACCCAGTTTTGGTTCATTAAGCGCCATTAATGTGTTAGGCTTAGAATTCTATTTTACAAAGATGTTCTCTCAATTTTAACTTTATTAAACATGATGTAGTCATAATGACAGCTAATTTAATCTTCCTCATTTGCTCAGTTGCCACAAAACAGTGGAGCAAGACAGACAAATTAGAAATCCTCTTTCTCCTAATACTCACCACTGTCTCTGCGTTAAAGACAGCTCTTCCCTGTAGTTTTAGGATTAGCTGGTTACTTGTGACCTGCTGTCTCTTCAGCCAGTGGCACAGCGTTTTGCTCTCGTCTCTGTGTCCCCTCAGTCCTCACTGCACCCCCGGATTCTCCCTGGCAGCAGCAGCGAAGGAAACACCGGCAGACATACAGCTGGTGTAACAACACTGCGTCTCTGCTCAGCATTTTCACTCCCAGGACTTAGGGGGTCTGGAGAAGGAGAGCCGGGGCTGAGACACCCAGATTCTACCTCTCTGCTTATGAGCCACCTTACAGTTTTCTAATCTTTACCTCTCATCCTAAACTCAAGCCTCTTTTCAGTAGAGTTTTCCCCAGAGAAATCAAACCCACACACTGCTGTCCCATACCCACCTGGGAGAGCACAAACACACCTCAGAGCTACCTGGAGTTTTATTTAAATTCAATTTTTCACCTTCATGGAACTTTTGATAAGCCTGTATCTCAGAACGTCACAGAAGAGAAAAGCTCCTTAAAAAAAATACACCAGGATATTTCCACTCATGTTTTCAGAGGGAAAAATAACTAACATGAAGGTTGAAAGCACAATCCGGAAGAAGAAATACTTTGGGAAAGGAGGTCTGTGCTTCCATACAATAGCAGGAATTTGGGGAGCCGCTGTGGCAGTCGCTGTGACCTGGTCTTCATCTTCCCCAAGTCACAATGACTGACCATTTCAAGACCTAAGAAAGGGTTTTGAGTAACACTTGCCACCGTATCTTATCACAGAACCTCACAGCCATCCACCTTACCGGTGAGGGACCCAACCCAACTCCCAAGCTTGGAGAACTGTCCCTATGCCCCTTTGTCTCCAGGCCACCTAAAGCAGATGTCTGAAACTCAGATCTTCCCACTCTGCTTGCTGTTAAGTGGGATCTGCCTCTGTTGCTTATTGCCGATCGAAAACTTCCAGGCATCTCTTTCCTGTTGTCAGGTTTCTTCCAACCTGTCCTGCACACCCCCTCCACACCCGCCTCTCCCTGCAGCCACCCCACCATCACTGATACAACATCCTGGTGTTTAAAATGGATTAGATTATTTTGCAATGGGTCCATTTAATTTTTATATCTAGGACAGCTCCCTGCCATATCTGCAGATACACAGGCCTGATAAGCACATCTTCATGGAGTTTATGTAACTGACTGACTCATCCAATATAATGGATTTTTCCTTAACCAGCGAGAGTGCGCAAGTGATTTGAGGTTGGCGTTCCTGGAGAGATCCTGGCACCATAGGATTGCTCTCACACCAGTTTGAATGTGTGGTTTCATTTGTAGTTTAACTTGGGTTATAGGGGGCGCAGCGGGAGATCACAGGAGCCTTTTCTTACAGTTATGGAAGATGTTAAAGATAAAAACTCAAAATTATACCTGTTTTTCTGTACATAAAGAAAATTTGGAGGGGCACCTGTGTGGCTCAGTCGGTTAAGCGTCCGACTCTTGATTTTGGCTCAGGTCATGATCTCAAGGTTCATGAGATCTCCTGAGGTCTAGCCCCGTGTTGGGCTCTGCGCTGACAGTGTGGAGCCAGCTTGGAATTCTCTGTCTCCTTCTCTCCCTGTCCCTCCCCTGCTTGTGTGTGAGCATGTGTGTGCTTGCTCGCTGTCTCAAACTAAATAAACATTTTTTAAAAATTGGAGTTGCTTTGTGTGCAGTTATCATAAAAGACCTGGAATCTTTGCTCAAACCAGTAAATGTAAAGGCAAAATGTGTA
This sequence comes from Prionailurus viverrinus, assembly GCF_022837055.1. Classification (NCBI taxonomy): domain Eukaryota; kingdom Metazoa; phylum Chordata; class Mammalia; order Carnivora; family Felidae; genus Prionailurus; species Prionailurus viverrinus. The sequence continues at coordinate 67,414,869 of NC_062561.1, read as the reverse complement.
CAGTTCTGTTCCAGGACTTTCCTCAGTCTGCGCCCCGAGGGGCTCTGTAGCGCCTGGCCTGAGTCCTGGCGGCTCCACACTCTTGTTTCTGCCAGTGCTTTTTTTTTTTGTTCTTGCAGTATAGACACTTGCAGTCTTTCTTCTCTCTCTTAGTACAGGCTCCCGAATGTCAGGGGCTGTGGCTTAACTCTCTTGTGCCTCTTCCCCAGCATCTGTCATGATGACACGAATGCACTTAAGTATGCAATAAATGTTTGCTGAACAAATTCAGGAATTAATGAAAGTTTACTTATTTTCCTCAAATGTGTTTTTGCCATATATTACTTGTTCTTTATTAATCCTGAAAGTTTAATAAAATTGGTTTTCTTTTTCTGTGAGTGTCTACCAGGCACACAGTAAATAATGTGAGCCCCAAGTATAATAAAAATGCAGTGGGGAATGTTTACATTTATAGGCATATTTTCTTAAGTTATACAAAGTTAATGTAAGGTATTATACATATAGAAAGGTATCTTAGAAAATTGAATTTAGGGGCGCCTGGGTGGCTCAGTCGGTTAAGCATCCAATTTCAGCTCTGGTCATGATCTCACAGCTCGTGAGTTCAAGCCCCACACTGGGGGTCTGTGCCGACAGCTCAGAGCCTGGAGCCTGCTTCAGATTCTGTGTCTGTCTATCCACCCCTCCCACATTTGTGCATGCGCACTCTCTCTCTCTCTCTCTCTGTCTCAAACATTAGGGGAAAAAAAAATTGAAGTTAAAATTTTCATCTCCCTTATATTGTATCTGATAATAAATAATCTAAATGTCTTTCTCTGGGAATGCACATGGAAAGAATAGGGGTTCGGACCTATGTTTGAACCCCACTTTTGCCATCTACTGATTCCGTAGCCTCAGCTAAGTTACTTAACACTTCTGCACCCTCAGTCTTCATCTCTGGTTGTGAATTTCTGGACAGAATGTATCTTGCTCATCTTTGAATCTCCTATTCTTAAAACAGTGCTTTGATATTAGGTGTCAGTATTTCCTGGATGGATGGATGGGAGAATGGAGGTTAAGAAGGAAAAAATGATAAATAGGTGGTGGGTGGAAGGGAGGGAGGGAGGGAGGAAGGGAGGAAGGACATTATGTACCCTGTGTACCTTGAGAATTAACAGCAATGTCTACAAAGCATGTAGTACAATGAGTGTTCAATCCACAGCTATTTTCTTCTTTTCCAAATTCAAAAGACCACTATTTTAGTTACGAGGTGACTTTCTAAAATATTATCTTAAGGTAGTCATTCTTTGTTAAATTGCATTTATATTTAATACTCATAAGGCTCAAAGTATTTTGACCAAAATAAATCTTTTGGTCATTTATATTGTTAACTCTATTGCTTTTTAAGAGCATTAATTTTTTTCTGGCTCTGCCTTTTCAGACACTGGTCAGTTCTGAGAACTGCTCATCTAGTGGCATTTGTGTGTTTTCAGACGGTAGGAGAGAAAATGGAAAAATGTGCTGTTCATTCAAATTTGAGTAAAGTAGGAAGTTGGGCAAGGACGAAATATCAGTAAATAGTTCCATTCCATTAAAAATTACATACAGTCTTGATAGTTGGAGAACTCCTTTTCCACCAGCTCTGGTGATTTTTAAAAGTTGTTGCTTTTGCAGAATATCAGGTTCTTCATTGTATGAAGTAATTTGATTCGCTTATTTACTTAGTCTTCAGCATGAGAGAAACCTGTATTTTAAAATTGGTTTTTTTCTTCTTCTTCAACATCAGGAGGAGTGGCTATGCTCTGTAATGCTATGCTTAAGTAAAATTACACATTTGGGGCATCTAAATTGGATGCCAAATTATAGGACGTTTTAATTATTATGTGGATGTGACAGATTCAATTATTCTTGAACTCTTTTGAGAAAGCTGCCCTTAGCAGTGATTCACAGTAGTAAACAAAAGATTAACAGGAAAATGCCCGTTATGAGACTTAATAAATGTTTCCGATTAAATACCACGGGACAGAATTAACTGCAATACCTAGATGTGGACAAACAGCCTGTGTCCGGCTTAAGAGTTTCAGCATATTCCCTTAAGATAAATTTACTCTAAATACAGCCTAAATGAAGAACTAAGTACCACTTAACATCAGAACTGTTTTCCTAGGTACATCATCTGGGCCAATGGTTTCAGACTCTTTTCTTCCCTCCCAAACCATTAACCAGAGCTACTAATAAGTAGAAATGCAAAGTTAAGAGCCCCTTCCTCTCCCTTTCAATTTCCAATTAGTGGACATATTAATGAGCAATAAAATGGCTTGAAAGGCAGGCAGCCGAAGAAAGAGAGAAAAGGAAGCAGGAAAGATACTTGTGCAAACAGATACTCAGATCCTCTACAATTGAGATTGGGCTGCCCCCGTGTGCTGTGCAGGCCATGATCGCTGGAATTTGGAGCTCAATTTCTTAATTACTTCTTTAGTCTTATCCAGAGAGAAAATTGGATTTCTAGAGATTTCTTCTGTGCAGAGCAATTATGCTAAAGCTGCTTAGGGAGCAGCTCTTTTAGCCAGCCTTTCACTCCCAGAATAATAAGCTCCCACCAAAGCCAACTTCAGGATGCACCTTAATCTCACTGACGGGTATTTTGTCCCCTCTTACCAGCTGACATATTCCAGGACCCTAAAGAAATTCCAGAAGCATTTACTCCTTTTCCAGATATTGCTCAGATTCTGTCAGACCAGCTTAGCAGCTAATTTGCTCTCAGATCACTGCCATCTGGCCTGGATGACATCACCCTACTTTTTCATAAATTGAGTTTGATTTTCCTAAATCAAGAAATTTCCCAACTCTGAATGTATGTATAAATAACCCTCAAAGCTCAGAGTCTGAGAGCTAAAAGCACTAATAACAACCCCAAAAGCCTTTGGCAGAATATAAAACGCCACAGGACTGCTGAGTGCCCATAATCATAGTCTAAAACTTTCATTTTCTTCCTTTCCTATAACATTATAATAATAAAAGGTCGGGCTAGGCCTTTGTCTGCCTAGTAAAACAGGGTAATCAAACCGTTTAAACACCAGGCAGGCCTACCACCCAAATGGATTCTCTCTATTCTCCTTCTCCGGCCCCTTTCCGAAATATTGTCTGGCTTATAATATGTTACTGCAAAACATTGTGTGCTAATGGGTTTCTTTCTGCTGATTAACAGGTTTTGGATTCAGGAAGACTGAAAGAATATGATGAACCGTATGTTTTGCTGCAGAATGAAGAGAGCCTGTTTTACAAGATGGTGCAGCAGCTGGGCCAGGCAGAAGCCGCTGCCCTCATCGAAACAGCAAAACAGGTAAGCGGGCCGAGAGGAGCGGTAATTAAAGCTCATCTCAGCCCTTCACTCCTCGCAATCTGGCACGAGGGGTGCTCTAACAAGCACCCTGTGCCCTTCTCAATTATAAGCCTTCGGAGACAACGCTTCACGACTGGGTCTTAACAACACGTCCCAGGTTGAAGTCAGGTCTGCTGAGAATGGGCAGAATCGGTGGGGGAGTGGGGGTGCCGCAGGTGCGCATGCTCGCGTGCACAGGCACGTGGGGGCGCTGCGGGGCGCAAGCACCTGTGCCCAAGAGGAGCGAGAGATCTGATTCTAGAGAGATGTCACATGTTGAACTCCATGCTTTCAGATTCTCATGTGGCACAGAACTTCCACATTTTGCAGGCCCGTTACATTTCATTCTAATCGGCGCTCACATTTGAGTTGCAAATACGGTCAAGGCACATCCAGGAAATTTTGAGAGTTTGAGAAAAAAAGAATGTGGGATGTTGTCCATTGGGTCTAGAAATATCTAGCAGGGAAATGTGTAGGTTGCTTTTCTGTTTTATAATTTGCAAAGAAAACCACATGATACGCTTCTTGCCCAGGTTTCTCCCTAATTCGTGGTGGTTTAGAAGAAGGCCTAGTTACCCCCTTGTGCTTCCTCTGCCTTCTAGATGATGAAACAGTCATTGGGATGATCAAGAATCTATGTTACCTTGGGGCGCCAGGCTCATGCTCACTCTCCCAAAAATAAACATTAAAATTAAAAAAAAAAAAAAGAATCTCTGCCACCTTAATGCTATAGTCTGAGTGGTGCTTGGAGATGTACAAAGCATTTTCACAGAGATGATGTGTGTGCAAGTACTAAGCACTGTACATGGTGCTGATGTTCAGTGAATAACATTCAGAGTCGGGGGTGGGAGGGAGGGGAGGGTGGGTGAAGGGTATTGAAGAGGGCATCTTTTGGGATGAGCACTGGGTGTTGTATGGAAACCAATTTGACAATAAATTTCATATATTAAAAAATAAATTAAAAAAAAACATTCAGATTATCTGGTATCTTTCCAATAAGTAATGTATTTTCTCATTCTACACGTGTGATGTGAAAACTGCGGCCTGGCTTAAGGAACTTAGCCAATGTCCTGCAGCCACCTGTAACTCTTTCTGATACAAGGTGGGAGTTGGCTTGATGGAAGGAAGAAAGGGAAGTCAGGTGTTCTTGCCCCTTGAGGTGTGTGGTTGGGATGGCATGGGATCAGTAGTCTTGAAGCTCCCCATCAGAACTGTTTCTCCCTGGGCATTATAATAATAGGTGCATTTTTCTGTTCATCCTTTTCTGCATTTCCCAGATTTTCACTGCAAGAGAAAATTACTTGTGTAATGTCTTAAGTATCTATTAAAGACAACAGGAGAAAATCTGTCCCAGTATCTAACAGCCCTTGTGTGTGAGAAATTTATCCAAAACACAGCTTAAGTTCTCTTCTGTCACTGTTTCGTCTCATCCCTCCAACTCAGAAATAAAGAGCTATCACTGCCACTGTTCGTAGAACATTTCTTCAAATGCTGCTTCATCCTCAAAAACCATTTGGTAAATGTGTATGTGTGCCCGCAGTATCGTGCTGGGGACTAACAAACGTGTCAGATGTATTTCTTAGATATCCCCAGTATAATAAACCCAAGAGCTGAGAAGAGCAGAGATGCTCCGTTTATGTGCCGAGCAATTTGGAGGTGCGGGATGAGGCTCTGACACTCACCGTGCACCGTGTGTGATGTAGGTTCTCTTGTCTTGGTGCCGGTGTAAGAGGCTGGGAATCTGAAGGGCGCCTGCGTGGCTCAGTCGGTTAAGCATCCGACTTCAGCTCAGGTCATGATCCCACAGTTCGTGGGTTCGAGCCTCACATTGGGCTCTGTGCTGACAGCCTGGAGCCTGCTTTGGATCCTGTGTCTCCTTGTCTCTCTGCCCCTCCCCACTTGCACTGTCTCTCAAAAATAAACATTAAAAAAAAAAGGCTGAGACTTTGAGAGGGGAAGGAAATTGCTCAGAGTGACACAGCTGGCTGGATAATTGGCAGAATCAGAGTTTACACCCAGGGTCAGGGATGAGGAAATCTGAATTCTGAACTTTTCGTAAGTACTTCCATCGTACATGAATGTAGAGAAGCCAGTGTACTGCTTTCAGGGCTGAAATGCAGAGACTTTCACCACCTGGATGTCTCCCAGTCGGTGCTTCTTCCCTCGGAAGACCCAGGCAGTCAGTCATTGGGGATCCCCTGTATAATCTGCTCGTAAAACAGCCAGGAATCTTACAAACCCCTTTGTTCTCTGACCTCAGGCATTTCACATCAAACAGATGTGTCCCCACCTACGTGTCAAAGCCTCCGTTTTAAAAATCTGTTATCATTGTGTATCATCAAGGCGTTGAGTAATGACAAATAAATCACAGATGGGTCCAGATAACAGAAGATGGTATAGTTCAACACCCTCTTTTTACAAATAGGAAGCTAAGGCCCCTTAGAAGTAAGGTGGTCCTGTATATAGATAACTTACGTTAGCTCTCATTTGCAGCAGACACAGAATTAGACATCTGCTCTTTTAAGAAATGTTTTAACCAAGTGTGACATACGTACAGAAATGCTCAGAGGTTGCAATTAGAAACCTTGGGATTCCTGGTCCTATAATCTTGCACCTAACATAACAATATTAATGGTGCTACATTCGTATAGGTCTGTATCATTTATCTTACGTGGTTCTCACATGTGTGAGTTCACTTAATCCTCCTGGTGGTTCTTTCTTACCCCACTTCATGGACAAGGAGACTGGATTGAGGACTCACCTAAGGTCACAGAGCTGGTCAGTGGAGAGCAGAGGGCTAATTGCTGGGTGAAGCTGAGAGTTGCTGTGGTCCACATGTCCAATTTCAAAACCCTGCTCCTTTTCTCATGTGGAATCCAACGTGGGGCCAGGTTTACATAATGGCAGCACATCCCTCTGGGATCTCAGAGGCTCAGGTCACCTCTCTGGAAAGACGTAAGGAAATACGTATCCCAGTTGAGTATCTTCTTGACATCACTTCTGCCCATGCTTGGACGTCTTACAGCAGGCTGTCAGATTGTCAACTTTTTAAATGTGCAGCCATCAAATATCAAAGCATCACTGAGAATGATGACAGTAGGAAGATGGGTGTAAGTTAACAAGCTTTCGGCTCCTGACAGGTTGGAATCCGTTTCTTTGAAAAGAAAATGCAACATCTAGAAAAAGGTACTTCCACGTCAACGTTGTCTTGACCACATAGTTGTTTCTCTTCAAATGTTGGTATAGGCAAGCGTAATTACTCTCGTTGACCCTCAGAGATGATCTGTGGAATAGTAGAGAAAGTACTTTTTAGGTACATAAAGCGGGGAGGTGCGTTAGTCTTCTAGGGGCTACCCCATCAAAGTATACAGAATAGGTGTCTTAAAACCACAGCAATTTGTTCCTCACGGTTCTGGAAGCTGGAGTTTTGAAATCAAGGTATCGACAGGGTTGGTTTCCTCTGAAATATCGCTCCTTGGCTTGTCGATGACCATCTTCTTTGTCTTAGTGTGGTCTGCCCTCTGTGTGTGCCTGAGTGCTAAACTCCTCATACAAGGGCACCAGTCAGATTAGATTAGGACCCACCTCTGTGACCTCATTTTAACTTAACTGACCCTATCTCCACATACAATCACATTCTGAGACACTGAAGGCTTAAGACTTCAACATACAAATCTCGAGGGGACACAGTTCAGCCCATAACCGAGGTGAATCTTGTCATTCATTCTCCTACATGATGAAGCAGACCTAATTGAGGTTTTTTGGAGTTCCTTTGTTCCCAGTATATAACAGGTGCCATTTTATCTATTGGTGAAATCACCAGCTGTAACCCCAAAGTTAGGAAATCCTGATAATCCTATGTTCTAGGAGCCTGGACCAGTTTGAATTGGTAGAAACGCTTAGCAGCTCCATGGCCCCGTATGTCTCCTGAGGTCTCTGAGCTGTCCCGTCCTCACTTGTGCTGGGGTTACAGCAAGGCCTGGCTACAAGGATCAGATGAGACTACATGCTTTGAAGAATGCAGAGCCTTTTACAAATACAAGAGTTTTCCCTCTCAACAACGCAAGGGGATTGGTTTTTTAAAGGCTGTGGATTGAACCATTACCTCCCTAAAATAAACCCAAAGTTCTTCTGGGTAAGCTTTAGAGACTCTAAATTTGTTTTTAGTAATAATTTTTTTTAACAGATGATATAAACTAATGCTATAAAACTCAAAAACTTCACAGTTTTTAAAAATGATTGTTTTAGCTTATAAATAAAAGTAAGTCATCCACCCACTCTTCAGGACAGAGCCCCGACACCTGTGTTGACCCTTCTGCTGATACAGCCCATTTGTCAACACAGACTTGTGCATATATACTTTCTGTTTTGTGAGAACAAGTGACAGCTGTTTCTTACTTCTTTCAGCTAATGTATCTCATATTATATCAATGCGTATAATTATCTTTTTTTAAAAGTTGATTTGTTTTGAGCAAGAGAGAGCACAAGTGGGGGAAGAACAGAGAGAAAGAGAGAGAGAATCCCACGGAGGCCCCGATGTGGGGCTTGAACTCACAAACCGTGAGATCATGACCTGAGCCAAAATCAAGAGTCAGACGCTTAATCGACTGAGCCACCCAGGCGCCCCTGGTTATGTCATTCTTTTTAATGGCTACATAGTATTTATGCTTTCTCCACTCTCTTCTCCCCATTTTTTCCTTCTAATTAAGTTGTTACAGTTTAGTTTTCTTTTCCCAAAGAATGAGCTGGTAGATTTACTTACTGATTCTTGTACTCTGTGTTCCAGCTTATCACTTTCTGCTTTTATATGTGTTAATACAGTCTTTGGTTTATTTTATGGTGGTTTCTTGAATGCATTTGTTTTCATTCGTTCTTGTTCATTAATATAAATATTTTAAGGCAGTCAACTTTTCTCGGAAGACTGTTCTAGCTATATGCTATGCTATACGCTACTGGGTTCTGGTATGCAGTGCTTTTGTCATAGTTAAGTTTTCAAATACAAATCTAAAGTTTTTTCTTTTTTTTTTTCTTTTTATTTTTTAGAGAGAGACAGAGCATGAGTGGGGGAGGAGCAGAGAGAGAGAGAGAGAGAGAGGGAGACACAGAATCCAAAGCAGGCTTCAGGCTCTGAGCTGTCAGCACAGAGCCCGATGTGGGGCTTGAACCCATGAACCGTGAGATCATGACCTGAGTCGAAGTTGGACACTTAACTGACTGACCACCCAGGCACCCCTAAAATTTTATTTTCAATTTTCTCTTTGGCTCAAAAATTGAGAAAGGGGCCTTTAAAACTTCCTGGTGGTGGGGGTTTGTTTGTTTTTTTTTTTATGTTTTCTAGTTTACTCATCAGTGTTGATTTGCATTGCCTTGTGATCATAGAGTTGTCTATGCTGTTTCCACCCAGAAACAGTATTTGATAATACTTTTCTTGTGTTCTAGTGCATAGTCAACTTTTGTGAATGTTCTTCGCATGTTTAAAAAGATGGACTAGTGTTTGTTTACAGTATAGCATTTAATGACTTTTAATTAGATTTACTTTAGTAATTATTTAGATCTTCTTATTTTGGTCCACTTGATGTGACACATTATGTTAGTTTTATATTATTACAACCTTTCACTTTATAGTTCTTGTCATTTTTGCTTTGCTTGTCATTTTGGTTTTTAATTTTTATGTTCTCATTTTTCAGTCCACAGATATTCTTGACTTGGGTCTTCACTGTGAATTATGTTTTCTTCTATTTTAAAGTGCTTTTCTTTCTTGGCTTCATTTAATGCACTTGGCCCTGAATGCAGGCAAGCTGGTTCAAAATTTCAGTTGAGTCTCCTGCTTTTCCCTTTGTTTTCACTCACCTGGTATATCTTAGTCTTTTAGTATCAGATTACAGAAATATTTCCTGTAAATGGCATATAGTTCAGTTAGCTCTGAGATTTAATCTTAGTCCTCCTTTTTTTAACAGATGAGTTTAGTCCATTTACATTTATTGAGAATCACCACACTTCTATTATGTTTTCAGCTTTTAGTGTTCCTTTTTTTTAACCTTTTAATTAGTATGTATTTTTTTTAAGATTAAAAAAAATTAATTGATCTCTACCCAACATGAGGCTGGAACACAACCCCAAGATCAAGAGTCTCAATCTCTACTGACTAAGCCAGCCAGGTGCCTCTATTTATTTTTCTTTGCTCATTGTTTTATGTGTGTACCTTCCATTTCTCCTGGGAACACTTTATTATTATTGATTCCCCATTATGAACAATGACAACATCTCTTCCCTCTCTCCCTGTGCTCCCACCAGACTTTTGTTGTTTAGTTTTCCTTATAGTGTTTACTGTCAAATCTTTAAAAATACTTAAACCTTTATTATTTTACTTGCTTACTTGTTTTATTTTTTTTTAATTTTTTTTAACGTTTATTTATTTTTGAGACAGAGACAGAGCATGAATGGGGGAGGGTCAGAGAGAGAAGGAGACACAGAATCTGAAACAGGCTCCAGGCTCTAAGCTGTCAGCACAGAGCCCAATGTGGGGCCGTGAGATTGAGGCCAGCATTGGGTTCCATGTTGAACTGAGTGTGGAGCCTGCTTAAGATCCCTCTGTCTCTCTCTGTCCCTCTCCCCCTCTCCCCCTTTCATACCCTCTAAAATAAAAAAATAAAACTAAAAAAATGAGATAGAAAAGAATGGAATGGAAAGAAAAGAACTGTGTAACTGTCATAGTAATAGTAAATATTTCTTGGGTCTGTACTGAGTCTCAATGTAATATGAAATGTACTTACTCCTGATCTCATGGTTTGTGAGATCAGGCCCTGTGTTGGGCTCTACTTGGGATTCTTTCTGTCTCCTCTCTGTCCTTCTCCTGTTCATGTGCACACACGTGCTCACTTGTGCACGTGCTCGCTCTCAAACGTTAAAAAAAAATGTACTTACTACTGTGGGTGACAGTCAAAACAAAAAGTTGGAAAACAGTGCTCTGTACCATCTTAAAGGAGGGTTGTTGGAGTTAGAATCCCCCTGACTTAACTGTGTGTGTGTGTGTGTGTGTGTGTGTGTGTGTGTGTGTGTGTATAAAATTTGCTGCGCCTCTAATTTAAATGCTTTGGCTATAAAATTCTTGGGTCCCACTTTCTTTCACTTAGTATGCTATAAACTTTGCTCTAAGGGTTCTCTCATTGTTTATTCATATGGAGCGGTCAAGTTAGACTTAACTTGATCTTCTTTCCTGAAGCCCAAAGGACTCTTTCTCAGTTTTGAAGGCCGTTAGTTTTTCCTAGGGTATGATGTACCCTTTTGTTCCCTAGCTTCACGTCTGTTTTATTTCCGGAAGTTACTGGAATTATAGCTTTGAAGTTCTCTTTCTTTGCTTGGAGTCTCCTCTTTACACATATCTATCATGTATATGTTGTTTGTTCTTTATGTTATAAAGCTATTTTCTCCTTGATCCTTTTTAATTATTTTATTCTTTTAATGATTTTATTTATTTTTGAGAGAGAGAGAGACAGAGAGCACGAGCTGGGGAGGGGCAGAGAGAGAGGGAGACACAGAATCCGAAGCAGGCTCCAGGCTCCGAGCTGCCAGAGCCCGACGTGGGGCTCAAACTCCTGAACTGTGAGATCATGATCTGAGCTGAAGTCTAGACGCTTAACCGACGGAGCTACCCAGGCACCCCTTTAATTCTTTATTAACTTCTAATTATGCTTGCTTTCTCAATTCTGTCCCCCGCGTCTCATCCTGTTTCTCCAGTGGTTGCTGAACTACTTTGTGCTGTGTTCACACAGCTGCCCTTTCTGTGATGCTTCCCTGTTCTCCTCCATTCCACTCGTGGCCCCAGTCAGCTCCTGCTTCATCGTCTCATGTTGCTGTGCCACATTTCCAAACATTCAAATTTCTGTTGTCCACAGGTTGATTGTTCTGTATTTTCTTTGAGTGTATTACATTATATTTTTTTCACAGTTTCCGTGTATTTATTTGACATGTGCTTATCTTGTTCCTTTTCCTCACTGTGTATTTTACAGATCCTGTACTACTACTGTAATGTTGGTTGTTGTTATTCCTACCACTCATCTTTGAATTAAGTGAGTTTTTCCTAGACTATATTTTTATAGGATGATGGTGGCTAGGGCATTATTTCAGGCTAAAGGGAATTCTGTCTGCTTAACGTAGAAGTTCCTTATGACAGAGGGAGAGAGAGAGAGAGAGAGAGAGAGAGAGAGAGAGAGAGAGAGAGAGTGTGTGTGTGTGTGTGTGTGTGTGTGTGTATAAGCAAGAGAGAGAAATTGAAGATGCATGTTCATTTAGCCTGTCCTCCTCCCTAGCCTGCAGAGATGGGCAGTTACTTGCATGTCAGTATCTCCCTTCTCCTAGGGCCTCATCAGTGTATATGCTTCAGGCAAAGATGGGGATTCTGTACATTCCTCATTGACTCACCTTGGAATTTGCCAGGTAGTTGGACAACTGTGCTCTCCCATGATTGCTGAGATCTCCGCTAGCTACTTCCTCTCTGTCTTACCACAGCCCCACTAGATCCAGTTGCATATGGCAGCCCATCCGGATATCTTGCCGTTTGGGATTTCAGATGAGTCCTGATTTCATTAAAGATGGGCTTCTTTTTTATCTCGTGGTATCCTTGCTGTTTAGGGTGATTTCTGAGACGATTAAGGGGAGGGAAAAATCCATTTCTGTTATCTTAAAAGCAGAGGTCTTCTCTAACTCTCTTTAACCTCAACAACAGACCTGCCAGCGTATACCTAACCAGAGTTAGGCCTGCTGTAAAGATGAGTTTGAGAGTTACCAGAATTGAGCTAGGGCCGTACAGTTTAGTGAAAGTGAACTGGCAAGAGTCTGGAGCCAGAAATCACCATATTGAACCCATGTAAATGAAAGGTCACTTGCTGGCCTTCACTCATGCATGGGCAGCTTTTATTACTCTGTTGCTTTTAGTAAGATCTAATTCCGTGATGGTTGCTTTATTGACAAGCCAGCGTCCATTACTACACCTAGTTTGAGCCTCCGTTAGAGCACCTGTAATGAACCAGACCCAAGAGAAAGAGGGGAAGAGGGACAAGAAGCCCAGTACTCACTGGGCATACGGTCTGCTTGCCCTGATCTTTAACTTATATGGTATTGTTCCTTTTAACCTTCACAACTGTATTAAGCTGGCATTATTGCCCCTTTTAACAAATGGAGGAATTGACACCCAAGAGCCCAAGTGCCTACTCAAAGTCAACAGTTAGTGAATATCAACTTTCATAGGGTTTTTTTTTTTAAGTTTATTTCTTTTGAGTGGGAGGGAGGCAGAGAGAGAGAGAGAGAGAGAGAGAGAGAGAGAATCCCAATCAGGCTCCACACTGTCAGCGTGTGTCAGTGTGTCACTGTCAGCCCAGCGTGGGGCTCGAACCCACAGACCATGAGATCACCACCTGAGCCGAAATCAAGAGCCGCTTAACCGACTGAGCCACCCAAGTGCCCCCTCTCGTAGTCTGTTAACTGTCTTTCTGCCTCCCCGGTGACCATATTCACCGAATTAAAGGTGTCTCGGCTCCAACTCAGGGGTTCTGTAAAGATAAAACCAAAACAGCCACAAAGGGCCTCCCAGCTGTTTTGTTTTCATCATTTAAGCGGGTGATGCTGCTACCTTCTGTGGACCGAGGGGCCACTTCTCGGAGCGGCTTCGTAATCACACCCAGCACTTCACTTCAGTCTGCAGTTTGTAGCCAGTAATTAGTTCCTATGAGGTAAGTCACTGTCTCACCTGACAGGTGAGGCCGCCGGTATGGAGAGGGCTTGAGTGATTTCTCCAGGGTCAACAGTGAGTCCCAGGAAGAGCGGATGGAGATGGACCTCCCCATCCTAGGCTGAGCCTACGGCACGGGGACCCGTCACCCAACTGCCTTCATAACCCACACCCTTCATAACCCGGGAAGAGGAGGGCTCCTCTCTTGCGTGTGCTGTTAGCTGCAGTGTATTCCCGGCCGTGTCAACACATGAGGAGAAGAAGGGTCAAATCAAGGATTTTATACACAGGAAGCTCGCTTTCAGGGTTTAGTTTCAGGTGTCTCAGACCACGAAGCTAAGACCATTTCAGTGAAGCGTTGCCAATAATGACTTTCCTGTATAAAAAATTACATTCAGAGGGTGATAGGGAAAGGAATTGGCTTTTTTGGAGAGGACTACCAAGCAGTAGAAAAGGAAAAGGTACTTTTATTCTTCTGGTTGTTTTTAGTTTCAACAAGATACCTCTTTTTTGGGAGTGCATAAATCTATAACTGTACAAAATATGGATAGCTTTAAATTAAAAAAAATTTTTTTAATTAACACCCCCCAAAGGTATTTTTTTAAATACTTGTGTTATAATGGAAATAACTTCAGATTTCACCCAGTGAAGTCCGAACGTTCTTGGAGAAGGCCTCATTTTACTCACAATATTTCATATGTAATGTTAGTTTTGGAGTAGCAACTCTGTAAGCAATAAGAGAAAAAGAAAGTACACTTAATCTGAAGGTAGATGTCCCAGCAATTTTCCTTTTTGTATGTGAAGCCCCTTCTCTCCCATGATAACTTTGTTGATAGCATCCACACATATATTTGGAGCCAGGTGTTGTAAAATAGATCCGGAATCGTGTGACTTAAGAGACCCAGCTCATGACACGTGTCAGCCTCAGATAGATGGTACATTTTCTGTTTTAAAGACTCAAACAAAACTTTTCACATTCTTCTTTGGGAAAAAAAAAATTACATCTGAAGTCCTTTTTCACCCAAACACATTTTGAGATAAGAGCTCACAAGTCTTGACATTATTTCATTTTGTTACGCGCATCTGTCAAGGAACCGAGATATGATACAGCTACTAAAAACCGATGATTGTGGAACAGAGAAACTTGACAGCATTTCATTCCCTTTATGTTCTGATTATACATTTATCAGAAAACCTGTATCTCTTCTAGTTCAGCTAGAAATTGGTAGAATTCAAGAACTCAAAGGCCTGGCAAAGAACTGTCCTATTATTTGGTATCATCTTACATTTTAGAGAAGATGCTTGGTTGAGTCATTGTTAAAGCTTTTGCTTCTCTTTTCATTATTGTGGCCCACTATCCACAGATCACATTTGTATAGGCCCTATAACTGCTCTGCCGCACAAATTAAACGCGGGGATATTTCATACATATACGCCAGCATTTCAATGCTTGTCAATCAGAGTTTATAAAATATAGGGATTACAACCTGATATTAACATCCAAATCTATTGTGCTCATTTTATGTGTGAAAATGAGAAACCCTCGTGCAGACGCTATATTCCCCAGCCTCTTTGTCACCCTGTTTTTAATTTATCTCCAGGTTTTGAGTCAGTAAAATGATTTTGCTTTATCAATTTAATGTAGTGATAAAACATATCTACGAATCAGAACGATCAGAACCAAAGTGGATCTACAGGTTGTTTGACATTAAGCCCCCGCCCTGCCGAGGGCATTAATAGGGCTGCTTTCTTCACAGAAGGAATATATCATTGTTGTGGGTTTGTTTGTTTTTTTATGGTATTGTTTTTATTTTCATTATTTTTTTAAGTCTATTTATTTTGAGAGAGAGAGCATGCACGCAAGCAGGGAGGGGCAGAGAGAGAAGGAGAGAGAGAATCCCAAGCAGGCTCCATACTGTCAGCCTGACAGAGCCTGACACGGGGCTCGAACGCAGGAACCGTGAGATCGTGACCCGAGCCGAAACCAAGAGAAGGACGCTCAATCGACTGAGTCACCCAGGCAACCCGTCCCCTATTTTTTTAAACTTTACTCCAGTCGTGATGTGATTCACTTCACGTGAAGAAATAGACATGGAAATGCATCGACCTGGGGAGGAGGGCTTGAAAACCTCTAAAGGTGTTCTTTTTATACCTTTTTTGTGGTTCTTCTTTTTTTACAGGTGTACTTCAGAAGGAACTATCCAGATCTTACTCACAATGGCCATGTGGCTCTGAACGCTTCCAACGGACAGCCCTCAGCCTTTACAATTTTTGAAACAGCACTGTGATTGCACCACGGCATCAAGTCTATTCCAGAGGCATTTTTCTAATGGTTTTTGTACTGGGTCAGTTCTCTTGTACTTTTTTTACACTAGCAAAAAATATTTACATGTGCAAGGTGTTTATTTGGAGTGCCCCTCCAACTTCACCCAACGATTTCAAACTCTAGCAGGATGATTTACTATTTTTTTATTTATATGCTATAGTATTTTTTTTTTTTTTCTTATCCAAATCACAGGTGCAGGACACCAGTAAAAGCTGTCTACCAGGTTTGGTGCCTTAAGAGACTTCAGAGCCAGAGCTCATTTTGTAAGGCATAAGACAAAGTTGTCACAGACTTTTTTCTTTCTTTCTTTTTTTTTTTTTACTGGCCCAAATTCTATATAACTTTCCAGTTATATCAGGGATTCTATTCACTTGAAGACTGTGTGAAGTTGCCATTTTGTCTCGCCACTTTTTTTTTTTTTTAATGTAACTAGGATCCATTACTTCTCCCTAAAGGCCTCTGGTTGAAATAGTACAGCTAAATCTAATAGGAAAAACCAAAAATAAACTTTATCTTAAGTGACATTATAGTAGAGTCTACCCCCTTCTAAAAAAGATACATGCTTAAAATACAGGAGGGCAGTATTTAATTATATGTTCTGAAAGGCAAGGAAGAGAAAATAATGCTTCCTCAGAATTGGAGCCATGGCCATGTAGGTGATTTGATAATGAAGGACACAAATGTGATCATTGATCATCTTCTAGATTTGCAGGACTCTGACATGGTAACTGCCGTCATTATGGAGATAGTTTCAAAAAAGACCAAACCACAAGCTATAATTCTGGACTACAGCATAGGAGTCTCATTTGGATTTCTGGTTTACTAATAACGGACGGACTATTGACTATAAGCCTTTTGGCTTAATGTTTATTGAAATCCCGTCTCCACTGTGTGTACGAGCTCTCCTGACTTGGTGAGAAAAACCGAAAATCATCACAAACAGTGGCTGTAATTGTGCAGTGTATTCTCAGGCTGTATCCAGCAGGCTCCCTTTTATGAACCTGCCCAGGTTCTTTTCCCTCTGACCACTAATAGCACTTTGTTTAAGTCTTTCTGATGAGTGAGTCAGCAAACCACTGTACTTCCTAAGGCCTGCTGCACTTTATTTGAACCATGGGTCTTTAGTTTTTCTTGACGGTGGCTGTGGTATGTGAGTTCGGATTGCTAGAGGTTTTACTGTTGTGGTTTTAAGTTGGACTCTCGTGACCTCGAGAATAAGGTGTAACCACCCTCAAGTTGCATACATTCATATTTATGCTCTCATATCGTAGATTTTCAGACTCTTTAAAGAAAGAAACAAATGGTTTGTAGCGTCAAGCCTTAAAAAGCACTCAAGGCAAACTACACAACATTTGAGTGCAGTAGCTATTTGACTCCTTGTATTTAGAAATAATATGGTTAATGTTTAGTTCAGTAAGCCACTAAGTTAATAGTCATGGATAGTATTTCATGACACTGAAATGGCAACAGTGATAGTTATGAGGCTTGTTGAAACAGTGGGAGACACTGCAAATGTGTATGTGATTATTTGGTCTTTAGAGGTTAAGGACAGTTTAAAAAAAAACATGTTTCTATTTTATTTCTATTTCAGTGTCATCATAGAATTTTTTTAATGAAACAAAATTCAGTTGAAATAAATGACCGTTTTCATCTCCATTCAGAGATCTGTGTTTTGTTCTTGGAGGGATTACTGACTCGTGTTCTTGCTGTTGAAAACCCACAAGTTTTCCAGAGATCAAAAAATAGTTTCATTATCAACTGGTTCTCTCAGCTAACTGGACGTAGCACATATTCTAAGTAGACAGGTGGGTTTCAGGCGGCCCTTGAGGCAAGCCTAGGTGTACTCTCACCCAGGAAGGGAGACCGTATTAGCTTATGCCCTAGGCTGGGACAAGTATTAAATTGTTGAGGTTTTTGTTGTTTGAAGGTGACTTTGCACTGAACTCACAGGAAACATTTATTGCTGCTACATTAAAACACTGTAGAACATGGGTTCTCAAAGTGTGGTCCCTGGACCAGGAGCATCAGCATCACCTGGGAACTTGTCAGAAATGCACATTCTTGTGTCTCATCCCAGATCTACTGAATCAGAAACTGTGGTGCTGTGGACCAGTAATCTGTGTCTTAACAAGGCCTACGGATGATTCTGATTGAGAAACCAGTGCTGAAGAACATCAAGTACTCCTAAAGCTCATTAAGAAGAACACAGAAAGCCCAATTAGAGAAATGGACAAGAGACTTAAATAGGCACTTTGCAAAAGAGAATATCCAAGTGACCAATAATTGGAAAAGTGCTTACCCTTATTGGTTACCAGGGAAATGCAAATTAAAACCACAGTGACATAGCACAAAACACCCATGAGCACGGCTAAAATTTAAAAGACTACCGATGGGGTGCCACTGGAGCAATGGGAACTCTTATATAAAAGTGTGTATAAAAAAGTGTATGTTGAAAAAACTTGGGAAAACACTTTGATGGCATTTACTCAAGCTGCATACCCTGTGATCCACACACATGTGCTCCAAGAGATGTGTTCGAGGACGTTCCTGGAAGTATAATTCCTAGTAGCCCCAAAGTGGAAATAATCCAAATGCCCATCAACAGCAAAAAGAGAATAAACTGATGCGATAAAATACTCCACACCAACTAAAGCAATTAAATTACATCAGTGACACAGGTGGACCTCAAAAATTTAAGCCTGCCCCAAAACAATATAACTCCATTTACACAAAGTTCCAACATAGTTTATACTGTTTAAAGCCTAACAGTTGCTTTGGGAAGGTAGAAGATGTTGGTAATTGGGGGAAGTAAAAAGGTAGCTTCTAGGGTATTTAAGGTGTCTTTCTTTCTTTTTTCTTTTTTTTTTTTTTGGCCACGTGGTGGTTAGATCAGTATTGGGTTCTTCATTTATTTTCTGCACTTTTCTGTTGCATGTGCCATTTTGCAATTCAAAAAGGAAAATTCTCAGCCTTGTTTTTCTTTTAGAATATCATTCAAATCCAGTAGCTAACCTGCATCTGGGAAAATTACTTATGCTGAGTGCTTAGGATAAGAGGCTGTTGACACCTTGTCCTGTGGCCCATAGCTAATGACCTCATTTGAAGCTCTTGGTACATGAGAGGTCAGGGTCTATATTTTCTGTGGCTAATTAATAAGCTAAACCTCACTTCATCTCCAATTTCAGGGGAAATTAAAAAAAGGAACTGTAAGATTTTTCTGGGGTTTTTTTTTTTTTTAATTTTTTTTTTTCGACATTTATTTATTTTTGGGACAGAGAGAGACAGAGCATGAACGGGGGAGGGGCAGAGAGAGAGGGAGACACAGAATCGGAAACAGGCTCCAGGCTCTGAGCCATCATCAGCCCAGAGCCTGACGCGGGGCTCGAACTCACAGACCGCGAGATCGTGACCTGGCTGAAGTCGGACGCTTAACCGACTGCGCCACCCAGGCGCCCCTTTCTGGGTTTTTTAAAAACCACTTTATTGAGGTATGATTGACATAAAAACTGTACATATTGAATGTGTACAACTTGATGAGTTTGGAGATAAGTCTACACTCTTAAAGACATCACCACAGTCTATGCCATAAGTGGCTTACCCATCGCCTCCAAAAGTTTCCTAACACCATAAGTGGTTGCTGCCTGAACTTATGAAGGAACTATTTCAATCAATTCAATGCAGTGAATTAGACTTGTTAAGAATTGTGATAATTTGGTTAGGTAATGATTAACTTAGCTGGTTACCCTGTCCCTGTGTGAGCTGATGAAAATCTGTTGTTTGTTGTTTTTTGTTTTTACGGAGGGTTTGACTAAAGATACTACCTGAGTATTTTGTTTCCTATCTAATTCTGAAGTTTAATCATGTTCCGAATCTTATGCCTTGAAGTGTGTGAAATTTAGCACCTGAATGTGTAAAGTCACTTTCCACAATTCTGTTTTGGAGGGTTTTCGAGATACATCTTTACCCTAGAAAACTTAGGGCATTCAAGACACCACTTCTCAAGAATAAATTGTAAAATCCCTCTAATGTAGTTCAGGGAATGGTTTAACTTACAGTTGACTGAAAGGAAAGACATCTTTCACTTGGAATGAGGAAAACTAAGAAAGTTCAAATTAACACAACAAAAATCCTAAAAGCCATGTTAATGGTTAACCCATGTTTAATGACAGAGTGAATTCTCAAAAGATCTTTCATTGAAAATTGATTGTCCATAAAAGGAAATTATATTCTCCATCAGAAAGTTATAAGACCACATCATTCCACAAGTACAGGCTGAAAAATAGTCATAGGTTTTCTCAAAAATTGCAATAAATTCGTGGATTCGCTTTCACAAAATATGTGTTTTATTGGGCGTTTTGATCCTTATCAAATTGAGTATTTTAAAGGATAACCACATTCACACACAAAGTCTTTCTTTACATTTTGTATTTTATTTGGGAATTTAGAAATAAATGTTAAAGTATATATATATAACCAATAATTTTCACTCCTTTCTTGTTGAACAAGAAACATTAACTCTCATGGGGCGCCTGGGTGGCTCAGTCAGTTAAGTGTCTGACTCTTGATCTCAGCTTAGGTCTTGATCTTGGGGGTCATGAGTTCAAGCCCCGAGTTGGGCTCCACACTAGGTGTGAAATCTATGTAAATAAATAAATTAATTAAATAAATAAATCTCAAAAATCTAATCAAGTACTGGAGTCTTTTTTGATACATGTTGCACTTTGGTTCTCCGATACAGAAGGTGCTAGGGCAGTAAATTAGCACCATCCTTGACAAAGATGGGATATGGTCACCCTGTAGCCAGGTGGCCTTACTTACATGCTTGGGTTTCTCAGCCTCTCTGAACCTCAGCTGCTTCATCTGTAAAGTGGATGTTTCCTGCCCTTGTATAGTTGCTTGGTTGGGGTGATTGTTGGGCCAAGAGCATCCAAAGAAACAGGGTGGACTCATTGACCTTGTATAAGAAGAGGGTCCCCTCTTCCACCGAGAGAGGAGAGCAAGGTAGGTGTGGATGAAGGTAGATTTGTAGACTGTATGTAGAAGGTATATTTGAGGAGGTCCTCATCTGATGGCCTAAAACGAACTTCTTACTTCACATGTAATTGAAAGGAAACCAGCACAAGCTCTGGAGACAGTCTTCCAGGTTCAAATACTGTCTTGTCTGCACGTTGGCGGTCTGGGTTTGGATAGGAGTTCTGCCTGCTCGTTGTGGGATCTTATGGTCAGGAAACAACATGCTATGCTTCAATTCCTTCGTAAAGTTGGGGATGGTACATTTCTCAGAGGGCTCTTGCAAAGGCTTAACTATGACTGTGACACAGTGTGTGGTCCGTGGACTAGTGCCAGTCACGAACTGTTTGCAACCAAGAATTTCAAGAAAACTAGAAGCACTTTAGCCATTTGACTTCGCCATGACATCCGAACTCAGGATCTGTGGAATCTTGTCCAACAGGCTAGAGAACAATTTGGTGAACTTCCATGGTGAGGAGTGTGTGACCCGAGCTATACACTAGCTGTGAGCAGTAGAATCTTGTATTCGTTTGCAATGGACTGGAAATTTAAATTAGTAAAACTGATTTCTTTTTTTTTTTTTTTTTAGTAAAACTGATTCTTAATCCCAGACAGCTGAGAAGCATTGCTTTAGAACAATGCTGAATATGTAGTTAGCTCTCAATAAATATTGGCCTCTTTATTAATTGTTACCATATCATGCAAAAATCATTCCATGATATGTATGTTTAAAATTTGACCTCCTAGGCTTTCAAAAGGTTCTATTCTACATTTGGAATATTTAATAACATTAAAAAGTTAAAAAAAATTCTTGCTCAAAGCTAAGAGTTTTTTCCTTAGTCTAAAAAGATACTTTAAAAAATAATACAGTGCTTGTGTTTATACCCACTATATCCTTGAATCTACAGCATGGTCTTGGAGAAGGTACCCGGGGACACATCAGGCCACTTGAAAAATCCTTTGAAGAACTTAAGGTTTTATGTGTAAGCTGTTGATTTCTCTTCAAAAACAGAATATGGATTAACTGAGCTTTTGCTTTTTAAATCTAATGTTGCTAAGGAAAATAACCTCATTTCCCCCCCAAAAACTAAAACAGCAGTCTGTGTTGAAAAACAGTTACAAACATACGATTTATTTGATTTTAGAACTTAAAAATAACATTAATAAAAGGAATAACATGTCCCAGCCCTATAAGACCTCCATGTATACTCCCGGCCCATCTAACTTGCCTTGGGGGTCAACATTGGGATTGTAAGATTTTTTTTAAGAAGAACCAAGATCAAGACGTAGATACACTACGAATGTTTTACAGAAAGCTTACGTTGGATGGTTCTAAGTTCAGTCTTTCATTCAGCAAGCATACTCCTAAAACTCGCCAACTCAATTATCCATCCCAATAGATGGAAGTTTTGGGTATTCCAAAACAGTGTTTGATCCAAAAGCTAATCATATTTAATTTTGGAGGGCATTACGTGAAAAACATTTTTTAAATTAAATTTTGCAAGCTACCTAGACAAAAATTAAAATGAGTCTCTGTGAGACAGAGTTTATATCATGTTAAGAGTGCTATAAGAAAGGAACAGTCCACAGAGGATTGAGGATTTTTAAAGTTAAGTTTTATAACACCATGGCTTTTTAAAAGTCCATGAGTCAAAACTGATTCTAATAAGATAGGTGATAGGTAGATAAAAGGGAAAGCTCTTTTCCGCAGTGAAATACCAACTAATAGATGTAGGAGGATGGACAGAAAAAGTGCCATGTTGCAGCCATCACTGTCAGAAATCAGACAAAGCCCAACATTGGCTGATAAGTGAATATAGGGTGAATGGGTTTTTTTGCGGAAAGGGGTAGGGCATTTTCATGAAATGAAAATATCTTCCCGGACGAATTGGTTCACAAGGGAGGAATTGTATCTTTTTAAAGTGGAAAAATCTGGCAGGCACCACCC